>NW_004524752.1:2889615-2891711 GCF_000260255.1 Octodon degus
TTTTTTTTTGGTGGAACCAGGGATTGAACTTAGGCCCTAGAGCTTGCCAGGGAAGTGCTTATTCTACTGAGCCATCTCCCCGGCCTGAAAAACATTTTCTTAATGAAAATTGATCAATGTTTGCATGAATTTGACTTAAATATCCTTTCTTAAATATGGGAAGAAAATTATTTTCATTAAAACTTATAGGTTAAAATGGCAATGGATACAGTGTTAGTACAAAAACACTGTGGATCCAAATATTCACTGGAAAATGATTCATTTATCTCTTAAAATATTTTTGAGGGGCCGGGGAGATGGCTCAGTTCAATCCCCAGTTCCGCAAAAAAAAAAAAAAAAAATTATTTTTGAAACAATTTCTAATAAAATTACTGGCAGAATTAAGAGTAATATTCTTTCAGTTCAAAAGCCAGGCATGGCTACACAGCACGTTCAAGCACAGCCTATACTACACACAGAGACCGTCTCAAAAAAAAAAAATTCTTTCAGTTCTCTGAAAGTGGTATTAGCCCTTGTTTCCTATTTGTACAACTTATTAAAAGTTGACATAGGACTAGGGAGATAGCTCAGCGGCTTAAGTGCCTAGCTGGAAAGCACAAGGTCATGAGTTAAATCCCCATTACCCAAAAAAACAAACAAACAAAAAAAAACTACATAATGTCTCAATCTATAAGAATACCCTAAGGGACTTATAAAAAATATTTTTAGACTCCATTCCCAGAGATTCCAATGAAAGATCTAGCTTTTATCTTTGTTTTTTTTCTGTATTTTAGGGCAGGGTCTACATGGTCTACAGGGTGTAGCGATCTGCCTGTGTTCAGTCTCCCAACAGCTGGGATTACAGGCGCACAGCACCACAACGCCATCTCAGTCGCCATCTCAGTGTGCCCTGGCAGCAGGACCTGAACGGCATGCCAGGGATCGAACCCCAGCCTCTGCACTCTGCCTAAGAAGGCACTTTAGTCTGCTGAGGTATCAGGCTGGCCCCTTATTTGTTTTTTTAAAAATGGCCTACTCAAGCTGGTCTTCTACTCACTCTATACCATAGGCTGGCCTCAAACTCATCACCATCCTCCTGCCTCCACTTCTGGAGTGCTATGATTATAGATGTGTGCTACCATGTCTGCATTTTTAAAACTACAACAAGGGGGTCCTGCCCCTTAGCTCAGTTCTTTAAGTGGCTGCTTCAACAAAGCAGTCAGACTCAGATTGCTGTGGTCCGATCCCCACAACTCAAGCCAGCGAAAACTGCCCTGAAGGCATTCGGAGCAAAATAAATAAATAAATAAATTAATTAATTAATTAAATAAAACTACAACGATTTCTTATGCAGCTAATTTGAGAATTATATTCTGGTCTGAAGATGACCAACTATTTGAATAAGGGAAAAAGGGAGAACAAGAAGACAGAGAAAGAAAGACACAAAAACTAATTACAAACCTTTATATGTTGGAGCAGGGGGTGCTGTTGCCACTTTCCTGACTTTTGCTGTCACTGAGCTATCAACATTAACAACCATTATTGGATGGTCAATATGACCCAAATTCTGGCCCCGGCTATTTATTTCTTCTGAGTGTTCCCATTGTTTTCTAATCCGCTCCTTAAGCTTTTCCAGTTTGACATCATGTTGCCGCCGTTTTAAAATATCTAATCTTTGGGAATTAGAAGTACTAGTAGAGGATGGAGAAGAATCAGTTAACTGTAACACTTTAAGATCAACAGGATGGTCAATGTTATTCACAGCAGGCTTTGAACTGTTCTCATTTCCTTTTGCTCTATTAGGCATTTCTCCATCCATTCTCATAGAAATTCCCGTCTTAATCAAACATTCTGAACTGTGCAATGCATCAATTGCTGGTCGATCATTTAAAAACCTAACAACTGTATCATTGATTATAGATGACTGGGAGCTCTCAAAATCACAGCAATGTATATCCTGTTGTTCTCGGTTCTGTACCATCCGGTTTCCACTCTCAGTTTTTTCTTCATTAACATCTACATAATATACATGCTTTGACTCCAGGTGGCTAGGACTTAAGTTAGAAGGTGCACTATGGATTTCCCTATAATACAAAAAAAAAAAAAAAGTTTTGTGA
>NW_004524752.1:2891811-2894685 GCF_000260255.1 Octodon degus
AAAAAAAAATATATATATATATGAGGTATTATATATCTTAACAGCTTAGCAATTCCACAATGAATATATCAATCATAACAATTATGTATATATTTAATACTTATAAATAACTTCTGTACAATCAAACTTTTAAAACTTTACAAGGGTAGCAAAACTAGACAGTGTGAAAGCACACATCTCTATAGGGTTGAAGATGTGGTTCAGTGTTATGGCAGCTGCCTAGGATGTATTAGGCTTTGGGTTCAATCCACATCACTGCAAAAACAACAAAGGAAACAGTAAAGACTTTTGTACCATCTTTTGTGGAGAATGAAAATAGTAGTAACAGTAAAATATTATATTACCTCATGGCCAGAATATTATTTTAAAAACTCAGAAAAAAATTATAAACCTGCTATAAGTATTACAGACCAACGCTAGCTGCTTCATTTCCCCAGTGCTAACCTGTAAGAAACCAGAGGATCACGAAATTCCACACGATTATTTTTCTTCACATTACTCTCCAAGGTGGTAGCTCTGAGAGGACTACGAGATTTCTCTTTTCGTGATTTACATTTGGAGGTTGAAACATTAACCCAAGAATCATCCAGGTATCTACCATCTGAAGAAAAATAAAATCTGTGAGTACATACAATATAAACTCTGCCTCTAAATTTTGTTCTTATCTAAAAAAACTGACGGGGCCAGGGAGATGGCTCAGTGGAATACGTGCTTCCCTGGTAAGTGCACGGATCTGAATTCAATGCCTGGTTCCACCAAAAAAAGAAAAAAAAAACAAAAAATTGACTTATGTGTTATCTGTACCATATCAAGACAAAAAAAATTTACATTGAAATTATATTACTCAATTTACAAAGAAAAGACTATTCTGAGCTTAAGAAAAAACCTATATGTAAATTTTTTAAATTTTATTTTGAAAAGTAAAGTCAAAGCAAAAACAAAGATCAGAAATAAAGAAAGAAACAGGGTAACATACAATAGTACATATGTTACAGATTTTTCAAACCAAGAATAGCTGGTTAACAATGGCTGCATATGTAAAATTCTTGTTAATAATTTTATGTTATGCCATGTAAGCCCCACCCATGAGGCATACTGAAACAGCAATCAAGACTGGACATGGTGGTACACGCCTGTAATTCCAGCTCTTGGGAGGCTGTAAACAGGCGGATCATTACGAATCCGATCTAGCAGTGAAACCTGAACATTCTGCAAACGCTTCCCTAAAATACAAAATAATAATAATAATAATGATGATAATGATAATTTTATTTTAAAGAGAAGTATTAGATAAAACTCAAACTCTCAAATTTAAAAAAAATCAGTTTAAGTACACAGATCTGACTTGCCCATAACTTAAACCACAGAATGAAAATATGCAAAAGGTAACCAAAGAAAACACATTGTGTCAATTTATGACATGATTCCTATGAATGATACTTCATCTAATTTTTTTTTTTTTTTTTTTTTTTTTTTTTTCCCAGTACTGGGACATGAATTCAGTGCTCTGGTTCTTTCACCAAGTTGAATCCCTCCAAAAAATACACTTTGTTAAATCAACTAAATTTTATATTAAAAATAATATACCTGTGAGCTTTAAAACAAATTGACATAATACATCTCAAGTACTCAAGACGAAATTCTCATTACAGAGGTCAGGGAGATGGCTCAGTGGAATAAGCGCTTCCCTGACAAACGTAAGGGCCTGAGTTCAATCCCCAGTTCCACCAAAAAAAAAAAGAAAAGAAAAGAAAGAAATTCTCATTACAAAGAAAACTTATTATCAAAGGAAATGGAATTGTGGTAAAGTTTCAGATCAAAAGATAGTAAAAAATACCATCTACAGTCACTGAATATGAGACTGCTTCATAACTAATTCTTAGTACCAAAGAAGAAAATTAAATGCTGGGACTACTAAAATGATTAAGATCCAATAGGCATCAATTCCTCAAGATGAATGTAATTAAAATACTACGAATCATAAACATATGCTAATAAAAAAGAAACAAAAAAATCTGATCAAAACTTTATATTTGGGGGGCTTGGGATGTGGCTCAGTGATACAGCTCTTGCCTTGCATGCACAAGGCCCTAGGTTTCATCCCCATCTCCACCAGTATATATAAAATCACTAAAAGAACGTCACACATACCTTTTCTACTTATCTTTCGGGTAGCACTTGCAGAAGACTTCTTAACATCCATGACAGAATCAAACACAGCTGTACTTGATGGGGCTACTTCTAATTTGTTTTCAATGTGTCTCAGCTAAAATTTAAATACCATATACATGTTAATTCTATAAATACTCTAGCTATCACCAGTTTATGTGGTTATTTAAAACTATATTATCCAATATCTTGCCCCAAAGTAGAAAAAAATTCAGGAATGGTTTCTTCTTAGCTTTATCATTGTTTACATCAGCTACCATGAACTTTTGACATAATGCTGCCCAAATGTGAACAAAAGACGATGAAAAAGATTATGAAGACTGGGCCAGGGATACAGCTCAGTGGCATAAGCACCTGCCTGGAAAGCATAGAGTCCCAAGCTTGATCCCCAGTACCAAAAAAAAAAAAAAAAAAAAAAAAAAAAAAAACACAGGAAGACTATCAAAAGATATCTGTCCCTCATGTTGAAATATGTTCTCAATTGTTGAGTTTCTTAAAGCATTAAATTATCTCACATTATCTATGTCATATATTTTTTACATTTTACATGCAAAACTGAGGAAAGACTAATTGAGATGGCTAAATTTAGGGCTATTCAAATAATCATCACTGCCTAAGATGTTTGAAATGCAGTGAGATAGTGAGGTTAAGATTGATAGCCCAAATCGTTTGATAATAACAATAAGCTTGTCTTCTGGATGGTTA
>NW_004524752.1:2896550-2900105 GCF_000260255.1 Octodon degus
AGTACAGCAGGTTCAGCGTCTTCCATTTCTTTCTAGCTCTAACCTTTCATTGGATATTTTGAGGGGTAATGATGAGACTATCGGATTTGAAGATATTCTCAATGATCCATCCCAAAACGAGCTCATGGGGGAACCACACTTGATGGTGGAATATAAGCTTGGTTTACTGTGATATATGTGTGTTCTGTTCATGAACAAGAGAGGGTATCATATTGTAGTTGTCTTTTGCTATAATTTGATGTATACGACATTAAAAGTGGTGGCATCTGAGATTCTTTGCCTAATAGTATCAATGATGGGTTGAAATTATTTGAATCTTTGGCTTATGGCTCTGTGACAATTGAAAACACTAATGGGAGATGATTTAAAGCTTCTAATTTGTGTAAAACAGTGGGCTTTCCTATCTTTCAAAGTGTTTCCAGTGAGTATTAGAATTGTCCGCAGGTTCAAGTTCAACCTACCACGTAGGTTTTGCAACAGCTTAATTTCAAATGAATATTATCAGCATTTGAGCCTACACACTTCATGGTAGCATCTTTCAGAATAAACATGTATAAGGAACACCTCAGTTCCTGAATGTTTCTATTTGTAAGCCATTTGATTTGCGAACAAAGGTGTTCAGTAAATTTTGCTTCTGTTCACAAACTGAATCAGGTAGCAAACATGATCATTGCTATCTTCCCCAAAATCATTAAACAAATTAAGTTTATAAACTGAGGTGTAATTGATTTTAGTGGCAGCATTTAAATTGAGTATAGTAGATGTTTGTTGTGTATTGGTACAGCTGGTTGGAGTAGTAGTTGCTGTTAACGATGCTGTTATATACAACTATAGCTCTACTTTGGTTCTTTGATGTTGAAAAGTTTTGATTTTGGTCTTTGAAGTGAAAAAAAATCAGCAGATATAGATTTAATGGTTGTACTTCATAGACTTCATATGTACTTAATTTATTCCCAGACAATACTGTTAAACTCACTTTTCCTTATTCTTTGTGTGTCACAAGATAAATATTTTTTAAAATTACCAAATATTCACATACATACTGTGTATCTATAAACAAATTCCATAATTATTTAAATGAATGCTTACCATGATTACCTTGTGTTCTTTAGGAAACTGGTATATAAAAATTTAAGATTTTTTAGAACATTAATGAATAGATCATCTTTTCACTTTTTTTAGAGTATATTTTGATTTTAATTTTTGCAGCAGGTTTTTATTAATTAAGCTATTGAATGGCAACATTTGACAATGGTCAGAGACATTTTGAGTGTCACAGCTTTAGAGGTGGGCTGCTGCTGTCATCTAGTGGGTAGAAGCCAGGAATACAGCCGAATATCCGACTGTGTACAGACACTGATGTATCATCACGTAACAATAAAGTGAAAACACTAAAAGAAAAAAAAATAAAAATAAAAAAAATAAAAAGCCTGGAGTGGTAACTCAGTGAGAGAACACTAGCATGGGTATTGCTCCAGGTTCAATCCTTAACCCCACAAAAAAATAAAGTAACAATGTACACAATTTTGACTCATCATTTAGATTTTTTTCAGTGTAATGAACTCTAAAAACTGAAATAATACTACATAGTAATATTTCATTATCAGCCTTTTCCCTGTACTGATTATTATGGGTCCTTTACAAATTCTTCAAAAAGATACTTTTTCAAAAACAACTGTGAATGAACAATCTAGTTATGAATTAGATTAGAACTAAATCCAACTGAGGAATAAAAACTATTCCTATACGTAAATGCATAATACATAGAAGACAGAATGTACATTGCTTATTCATAAGGCCAAAACTTGTGCTTGCTTTGGCAGCACATATACATAGGGCCAAAACTTGATCCTACATTGGGATCAAAGCTTAGTAATAACAATTTTTCTAGATTCACTTTTTTTTATTTTTCTTTCTTCTCTCCCCCTGACACCCCGAATGTATTTGGTACAGTGTCTCACTATACTGCTCGGACTGGAAGTGATCCTCCTGTTTTTAGCCTCCCCAGCCCTGGGATTATAGGCCTGCACCACAACATGCCCAGGGACAGAGCCACATGGCATGTGGTGCCGGGAATCAAACCCAGTCCCTGCACTTGCCTAAGCAGGTGCTTAGTTCACTGAGCTATCTCACTGGCCTTTCTCGATTGATTTTCGAAAGATGTCCAAAGATTTGAGGACAGAAAGTACCATAAAAATACTCGAGAGTAAAGACACAGGTATTTTAAATTAGGTAGTATACAAAAGAAAACCAAAAAAAGGATACATTAAAAGATTATTTGCTCAGAAAGGAAATTTAAAACGTGGTGTCTCCATAAATATCACTTGTCAAATGTGGATTCCTAAAATCCAAATAAAATTGGGCAGAAGACAAATGGAAACAAGTTGCCCATAGTAGTCATTCTTTAGTAGAATGAAAGAAAACAAGTTACCACCTCACAGAAAAAGAGATAACTTATAGCCATTCAAAGCTTCCAGAAAAGCTAGTTCCTTTCATTTCCTCCCTAGCAATGAGTCTTCTACACAGACACAGGCTCATCATTATCACATTTATTCTATCAAATCTTCATTGCAACATACCAAATGAACAAACCTATTAAAAGTGAATAAATTACACAAGTTTTAGTATTTTATTAGTGGCATTAGTGCCCTTGATACTTACAGTAGTGCCACTTTTATACCTTTACTATTTAATAGTTATGTCATTTTATAATATATTTCATTTCTTACCAAAATGCTTATTTTCTATTCAAAAAAGTTCCCCTGTCCAAAAAGAAATGTTCCCCTATCCAAACAGGAAATTAATTTTAAAACAGAAATAAGTAAATGGAAGTTAAAACAACTTACAGCAGCCTTGGTCTGTGAAAGTGCATCCCATGTCGTGGCTACATCTGCTGGGATAAAGTGGTATTTACTGAATCAGAAATCTCTGAAGTAAATCTCAGAATACAATTTTTAGTTAAGTTCCCAAATGCATTCAAAGGTTTGAATCACTTATTAGACAGAACTCTTCTTCAGTAAATGTTTCACTATATTGAACTAAAATATGCTTTTTTCTGTAATTAAATCATAAAAAGCTAAGCTTCCTACCAAACTAAATTAAATAGGTACTGATACTATTATTCCTTAGGACAACTGGACTGACACTTCCACTTATAAGCAGTATCCTCAGTTCACACAAATGAAGTAAACAAATTTTTGTGCTGTTTCATTTGACATTACAATGTAAAAAAGATAAAACTACTCCAGATCTCAATCTACCAGGAGAAACAAAGGTAAAACAGCCTTTCAAAATTTAATGCTACATATTTCCCAGGAGTCATCCTTTCATTTCCTTCAAATAGTTCTCAATATGGGAGACGATCCAGGCCGCGCGGGATCCTGAACAGACCCAGAGTGCAGGCCCGGCGAGTGAGTGAGACGACCAAAGGCCCTCTGGATCCTGAACAGACCCAGAGCGCAGGCCCAGCCAGAGAGTGAGACGACCCAGGCCGCGGGATCCTAAACAACCCAGAGCGCAGGCCTGGCGAGTGAATGAGATGACCCGGGGCCCGGG
>NW_004524752.1:2902774-2904143 GCF_000260255.1 Octodon degus
TGTGCTTGTCAGGGAAGCGCTTATTCTGAGCCATCTCCCCAGCCCCTAAGGGAGTATTATTTATCCTTAATAGCAAGAAAATTCTGACAAATGCTACAACATGGATAAGACATTATACTAAGTGAAATAATACCACAAAAAGACAAACACTATATGATTCCATTTATATGGGTTACTAAGTTAAAATCACAGAGAGAAAATAGAAATGTAGTTACCAGGGCTAGGAGGAAGGCCAAATAAAAGTCATTGTTTAGTGGTTATAGAGTTTCAGTTTTGAGACAAAAACAATTTTTTTTTCTTTCTTTCTTTTTTCAGGGTTTGAACTCAGGGCCTTATTCTACTGAGCCATCTCTCCAGCCTGCTAAAAACAATTTTTTGACACAAGGACTTAGTACATAGTCCAGATTGACTTCAAACTCACAGCAATCTGCCTGCCTCAGCCTCCCAAGTGCTGAGGTTACAGGTGTGCACCACCTCTGAGGGATTTTGCAAAAATTTTTAAAGAACTCTGAAGAGAAATGGTGGTATTGGTTGCACAATAAAATGAATATATGTAATACTAATGAGCTACACACTTAAAAATGTTTAAGAGGGGCTCAGGGTGTCAGTGATATAGCAGTTACCTAACATATGCAAGGTCCTGGGTTCCATTTCCAGCACCGCAATCAGTAACTGATTAAGCCAAATGCAAAAAGCTCAAGCACATGGTCCCAATAATCTGAAGACCTATATAGGAACATTAGCTGACCTTAGGAGTTGCAGGCCCACCTGTGCAATATAACAAGACCTGATTTTAAAGAAGGAGAAAAGGGAGGCAGAGGGGGAGATAACAATGATCATGAAGTAGATTAAGATGATGAATTTCACTAATTTATGTATATTACCACAACATGAAGAGGAAAAGATTATATCATAATTCAAAAGAGAAAGGACATTATACCCTTACGCTTAGAAAGCTTAATGATGAAAGTCATTATACTTTTCTATGGAGAAAGAGGATTATTCTGTTTAAAAAAAAAAAAAAGCCACAGGATCGGGGCTGTAGTTCGGTAGTAGAACTACAGATGTTTGCCATTCAGCATGCCTCATGTTTAATCCCTAGCACCAAAACCAGAAGAAAAAAAAAAAATCATATTAACAGCAACAAAGAAAGTTTGGAAACTACAGGAGAAGAACTCATTCCTACTTTAAAATCCTAGGACAACCATTAAGTTAATCTGCATATTCTCTTCCAATTTTCTTCTTATTGTAATGACTATAATTTATCTTTTATGTTCTTCTTAACTGATACACATTTGTGATAGTTTTAAGATATATTTTTAGCGCTGGGGAGATGGCTCAGTGGTCTAAAGCACCTACTTAGAACAAG
>NW_004524752.1:2904683-2930758 GCF_000260255.1 Octodon degus
TATATATATATATATATATCCCCTTTCTTTAATAATGGACCTTAGGGGGCTGAGGAAATGGCTTGGTAGAATAAGCGCTTGCCTGGCAAGCACAAGGGCCTGAGTTCAAAATCCCAGTTCCACCAAAAAAAAAAAAAATGGACCTTAGGTTTTCTATTGAGCATAAGTTGTATTTAGTTACTCACTTTTACCTAATATTAAATGTGGTAGAAATGAGATAGTAAGATTTCTACAACTAGGCAGTAAAAAGCATTCTCTCCACCCCAACTCAAGGATCCAGTCTGATAAGAAATTTTCCCCAAAGTGTTTGTGCGTAAGAAGTGGGGCTTTCTGAAAGTGAATGGAGTGCTAGCCTCATAGTCAGATTAATCTATTGATAAATTCATTAAAATGTGCTATAAGAAGGTGGGGCCTAGTTAGAGGAAAACAGTCACTTGGGGTGTGCCCCGAAGGGTGTATCTTGTTCTCAGGCCTTCCCTCTCTCTCTTTCTCTCTCAGTTTCCTGTTCTTGAGGTGAGTAGCTTTTCTCCATGTGATTTATGCTTTAGGGTCAGCTGACCATGGGCTGAAACCTCTGAAATTATGAGCAAAAAATCCTTTCCTCCTTTAAGTTGTGTATGTCAGCTATTTTTTCCCAGCAACAGGAAGCTGACAAATACTTATGTCATGAGAACAGTCAAGTTGCCTATGAAGAGATCCATTTGGCAAAGAACTGAGGCTTTTTGCCTACTGAGTGAGCACTCCAGGAAGCAGATCTTCCTGCCCAAGTCTTCAAATGAATATAGCCCTATTTGACATTAAAACTGTAATCTCATGAGACCTTGAATCAAAATTACCCAGATAAGCTGTTCCTGAATTCCTCACCTATAGAAACTGAGATAACAAATGTCTATTGTTTTTAATGTTTAAATGGGGGGAGGGTAGGAGGTTATTAGGTAAGTAATAGATTATTTTATAAATAACACTGAAATGAATATGCTTGTTTTTTTTTTTGTTTTTGTTTTTTGCTTATTTGGACTGTTTTATCTGCAATTGGATCTGTAAAGTGTGTTAAAACTGGACTAAAGAATGTGAAGGACATGGTGCTCTTAAAATTCAATGTCAAGCTAATTTTTCCAATATACAGTAATAGAAGAGCCTACCAATGTTATTGATAATTTTTAGTGAACATTATCTATATTTCTTTACTTTTCCTATGTAATAAGCAGAAGAGTTGCACTGATTTGCATTTAGTAATGCTAGTGGGATTAAATATTCTGCCACAGATTCTAATTATAGTTTTCCCCCACCCTCAATGCTAGGTGATTGAGCCTATGACCTTCACACTGAGCTACATCCCCAGACCTTTGCTTCTTTTAATTTTAAAAAAAAATTTTTTCAGACAGGGTTTTACTAAGTCACCAACTTGCCAGGTCTGGAGGTGGACTTTCCAATCCTCCTGCCTCAACTTCCCACAGTGCTGAGATTATGGGTGTGTATCACCATCTAGCTCTAATCTTAGTTCTTTACTGGCAAAGTATCTTTTCTCCTCTTTTGACCAATTACCTACCAGAATACTGATATTTTCTTATTAATTCAATAAATTGTTTACATTATAGAAATTAACCTTTGTCATATGTGATAAAACTTAGTTTCTCCAATTAGTTGTCTTCACAGGAAGTACAATACATTGAATATTAAAGACCCCCAATTTAAGAGAAAGAAATGTTCACTTACTAAATCCAAATACATAAAATCAAAGCAAATAATTAAAGTTCAAAGAAGTAATCTTACCTAATAATAAATACCAATTTTTAAATTTCCTTTAAAAATTCAAAAACATTCTAAAAATAAAATTCTGCATAGATTATAAAATATGGCTCCAAAAAAAGTAAGACTACATTTCTGAAAACAGAAACAGTAGAAAATTTAAAATCAGCAAATAGGGCAACAATTTAAAATTATCAACCATAAAAACTTGAATCAGACTGGCCACATAGGTCAGCAGACTAAAGCGCAGTGGAACTCATCCCCAGCTTGGCAGGCTGGCCCAGCCCCCAGGACTCCCTGAGACCATGACTAAGGCTGGACGTGGCAGTGCACGTCTGTAACCCCAGTGCTTGAGAGGCTGAAAACAGGAGGATCACTATGAGTCTGATTCATATAGTGAGACCCTACAGACCCTGTACTAAACACATTAAAAATAAAAAACTAAAATCACAGCTGTCAATACAAATTTAAAAACTAATTCATTTGCTTTCATACTGATAAAGAATTTAGCAAACTGAAAAAGAGAAACTAAATGGTTATTCTATATCACTAATCTGTCTATGATCTGATACAAAGTTTTCCTTAGATAAACTTCTCTTAGCTTAAAATTAAAATAATGCTAAAAGATACAGTAATTATAATTTTTCTCCAACAGGAAGGAGAATTTGATAAAATAATAAAAAGTGTCTTTGTATTTATAATTTCCACATTTAGAGGCTGATGCTAAGGCTGAGGCAATGTATGAATACACCTACAAATAAGTCAATTTCTTCTTCAAAATAAACATTCTACTAATGGTCAATCATGTTCAAATAAATATTAAAAATTACACGAATTATTTCATACTATAAATAAATTATAGAAGTCACCATTAACAATGAGAATCAACTGATGATAGTTGCATGCCATACTTGAGTATCACATACCTATTAAATATGGAATACCAGAAACAACGCTGCATGCCACAAAACACAATTAAACAAAATATAAAACAGGCAAAAGTAATCTAACAACCTTGGTGTGACTGGACTGGAATAACTGAATTTTTTTTTTAATTTATTTATTTGTGTGTGTGTGTGTGTGTGTGTGTGTGTGGGCAGCTCAGCCCACCAGGGGGCGGGGCTAGCTGGCATGTGGTGCTGGGGGATCGAACTGCGGTCCCTGTGCTTTGATAAGCTTGTTCTAAGTAGGTGCTTTAGACCACTGAGCCATCTCACCAGCCCCTGGAATAACTGAATTTAATTCAATTGAACTGAACTGATCTGGGTCCCCTGATTAATTAGATACAATCATTAGTGATTTGAGTGCTGATTCCAAGGATATAAAGTCTCAGTTTATGACACTTTATCAAACTGTACACTTGTGTACTTTTTCAATGTACATTATACTTCAATTAAAATATTTTCATAATATGAAAGAAATATATCCTGACTTAGAACATAGTTTATATCAGTTCTACATGTCTGTTTTCATGATGCAACTTAGTTTTTTCAATAAACTTTCTTTTAAAATCTCCAATTATCTTATCCATAAACAAATATTTTAATGTATGTATGTAGGTCTTTTTATGTAATAATACTGTACATAATATATAAGTAATCATTTTTTTTTCATTTTATGTATTTTTTATAGGGTCTCACTACTCAGCTTGGACTCATAGTGCTCCTCCTGTTTTCAGCCTCCCTAGCATTGGGACTACCAGCATGCACCACCACACCCAGATTCCATTGCTGGCTCAGTGTGGAGGGGTGGGGGTGGCATGCAAGACCAGGGATTGAACACTGGTTCCTTTGCTTGCCAAAGTAGGCACTTAGTCCACTGAGCTAACTCGCCAGCCCTATTTTCTAAAAAATAGCAAAAAGAGATTTGAGAAAAAATACAATGAAAAGAACCTCTTCATAAATTGCTAAAAGCCATACTATCTTTAAAACCTAATCCTCAATTTGATTCCATTTTGCTCCAGAAAGTATGACAAGTATCAAGAAATCAGTAATAAATGTTGGAAAGGTTGCAGGGAAAAGGCTAATTATTGGTGAGAATTTAAAACAGCATAATCACTATGAAAATCAGTATAGAAATTCCTCAAAAAACTAAAAATAAAAATTTTATTTGATCCAACTATTCCACTTTTATGTATCTTCCCAAAACAATTATAGACATCATGTTATAGTAATAGATGCATACCCATGTTTAAAGCATAATTCATAATTCCTAAATCTTGGAAATGGCCTCTATGTGGCCACATGAACAGATGAATGGGTTTGATTTTGTTTGTTTGTTTGTTTGTTTTTGCTCCGAATGCCTTCAGGGCATGATTGGCTGGCTTGAGTTGTGGGGATCGAACCACAGCAACCTGAGCCTGACTGCTTTGTTGAAGCAGCCACTTAAAGAACCGAGCTAAGGGGCAGGACCCCATGAACAGATGAATGGATAAAGAAACTGTGGTACAGTATTTATATACAAGGGACACTACTCTGCCATAAAGAAAGATAACTTGAGTCATGTGAAAATGGATGTTCCTTAAGGTCATATGTTAAGTGAAATAAATCAGACACATAGGCTTAAATACTGTATAAATACAGAGAAAAAAGATAATAAGAAAAATGCAGATAGATCTTTTGCAAAAGGAAAGGAGAGCAAGATAGAGGAAGTGGGGAAAGAAGAAAGGGGAAAGAGACTAAAACACAGAATTAAGATGTATTATGTACATGCTCCAACTCCCTACAAAGAATGTAACCACTATGTCCTATCAAAATGTACTAATACAAACATAATAAACATGTATATGTGTGTGTGTGTGTGTGTGTGTGTATATATATATATATCTCAATTTGCAAAATGCCATTTTTAGTCACTGTAAAATTTTACAAAGTCCCAAGGAATAATGAAACTATTTTCAAATAAAGTACTTGACGGACATCAACACAACAATTTTACAGTCATATGGGAATTTGAAGTCATTTATTGGACATTTATGATTTTCTTTTGCCTGTTCAATCTTTTAAGAATTAAGAGAGGCAGCCAGATGTGGTGGTATGCACCTGTAATCCCAGCATTTGGGAAGCTGAGGCATGAAGACAGCTCCAAGTTTGAGGCCACTCTGGCTCTACAGTAAGTTCAAGGATAGCCTGAACTACACAGCAACTCTCCAATAAATAAATAAATAAATAAATAAATAAATAAAATTTTATATATATATGTATATATATATGAATACAAAACAAAAACCCATAATAACAGACTTTTTGACATTTTTCTTTATATTTCTAAAAGTCAAAATTATTTGGTACACAAAAGATTCATGATTGTATCATCAATATACATTTTACATTTCATCAGTAAAAAATTGTTTTAGTACTTTAATTCTAATTGTTTGCTTCTTTTCATTGCATCTGCTCTACCTTTTCAGACTTTATGTAATTTTACATATATCCTTAAAAGTTCAAAATTTTAAAACTATATGTAGTAATCTTTGTCTTTCGAGACTTAAGAATCAGGAAAGTAAACTGCTTCATCGGTTACTTTGTGCTAACATTAGTTTTTCAGTACTTATTTTGCAAAGCATTGCATGCTATAAAAAATGAAGAAGAAACGGCCCTGACTTCTATAACTTCACAATCTAAAACAAGTCTTTTGGGGTTTTCCCCAAAAACTAAGAATCAAATCCAAAGCTTTGTGCACTCTAAGCAAGCATTCTCCACTGAGCTCCAATCCTAGCCCTTGTACAAATACTATTTCTCCCTCTTTTTGGGAGGATGGTGTTTTGTTTGAGACAGGGTCATGATAGATAATCTTAGTTCTCTGTTTCAATACTCCCAAAACTCAGACCAGATCACCTAGTTAAACTTGGCATTTTAAAATTATCTTATGAGTTGTATTTTCCCTGGCCTGAGAGTTAAGAGCCACACTGTCAGTGAAAGAGTACTTGGGTTAACAAACTTTCAATACCTGTTTAGACTACTTTATTTTTTCAGGTTTATTGTCTGTCCAACTCTAAATTTAAAGAACTTTCCATCATCCACTAATAGAATTCCTTCTTTAGTATATTTTAAAAACATTATAAATAGGGTATAAAAAAATAATATAAGTACCCATGTACTCACCCATCAATTTAAGAAACTCCATTACCAAAATGGCAGAAGTCTCTTGTGTATCTCTACTCATACTCATCTCTCTTCCTGATCCAGAATAACAATTATCCTGAACTCAGTGTTTACCATATACATATTCAATTGATTCCAACAGTTTTCAAAGATTGAAACAACAATCCTTCCTTTTAAACACAAATAAATTATCTCAAATTATGCTTTTAAAGTGCTCTTGAAAACATGTGTTAAACGGAAGTGTATATAAATGTAATTTATAGGTGTTATTCACTGTGCCTACCCATAGTCTGAAGGAACATCTTGCCCCGATCCACAAGGCCCTGCTCCTTACCCCAGCTACACCTAACTGAATAGAGTGAAAAACTGACTCAAAGGTAGCATAACCAGTCACTGACAATTTTAGAATTAGAACATTAAGCAACTGAATCAATGAGGAATTAAATTCAAAAGTCATGATAAAAAAGCAAGAGAACGATAATAGAAAAACAAATGAGGGCCAGCCAAATAGTTCAGCAGATTAAAGCACCAGGCGCAGGTACTGGGGGTTCAATCCCTGGCCCTGCTGTGCCAGCCCCGCCCCCGGGGTGCACTGAGACGGCTATTGAGACTGGGCATGGTGGTGCACACCTGTAATCCCAGCTCTTGGGAGGCTGTAAGCAGGCAGATCACTATGAGTCCAATCTAGTAGGTGAGACCCTGAACACCCTGTAGACCCTTCCCTAAAACAGACAGACAGACAGACAGAGACAACATATGGTCCCAAAGAAAAGAAAAAAGTTGTCTTGCTCTTGACAGTTTTCCAGTTCTCCTAATAGTAAGACCTTATATTTCTTAAGGTTTCTCTGGGGGCCTTATGACAAATCTCTCTTATTTCAGCTACCTGATGGTGTGGAAGATAAAAACTTAAAAAAAGAAAAAAGAAGAAGAAAAAGAAGAAGATCCACTGGAATATTAACTTCAAGTCTCTAAATAAAAAAGTTATTTGTGAAAACTTTTTTGAAATTTAAATATACTACAGAAAATGAGGTAAGAAATGTATTGTTGAAGAGGGAGCATGGAAAATTAAAACACAATGGCAATTCCTTTTGAGATATATAGAGGATTTTCTCTGCTTTCCAGAAAAACTTTGCTTTTCTTAAACTGCTGATAAAATACTGCCTTTGTAGACTCTCAACTTCACTTTCTTATGAATAGCCCATCAACTAAAGTGTGTGTTGTTGTTTTCTCAGGACCAGGAACCAAACTCACAACCTCACACTTGACAGGCAGGTGCTGCACCACTAAGCTAAATCCCCAGCCCAGCCCATCAACTAAAATGTCTGAATTTTCTAAACAAAAAAAAAAAAAAAATCATGGCACAGTCTAAAAAAATTATATGTTTTCCTGATTTATAGGGTTATGATGAAAATCTTAGAAAAGTATAAATATTAATAATAATTTTTCCCATCTAGAAAAAGATCTAAGAAGTACATACCTTTGTAGTAACACAGCTTTCTATATGATAGTTATTAAAATATAACATTTAGAATTTCAAACGTTCATCTTGAAATGCTAACAACTCTAGGACTAGTATAACACATCTTCCCTGCTTTCCTTCTTGTTTTTTTTGGCTGGTGGCTTCTCTACTTCAGCCTACTTCATCAATGGTAACATTTCAAAAGGTTCTATTCCTTGGCCTCCTTTCTAGCTCTTTCTTCCCAATCTTGTATATTTCCTAAATATGGTATTTCTTTCCTAAATCTTTGAGCTCTGGATCTACATTTTCAGTCTGATTATAGCTGTGTACTTCCAAGTATCATTAGCACTTGAAACTCATCAAATTAAAAAAACTATAATTCATTACAGATATTTCTCACTTAATAACTGAGTTCCATTCCTGCAAATAAGTCATTAGTTGAAGGCTGCTAAATGAAGAACTGTATACTATTATATACACTACAATATTCAGAACAAAGAAATGATCAAAGGGAACTCCAACCTGTTGACCTTGCTTTTATTTGCATAACTCTTACATGGAGTACTGTGCTGTACTACAGGACACAAAACTACAGTATGGTATTATACAGTGCAGTCCACAAAAGTACAATACAGTACTGTATAAATAAGGTGTATGTACTGTACCCAGGAAAACACATTGGCTTATAAAAAAAGATATATTGAACTATTAAAAAAAAAAAAAAAAAGATGAGGTGTAAGACCCAGGGGCAGGTCCTAAGTCTGAACAACACACCTCAGTCCTAAATCCAAACAGTCATTACAACAGTCTGTTAAGTAAGAAATATCTTCAAAACTTTTTTTGTTGTTTTTTATCTTAATAAACAGGATTAGTATGCATCTAGCTCATCTTTGATATTCCTTCCTCTCTCTTATTTTATCTTACACAGTTACCAAGTTATTTCTACCCTTAAATGTTTCTCTATTATTACAAAATATGCCTCCATAAAGCTGTTTCTCTGATTTCTCTCTTTTTTCCCCTTGTCTCTATTATGAGCACTGCTTTTGCCTAAATTATGGTAAGTTTCTTAATTATCCTTCTGCTAAGCCACTGTCCATACCCCAACCAGTTATCTTTCTCAATAAAGTCTAGCAACTCTGCTTTCATAACTTTCAGTAACTATCACCTATGGGTGACTACACTTTGAACCCTTCAAAACATTAATTCACAGTCTCATCCCTTGCAATCTTCATGGCACACAAATTATTCCTATTATATAGCCACACCTACAGTGCATTTTCTGAACAACCTGAGAATTTTATTATTTCCATATCTTTTGTCTGGTGGGAATGCCTTTCCAAGCCAAATTTTAATTCTATCTCCTAGAAGTCTTTTGTAGAATGCCCTTGATAGAATTACTTCTTCACCAGCTTCCCAGTGTTCTGTTCACTTTTATGGCATTTATCATTACTTATACTATATAAGCATGTCTATTCATTTAAAGAACATCCATTGCCCAACTCATGTTCACAATGTATTCATTCCATTAACATTCATTGAGCAATTCTCACAATGCTAGAGGAGACCCAAATTATACATACTCTGATTAGTGCTACAATAAAATTACAATAGACTACTGTATCAGTCTTGTTGCAAGGTTGTGTGGTCCTTATAGACCACATCTTCTTATTCATCTTCATATTAATGGAGCCCTTCAATAAAAAGATGAACAAATGATGTTACAAAGCTTTTATGGACTGAACTTATATACAGAAAAAAATAATAAGGAATCAAAGGTAGGGCTGCCAGTAAAAGGACAAATAGGGGAAAAAGGCAGTGAGATGAGTTAAAAAAAAAAGAAAAAAAACATGACCACAGAGACAGAAGAAGTAAAGAGCCAGCTGGAAAGCACCACAAGAAAGATGAACACAGCATATACCTCTAAGTCAGTAAATCAGAGAGAAAAGAAAAATAAAACAAGAGAATGAAATTCATATGCTATTTTGTAAAATAGTTTATTAAAAATGTGGGGCCAGGGATACAGCTCAGTGGCACAGAGCCTGCCTGGCAAGCACAAGATCCTGAGTTCAATTTCCAGTACCAAAAAAAGAAAAAATGTGGTAAGGTAAACTATGAGGCACAACACAAAATATAACTGACCATGCTGACGATAGCAGGACAATGAAAAGAGCCACATGTAGCCCTACAGCAATTTAAATATATGTCAATTGACAATAAGTCAGAAGACTGGAAAGAAGGATAATCCTATTGCTCTAGCTATCACCAAGTTAGAGCCTAATTATGTACAGAAAAAAAAGTACAGGAAATACAGATAAACTTGTTAAAGACTCATTTATTCATTCTCTGGACATGAAAAAGTAATGAACAGCTGAACTGCTGCAAAATATTGTTATATAGATTCACTGAGTGGTAAAAACTACTCAGGGAAGCTATTTCCCCTAGCAAGAGGGAAGAGTAACTACTAGCTTCCTGGCTTCAATCTTTAATATATTAAAGCATGTAAGATAGCTAAGATAATTGTACTACTAATTTCTATTAGTGTACTTAAAGGAACAGTTAGTGCTGATACTGTTTGACCAATTTTACATGCTTGTATCTGGTAATCTGAGCAACTACTCTGAAGATAACAATAAGCAATATATTAACTATTGTTAATTTCCTATCATCTTGCTTTGAAATTCTGTATAGTTTTATTTTTCTCTAAAAAAAAAAAAAATTTAGGGCTGGGGAGATAGCTTGGCAGTCTAAGTGCCTGCCTGGCAAGTGCACGGACCCAGGTTCTATCGCTGGTACTGCACACCGTGCCAGCCTCTGAAACTGGCATGGTGGCACAGGCCTGCAATCCCAGCACTGGGGAGGCTGAGACAGGAGAATCACTACTAGTCTGAGCTGAGTGGGGATACCTGTATCAAAAAAATAAGAGATTAAAAAAAATTAGTGTTTCTTGAAGGGAAATATTAGCCCAAGATGAACAGATTCTTTACAAGAATAACTAGAGAGACTCCAGTTTTAATTACAAGCTTACAACTTACCAAACTTAACTGCCTTTTAAAAATTCTATTTCTATTAGAATCAAGGTCTCCAGAGATGTCACTGGATACCTACTCTTAACAGACCTAAGTTACTTCATCTACATTGAAATACAGTAACAAACATTCCAAGATCTTCAATGGACAGCAGAATCTCCAATGAGCAATAAAGTCAGAATTCCTACATAAAAATCTACATACTCAGAGTTAGATATCAGACACACTGTTATAGATTAGATCAATTCAAGCATTAAAGCTTTAATGCACTCTTGCTCTTAAAAATCCTACAAGAGGGGCCAGGGAGATGGCTCAGTGGAATAAGCGCTTCTTCGGCAAGCACAAGGGCCTGAGTTCAATCCCCGGTTCCACAAAAAAATAATAATAATAATAATCCTACAAACAGGGCTGGGGAGCTAGCTCGGCAGTCTAAGTGCCTGCCTGGCAAGTGCAAGGAACCAGGTTCAATCCCCAGTAACTCATGCAAAACCAAGAGTGGTGGAGCATACCTGATTGCAGCACTAAGGAGGGTAAGACAGGAGGATCACTATGAATCCAAGCCGCGTAGTGAGTCCCTATACCAAATAATAAATAAACAAAAAGACTAAAAAAAAAAAAATCTACAAGTAAAAATCAGGTGAAGGAAGTGGGGCTTCCTATACTTTTTTCCTTTATTATCATGTCTGGTTCTTTCATTCATTTCTACAGTATCAGACCAGTTAAGATTAAAAGATTTATATTTATTCTCTTAAAAAAAACAAAACTTGGGGCAGGGGAGATGGCTCCATGGAATAAGCGCTTCACTGGCAAGCGCAAAGGCCTGAGTTCAATCCCCAGTTCTGCAAAAAAAAGCGAAACAAAACCAAATAAAAAAACAAAACTTGTATACTGAACTCAAGAAGTTAGTTCCAACTCAAAAGACTGTATATTTTTCTAACCATTCAATCATAAATACACACTGGAAAAACATGAGGTTTCTGACCCCTAATTTTTGGCTCTGACACATTTTCTTTCATACCAGATATAAATGATGTTAGATGTAACTAGGATATCACGTCTGCATCTTGTACAGCAAATAACCACTAGAAAGACAGTATACAATGTGTTAATTATTGAAACTGTCATACTAATTTGATTTGAAACTGTGTCATTGCTATTGGTCTCTCAATAAAATTATGAAAAAAAATGATGTTAGACTATGCAAGATACATCTCTGATAATGTGGGTGGCTGCTAAAATTCTGTATGAATTATTTTAAATATTATAGAGAAATAGTACAAGGAAGATTGTTTTACAAAGCTACTTTTGCAAGCAAAAAAATCTGATTTGTATTTAATAAGTCTGAGTTTGAGTGACTTTTTTTAGAGTCAATCAAACTTGAAACTGTTTCTTAAACTGTGTAGCACTCTTTAGAATCAGATTTAAAAATCATGAGTGATGCTTAGTTCATGGCACAACTTTGTGGGCTTCAATTTCACAAACAGTTTGTGTCTAAATTTATAGAACATTAATTCTTTAGTTGAAATTATTTTAAAATATAAATATCTAAATATATGCATATTTACATACATATGAACACTTAATTATTCTATTAGTTTTTAACATGTCCTTGTAAGCTTTTTTTTTTTTTTTTTTTTTTTTTTTTTTTTGTCTTTTTGAGACAGAGTTTCAGGCAGTAGTTCAGGCTGGCTTTGAACTCATTTTGTAGCCTAGATTGGCATCAAACTCATAGCAATCCTCCATCTCAGCCTCCTGAGTGCTGGGATTATAGGCATGCACCACCAAGCCTGGCAAGACACTTTTGGTTTAGGAATAGTTGACCTTTCTGTAGTGCATGAAACACCTGGCTTCATACATGGGGGCTATTTTTAATTATTTGCAATCAAGAATTAGATTCTGAGACTTATTAATGAACTATCATTCAGCAAACAGGTCTGGAATAACTACTGTGTCCTGTGTACTGTTAATGGAATAGGGATAGCAAAGAGAAATAAAACATTATCCCTACCGTCCTGTGTAAAATACAGATGTGTAAATAGTAGAATGGAAAGAAGACATAAAGTGCTATGGAGCCACAAAAAGGAAGCACCTACAATTAAGTTGATAAGAGCTTCCAATGAAAGAAAAAAATCTGTTGATTTAAAGAGCCCTTCAATTAACTAAGTTATTGAAAGTCAAAGAAAACTTTCAGAAATTGCGTTTTTTCCTTTTTTCTTTTCTCCTTAAAAAAAAAAAAAAAAAAGTAACAGTGCAGGCCAGATAGCTCAGTGGACTAAAGCATCTGCATAGGCAGAGCTCAGGGACTGGGGTTCGATCCCCTGTGTGCTGAGACAGTGACTGAGACTGGGCATGGTGGCATGTGCCTGTAATCCCAGTCCTTGGGAGACTGAAAACAGGATAATCACTACGAGTCTGATCTACATAGCAAGACCCTGTAGACCCTGTCCTAAACACATTTTTTTAAAAAAGTGACAATAAGTACCTTTCCAAAACTCTATACATGCAAGTACACTGAAAATTCTTTTTTTATGTCCTGGATCTTCATTTTCTCTCCTCAGATTTAACAGTGTTGACAGTTTTTTATGTATCAGCTTTTGTAGTGCCAATTTTAAACTTTAAGCTTAAAAAAAAATCCTTATTTGTAAACTATAAGACATCTTTAGAAGAGGGAGTATTCAAAATAAATAGGAAGCAAGTGAAGCCTCATTCCTGGGGCTTTTTTGGTTAATTTTTGCTTTTTGCTATTTCTTTAAACTGTCTTCAGCTCTGCTTAAATAAAAAACTAAGAGTGCCTTTAGTCAGGCTCTAGTTTAGCTCTTTGTTTAATTTCAGTGTGAGACTTTATCTTCATCCTGCATAATAAGCACATTATGTACTCATATAAGAATGAGTTAACAGTTCAATCCCTGGTACCACAAAAAAAGAAATACAGAAAAAAAAGAATGAATTTAAAAAGAAAAAAGTGTTCTAATATTATTATATGAAGGGCTGGGGAGATGGTCCAGAGGAATAAGCGCTTGCCTGGCAAGTGCAATCCCTGAGTTCAATCCCTGGTCCCCCCCACCAAAAAAAAAAAAAAGAGTTTTGACTCAAATATATTACCCAAAACTACTTGATCCTCCTATTGCTGCATTAGGCACAAATGGGAGACCCTCAAAAATCCCTGCCCTTTGTTTTTTTTTTTTTTAAAGGTCTTTTTTTTTATATTTATTTATTTTTATTTATTACATTTACTTATTGTGTGTGTGTATGGCCAGCTCAGCCCACCAGGGGGCGGGTCTGGCTGGCATGTGGTGCTGGGGATCGAACCGTGGTCCCTGTGCTTTGCCAAGCTTGTTTCAAGTAGGTGCTTTAGACCACTGAGCCATCTCTCCAGCCCCAATCCCTGCCCTTTGAAAAGTGGTATAAATTTTACATTCAGAGTAGAAAAGAGGAACCAGTTATTTCTGACTTGTGCAACTTAAGATGACTGAGTTTATTTTTTAGGAAATAATCATGAATCAGCTCCTGGAGATGCTGAATTTGATGTAGCTCAGGCTGGCCCAAGCTCATAGCAAACCATCTGCCTCAGCCTCCCTTGTGCTGGGGTTACAGGAATGTGCTATCAGACCTGGCCTGACTTTGATTTTTTAAACTATGTTCTACTCTTTCTTGACTTGGGATCACTGTACATATTGTTTCTACTCCCTGGAAAACCCTTGCCTATTTTTAACTAATTTCTTTATTTATCCTTTAGGTCTTAGCTCACTTTCTTCTGTACTTCTCATATTAGGAAGTTCTTTTTGTTACATTCTACTATATCACCTGTGTATTTCCTTATTTTTATCCCAATTGTAATGTGTTCAGTATAGTCTAACCATTAGACTCCTTGAGGGCAGAAGTAATGCTTGTTCTTTTCAGTGTGCAGCCCAACTGCTTACCACTGTACAGTCCTACTACACACCCGGCACACAAATATGTTAAATAAATTAATGGTATGGGTCAGATAGAGAAAAAGGTTTATCAGGCCTGATGCAGCAATAGGAGAATGAGGCAGTCAGCTAAAACAACTTAACCTGCTTTTTTTAGGAGGGGAAGAAGGAAAAAAAAGCTTTACCAGCACATATTTGTTTGGAAGTCCTGTCATTTAGGGTAACAGTTGAGACATGTGGATTAAGAGCATTTTTTTAAAGCAAGTTAAGATGCAGTGAAGTTAATGGACCAGAGGTTCAAAGGAGGATAAAATTTAGGTGGAAAAGCATGGTGAGTTTTGCTAATGAGACCATGTGAATGGACAGGGGATTATGTAAATGATAGCTGAGCTTGAATACTACGAAAGCTACTAAAGGAATACTGTTAGAGGCTTTCAGAGGTTGGAGAGAGACTTGGATTTCCATCTATCATTTACCTGCTGAATAACCATGGAGTAGTTCCATACATAGTCTTCCTGACAGGTGTTTTCATTAATAAAATGGATCTAAAGGTACTTGCCTAACTGGTTATGATGGAGATTAGAAATAATTTATAGAAAACAATACAGCTTTTGTTTCACACTGAAAGAATACACACACAGTAGTTACAATTATTAACATACAATTGTCCATGATCATCTACCACAGTGTTATAGATATATAATTTTGGGTTCTGATTTAATGTTGCTGTCAGGTGTTCCAGAGCTCTGGAAGACAAATGTTCTCAGGATTGGTTTCTCCACTGATGTTCATTTTTATGGAATCATCAGGGTTCTTAGAAGTTTAGACTTCATAGAGTACAACTGATGATAATCTCTAAAATTTGGTTCCCAAAGCTAGCTCTGTGTTTGGATCCTTGTAGACATCTAAAAATACAGGTTTGGGGCTGAGGATATAGTTCAGCAGGATAAGTGCCTGCCTGGCAAGCGCAAGGTCCTGAGTGTCAATCCCTAGTACCACAAAAATAAATAAACATACATACATACATACATACATACAGGTTTGGCATGCCCGTAAACACAGCACTCAGGAGGTACTAGTTAGAGGCTTTCAGAGGCTGGAGAGAGAGATGGATTTACATCTATCATGGAAGGATCAGGGAGCGTTCTAGGCCAGCCTGGGCTACAAAGTGAGTTCAAGGCCAGCCTGAACTGCATAGTGAGACCTTGCCTCAAAAAGATTTTTTAAAAAATAGGTTTGTAGGCCTCTTCTCAGACCTGTTGATTCAAAATATCTTAGAGGTAGTTTAGATATAGTTGTGTTTAATCTTTTATCCCAATGATGGTACTCCTAAAGCATGCCCATAGCTACCTGAAGGATGGTATTGTATGGCTGCTCTGAATCTCACATGCAGTAGAATGATGTGTCTGAGTTATTTAGAAGAGTTATTTAAGAGGCTTAAAAGTTAGATACGAGACTAGATTTGGTGATACATACCTATCATAGGTATCTGAGAGGCTGAGGTAGAAGAAGCCCATGTTAGAGGCCAGCATGACCAAGAGAAAAAGAGACAGACAGAAAGAGAAACAGACATAGACTCTGGGTTCAATTACTACCACTACAAAAGAAAGCAAAATTGGCTAGCAAAAACTAGCTAGAAGTAGAATTGGGAAGGACTTGTGATGATTTAAAAGTATACTGGAAGGTCAAGTGGGGTGGTGCACATCTGTAACGACAGCACTTGAGAGGCTGAGGCACAAGGATCATTGTGAGTTTGAGACCAGTCTGGAGTACTAAGTGAACTTAAGGCCAGCCTGAACTGCATAGTGAGACCCTGTCTCAAAAAGACAAAAAAATAAAAAAGTTCTGCTTTAGTAGTTGATTTTATTTTCAGAAGTTATAAAAGTGAAGGTGAACAATAAAACAAGAAAAATAATTTAAAGGGAAAAGTGTACTCCCCCAGGGACAAAATGGGTAACAGTTTTAATACCTATCCTTATAAACTTTTTCTATATACATATAAATTCAAAACAAAATTATGTTGTTGTCTAAATATCTTTTTTTAATAATCATATTGCATAGTATAATGCAGCTTATTTCTTGCACTACTGTATTATGAGTATTCTTCCAGGTCAGTACACAGTAATAATGGCAAATACTTATATGATACATACTGTACTTACTTAGAACATAAATACTAACAAATTTGGTTCTCACAACAGACCTGTAAAATAAAAATCATTATTATATCCTGTTTATAGAAGAGTTTAAATAACTTGTTAGTGGTCAATGCAAGTACAAGTGATGCAGTTAAGATCTGAACCCAAAGAATCTACTGTATGATCCATGTGCTGAAGGACATGCTCAGCTGCTTCTCATGAAGTAAATTTAGATATCCCCAAAACCTGTTAACAACTGCAGAATACCTCACAGCATAAATATACTACAATTTTAACTACTCCTCTTCCAATGGACATGTAGGATTTCATTATTTATAAATGTTGGCATTTATTTGTAATAATGCTAATATAGACATTCTTAAACTATTCCCATGCTTTGTGTTAAAATGTATGTAAAATAAACTAAAACTGAAATTTTCTATCAACGAGTACATACACTTTTAATTTTGACAAGGCAGTGTTTCCTCCTAGAAAGCTGTTCTAGTTATACCAACTTACACTCCCAATAGCAGGGTAGAGAGCAGAGATTCATTTTTTATATGAAGAAATATTTTTGATTCATGAAAAGAACAGCCCATTTTTAGTTTTTAATACTAATATCCAATAGAATGCCAAATTGATCACAATTATGCTCTGAGTTGATAGATAATGTATGCTAATCTCACATTAGCAGATGTATAGTAGATTCTTCTCCCAGTTATGGCACCAATTATGAATGATATACTTTCCACTGTATTACCTTGTTTTCTTACATATAAAACATGAGAATTGGACTAGCTGGCCTTTAAGATCTAAAACTCCCAATGCTATGATTAAGAAGTGACTTAACATTATTACAACCCTACAATTATAATACTAGTGTAACAGGTTAGGGTCTAAAGCTTCTAGTTTCTCTAAATTACATAACTACTGTCAAGGAACCTGGGCAAATCATTACAACAGTATGATTTTAGGATCCACCTATGGCTTATTCTTAGTAGCCTTTCAATCCCAGATTGTTATTCCCCTGCTACCTAGCAAATTTGACCACATCTCTGGAGTATACACCTAAGAAAACTGAAGGGAACCTAGAACTAAGAACCAGTTTTTTGTTTTGTTTTTTAAAATATTCTGGGACCACTCTTTAGTCAATTACTTCAACTCATCTTTACTATCTTATTGTATGCTAAGCACAACAGTGAACAGAAGATCTCTTCCAGCTTGGAATTAAAAGGCCATATTATTAACTCAAAATACCCACATGTAAATGTAAAATGACACTTAGGATAACAATGAAAACAACAAAAAATCAGTTCAGAAAAAGAAAAACTATTTGTGACACTAAAAATTGACATAGGGGAAAAAAAATAAAGAAAACCATTTCACAATTTGCCCCACACAGCAAAAACAACCATCATAACTGGTTTACCCTTTCAAGTCATCAATTGTCTCTATAATAATATTACCATGATTTTACTATTTTCCAGATATGGTACTATTGATCACGTGGCCTGAATATACACTTTACATCCAAGAATATAAAGAAGTTTCTTAAGAATCTTACTAAAGCAAAAAGTATATAGAGAGGTAAAGTCATCCATTATAACAATCCACAAAATATTATGAAAATGGTAATCCTTTTAAAGGAATGACAATCAACAAAGAGCAATTCACATGTAAAAATGAACAAAAATAGAATTTGAAAAAATATTTTAAATAATGTCAAATGCTAAAAATATCTGTTAATTTTTTTAAATAAAAGCACATAATTCTAGGTGATCAACAACAGTAAGTCGTATTTACAGAAATAAATGAATTTTATTGTGTGCCTAGTTTCCAAAACTGCAAAATAAGGACAACTGCCATACTTTTTGCTTTTTGTTTTTGGTGCTGGGAAACTCAGGACCTTGGGCTTGCTAGACAGCCCCTGCCATAGTCTTTACAAGATAAAGAATTTTTTTTTTTTTTTTTTTTTTTTTTTTTTTTTTTTTGGTGGAACTGGGGATTGAACTCAGGCCCTTGCGCTTGCCAGGGAAGCACTTATTCCACGCAGCCATCTCCCCGGCCCCAAGCCTAAATTTTAAAAAGCCAATTATTTCAAGCAATGGCTTCTTTTCTACTCTCACGACAACTTACAGCAATTTAACAAATAAATGTGGTTAGTTGGGACTTCTTCCTTTCTCCCACCCCTAATGTGTGTTAAGTGTTACAAAATGTCCAAAAGACAATCAGAAGATGAAACAAATTCAAAACTGTCATAAACTACCCCAGAGAAGGTTGACTGTCAAAGTATTGGCCTTCTTACATACCAATATATTTCAGAAAATTAGAGAAAATTCTTCACATGTAAAAACTGTTTACATGTATAACTCACTATCACTACAAACAGTTCTGTTACTACCTAGGAAAGGGGAAAATAAACTCTGCATGTATACAATGTATTCTAGTTCGATCTTTTCTTGATATTTCAATGGCTCAGATTTTATTACACCGAATAGTCTGTCAGTTTAGTACACCTAACTATACACATTCATGGGTCTGAAGCAACTTCTAGCACAGCTCTAACGACTATTCCACAAAAGTCACAACCCCAAATTATTAGCAGCACATTGCCTAGTTTAAAAACCATTATTTAAGATAAATATTTTAAATGGAGGGCATCTTCCAGTATTTTACCATCATTTCTACAAACTTCTCCAATTTTTCTACGTCTACCTATCTATAATACAGACTTTTCCTTTACAATCCTTACAATACAAGACAGGAGGAATGGTTATCATGGCAACGTTAACGACTTCTTCAAAATCAAAACAAATTCACCATCAATACAATCAAGAGTACATGGATACCGCTCATTATGCTTGACAACCTATTTGCTTCCTAAATGAACAATTTGTTACATTAAAACCACACTAAATATCTATACCAAGGTGTAATTTCCTAATCTATACCTACGTGAAAATTTTAAACTCAGGAAAACTGCAAACTTTATCTGTGGCATTACCTAAGTATTAGATAGCATGCTGTACTACATTTAAAAGAGGGACTATGGGAGGAAATACTGACAACTTTCAGAGTGTAAAGCACGTTAAATCTCTCCTAAATCACCTGTGAATAACCGGTACGCTACAGTCATGCTGGATTGTAATCAAAGTTCCCTGTACTGCACTTGAGACAACTGTTGCCCTCACTGAAAAGGAACAGAAACTGGTCATCCCCACCACTGGGATCGGTCTCCCGGAATTTCCCAAAATACGTTAATCGACAAAAGAATACAGATACTTCTCAAAACCAAAGGTGAGAGGTATCTTACCTCTTTAAAGACCGGGGCGGGGGTGGGGGTTGGGGCACTAACTGGCAGGTAAGCAAAGAAATTCGACCTTTGACAAGCACCGGTGGGATCTAAAGCGCAGATCTCAGAATGACCCTTCCGAAAAGCCTCAGGACCAGGGAGGTTCCCCAAAAAGACGCCAGCCAGGGCCAGCGGGCCGCGCCCCGCCTCTCTAGCCACCACCAGGAATCTGGGACCGCGGACAGAGGCAGCTGAGGAGGAGCGGGCGTCCGCGATCCCCGCCAAGTCTTCCCGCAGCTCACCTGAGAGTGTCGCCTCCGCCTTCGGCTCCCACGGTGCATCCCGCGGGGCCTGGCGGAGGGTGCAGTGACGCCGCCCCGACCGGCCCCAGGGCTGCCCGGCCTGGCCTCACCGCGCCGGGGACGCACCGGGTGCCCGCCTCGTACCGACTCCCGGGATTCCGCCTGTCTGCGGGGAAGGAAGGAGAGGCGGAAAGACGCCTCCCCTTCCCCCGCAGCAAGCCACCTCCTGAGCTGAGGCTCTCTGCAGTTCTCTCTGGCGCAGGTCTGGCCCCGCTCCCCCGCCCGGGAGTCACTTCGGCAGCGGCGGCCCAGTCGCCATTACAGTCCAACAACTGACACGGAGGAGGAGCGGCGCCGGCGGCGGTGGCGGCGGCGGCGGCGCGAGGCAGGGCGGGAGTGGTCCGGAGCGAAGAAAGTCTCGCGAGAAGTATTCCGAGATGATACCACAGGAATGCAACCTTGGATTAGGGCCATGTTGAGTGTGGCCAGAAAATAAGGGTTAGCTAGAACGGAGGGAGGAAACACGAGGGAGCCATGTTTCGTGTGGCGAAGTTCATCTTGGAGGGTATCGGGAGGAGCCAAAGTACATCCGCAGAGGAGACCACCTCCCCTTTCCTTTTGACTCTAATTGGGCCTCCTGACTGCGCATTTCAACCCAAGCCAGGAAAACATGCTGCGGATTTGACAAGGATGAACTCGAAGTCTGGGAACGGCAGCTTTCCGACAGTTTACGATGTTTCACTAGTTGTCCAAATAAAGCGTCATTTCAGTCAGTTTGAGAATAGTTGCAGCTCTGCCACTGCTGCAGTTTCCCGCTGCTGTCATCGTTGCTGTTTTATTCGCAGGGATTACAGTTCTGTTTAGCATGCATTCTATCTAATGGTTTAAGACGCTAAAGCAAGTAAAATGAATTTTCCTCCCATTTGGATATTGGCATTGATTTAACTGTGCTTTGAGAAACCCTCCAGGTCAACATATTTTCTCATGTCTTTGTCTTCTTTTCTCTCTCCTCACATGGTAAATTCTATCATCTGTCATGACTTAGTTTAAAGGACAGCTCTGCTGTAAATAGTGCATCCTTCCTCCAGGTATTCGCTGTTTACAAGCTCTCCACTCATCATTTCATTTTCTAGATTCTCATAGTTTATTATCCAGAAACTGTTCTCATCTTTAAGTACCTATAAGACTTGGGGTGGGGGGAGTCTCTTTTAATACCTACTTGGGCATAGCACAGTTCACTAGGACATTGTACATGCTCAATAATTGTTTTTTAGTAAATCATACATTAACAGCAGAAGGCAGTAACTGAACCTTCTTCCTAGGGCCCGTAACTATACCTGAATAGGATGTAAAATATGTCTTGCACACATGTAAAATGTGTACCGTGTCTCAAGAAAACACATTGTAGAAAAGAACAATAAATGTAGATATTTCAACCATGCAAGTGGTAGAAGGAAAAACAAACAGCAGCATAAGGGAAGTGTAACTTAAATGTTCCCCAAACTTGCAATGTATATTATTTTCCTGAAGTTATATAAACATCAGTATGCTTACTTCAAAAAAAAGAAAAAAGAAAGAAAAAATGGGTTCTGAAAAGCTATTTTTCCAGTAACATACTATCATTAAACTTTAGCATTCTTAGGGCCAGTAATATAGCTCAGGAGACTTAGCGCTTACTTAGGTAAGCGCAGGGGCTGGGGTTCCCTGGCACCACATGCTGCGCTGGCCCCGCCCCAGGGCACACTGAGCCTGCAATGGAGTCTGGGCGTGATAGCGCACACCTGTAATCCCAGCACTAGGGAGGCAGAAATCAGGAGGATCATTACAAGTCCAAGCTGCATAGTGAGACCCTGAAAAAAAAAAAAAATAAGAAATTTCGTGTTCTTTAGTCCAAAGTTTACCTATTCTTGTTCACCTCTCATGCTACCTTCTGGGCAACAAAGAAAACAAGAAGTTTTGTCATTATGTCAACAGCAGGATTCCCTGATATCATCAGCCTATGGACAATTTCCATCTTCTTGGGCAGATCTGTCCTTTTCCTCACCTCCAAAATCACCTCAGACACATCAATTGATATCCTGTATCACTTGTTTAAACTGTATGGATTAAACTATTGAGCATATCAAACTTTGTAGTACTTGTTCATAGTTTCAAGAGAGCAACTTATCTCTGAAGCAAGATTTGAAGCTTAATGCACACATATGTGTATCCTTCCCAGAAATCTCTCCAATATTAGGCACATAATAGATGCTAAATTGGCTCCCTTTTTCTCCTGCCATTTTGTTTTGTTGATTAGTTTTATTTAGAAATGGGGTTTCGCTGAGTTTCCTAAGCTGTTGTTAAACTCCAGGGCTCACATGGTTTTCCAACCTCAGCCAGCCAAGTAACTGGTACTACAGGCAAACACTACCAATTCTGCTTTCTTACTTTTTTTTTTAAACATTTATTTATTTATGTGTGTGTGTGTGTGTGTGTGTGTGTGTGTGACCAGCTCAGCCCACCTGGGGGGCGGGGCTGGCTGGCATGTGGTGCTGGGGGATCAAACCGTAGTCCCTCTGCTTTGCCAAGCTTGTTCCAAGTAGGTGCTTTAGACCACTGAGCCATCTCACCAGCCCCATGCTTTCTTACTTCTTAATACACAATAAGATCAAATTTTTCTGCACTTTGTACTATGTTGATTACTATTGCTTTGACTTTCACTTTTCTCTGGATAACTGAGTCTCAACCCCAAGTTTCAGACTAACTCTCCAATCTCCAAAAAGAAACAGAAGTCGTTGGGACCTTCAGCGTACAATTGAAATTTACCATTCTTCCTCTCCTCAGTCCTATATAACCAGCTCCTCTTTCTTCCCATGTAGTTGTTAATAGCCATTGTAAAAACATCCTTCCAACTTTTGAAAAGTTCAGAAGTATTGGGCCAGGACGGGGCTGGTGAGATGGCTCAGTGGTCTAAAGCACCTACCTAGAACAAGCTAAGCAAAGCACAGGGACCGCGGTTCAATCCCCCAGCACCACATGCCAGCCAGCCCCACCCCCTGGTGGGCTGAGCTGGCCACACACACACATATAAATAAATAAATAAATAAATAAATAAATAAATAAATAAATAAATGAAGTATTGGGTTAGGAGATAGCTCAGTGGACTAAGCAGCTGCTCTGGCAAGCACAGGGGCCAGGGTTCGATCCCCATGGTTGGCACACATCTGTAGTCCTGGCACTGGGGATACTGAAAACAGGAGGATCACTATGAGTCCCAGCTGTGTAGTGTGACCGAGTACCACATACAAAATGAAAAAAAAAAAAAAAAAGTATTGTATATTTTTCTCTATTCCTTGCTCTACCCAGTTAGTAAGTCTCTAAATATCATTGTTGCTTTTTTTTTTTTTTTTTTTTTTTGGCCAGTTCAGCCCGCCCTGAGGGCTGGGCTGGCGCCATATGTGATGCCAGAAATGGAACCATGGGTCCCCATGCCTGCTTAAGCTTGCCTAAGCAGGTACTTTAGACCACTGAGCTATCTCGCTGGCCCCATGCATACTTTCTAAAACATTTTATTAGTATATATTGATTTTACAGAATATTGGGTTCCACTGTAGCATTTTCATACATATATACAATAGATTTTCATCATATTCATCTCCTCCACTTTACTGTCTGTGAATCAAGGCTAATTATATCTATCCTATAGGGTTAGCCCAAAGATGAGAAGTAGCATCAAGACATTAGAAGATAGAAATAAACAGTAGCTGTTACCATGTCTCAAAATGGTACTGATACATTAAGTGGGAAAGTTACATTTGAGCCAAAATGGTTCTTAGATATGACCTACTCATTTCTATCTCTAGTTCTTTGTTTCCTAACTTGGAACACATATTAGCCTGGTTCACAATTTCTTACACATTCTTTACTATTGACTCAAAAATTATTGCTACAGAAAAATCCCAGGATGTTCAGTTTTTGTATGTGTTCTTTCACTCTTGAATTCCAAGGTTCTGTGTATCCACTGTAGGGAAATGCCTACTACTGATAATTCTGCATTTATCTTACACATCATCAGCAGGTTTGATTGTAAAGCCCTTTGCATCTTCCGTAGATTAAGACCATGAACTCTGGACTCAGGACAGACCTCTATTTGAAGCCGGGCTGAGAATATTACCTATAAAACTTACTAGCTCCAAAACTTGGGTCAAGCTAATTAACCTCTTTTTGTACTTCACTTTCTACTTATGAACAGTGGAGGTTGCAATGATACCTACCTTGTAGGACTGCAAGGACTGAAAGAAGTAACATATGTAAAGCACATATCATGGTACTTGACACATAACAAGCACTCAAAAATGTTGGTTACTTTTTTCCATTTTTCATAAGCTAATTCAATACCGTACTTGTACTAGGCATCCAATATTGTTTGAATTGAATTAATTTTTATTGAATTTAATTAAATTATAATTAATTGTTATGTTTACTTTCCTAGAAGTGTGAAAATTAATACTACTTCTAGACAACACATTGAGAAATGAAGAGCTACAACTATGATAATAAGATGTAATCCAGGCATGGTGGTGCATGCCTATAATCCCAGCTCTTAGGAGGCTGAGGCAGGTGGATCATTATGAATTTGAGACCAGCCTGGGCTAAAAAGTGAACTTGAGGCCAGCCTGAACTGCATAGTGAGACCCTGTCTCAAAAAGACAAATAAATAAATAAATATAAAAATTATATATATATATATATATATATATATTCCACTCTTTGTAATAAATTGAATAAGATTATTTGTCAGAATTAACTAGTGATTGTGTATGTGTGTCTGTCTGTCTGTCTGTCTGGCAGTGGGAACTGAACCCAGAACCTTCATACTGAGCTACATTCTGAGTCTGGAAATCACTAAGTTGTCCAGGCCTCAAACTTGAGATCCTCCCATCTCAACCTCCCAGAGTGCTGGGATTACAGGCATGCACCACTGTACATGCTCAATTCTTTTTCTTAGAGGATATCTCTGTGTTCTTTAAGTATTTTCCTGCCTTGTCTTAAAAACAGCAACTCTCTGATTGAGTGTACTAGATTGCCTCTTCTGTAGCTGGCCACCCCCAAGGACCCCTTATCTTCTGCCTCCCACCACGTAATCCTCTTTCTCTAGGGTCTATTCATGCCATGTTTATAGGCCATCCACTTGGGGTATATTACTAGAAACTACAATTTAAAGCAAGAGACATTTATTTTGGCTCATGGTTATAATCCATGTTTATTGACTGAGGGAAGGAGGGAGGGAGGGAAGGAAGGCCATGGCTAAGGGGCAGGTGCTCAGCATATGGTGGCCAGGATGTAAAGAGGAGCAAAGGACAAGAATGCAGCCCTCCAGGTCACAACCGAGGTTACCCATGATCCAATCAACTTCTGAACCCCTGAGGCTTTGGGAAGATTTGGGGTGCTTCAGAGGGATAATGAGGTTTCAGATCTAACCCATAACAGGAGGACCCCTCAGATTGATTTTTTTTAAGAAAACTTCCTATAATTTATTTCTTTTTTTAATTGAAAAAGACATTACTTTTTTTTCTTCAATACTGGGGATCAAACTCAGACCTTGCACTTGCCAGGCATGACCAGTTTATGCCACCAAGCTATCACCCTAGCCCAAAAAGCCATTATTTTTTTTTTAATTTTTAATTTTTTTTTTTCAGAACCAGGGATTGAACTCAGGCCTTTGCGCTTGCCAGGGAAGCGCTTATTCCACCAAGCCATCTCCCCAGCCCCATGCCATTACTTTAATAAGACAAAAGAAAATGCTTCTCAAGATGTTGGCAAGAAGTCATGGTACAAATACAAGTCTAGTTCAATGTCTTTCTCCCTAGATAATATTCCAGAAGGAGGAACAGCCCCTCCTTCACCATGGGCAACAGAAGGATTTGAGGACTGTATAAGCTGCTCTCCTTGTACACAAACCAAGCATTTCCTCTCCACAATATTATATTCAGGGAGCCTAAGATTAACCACAAAAAAGTGTCAAGGAGAGTGACAACAAAGTCCCACTCCAAAAAACACTAGGGCCCCAAAATTTAAAGACCCAGTCCAGAAATGGGCATCCAAGATGAACACAC
>NW_004524752.1:2937858-2939029 GCF_000260255.1 Octodon degus
GCATCTTGTACAGCAATCAACCACTAAGAAGAATATATGCAATGTGTTATTTGTTGAAACTGTACTTCCCATTTGATTTGAGACTGTCTCATTGCTGTTTATTAATAAAATTTTCAAATATATATAAAAAAGATTACCAGAAAAGGTCAGTGATTTAAAAAACTTAAAAGCCATTTTAAAAGTGACAGTGTGTTATATATCATTAGTAACCAAGGAAAGACAAAATAAAACCACAATATGAAACAACTTCACACCATTAGATTGGTAAAAATTAAAAAATTTGGTAGCACAACATGTTGGCAAAAATATGAAATAATGGAAATTTTATTCACTTCCAACAGCTGTGTAAATCGACACAATTTTGGAGATCAGTTAGGCAACATGCAGTAAAGTTGAAAATGTGTTATGACCCAAAAATTTTACTCAGAATTGTCCACATTCTCAAGTCCTTTGTTATTTAACCACAATATGATTAATAGTTGTACAAGAATGTCATCTACTACATCATTAAGCACACTATTTATGAAAGCTAACCTCTTCTCAAAAGATAAGACCTTCTTGATGAAGGAAATAGTGTCAATTTATATTTTGACCTATATTCCTTATCTCAGTGCAAACTTGTATTAGTTTGCTGCCATAAGAAACTCATTCAATGAGACAAACACAAGAATTGTTATAAAATCATGATTTATACTAGCAGAAAAGTGGAAGTAAGATATCCACCAGTAGAAAAATGGATAAATAAGCTGAGGAATGTTATACAATGAAACTATTAAGTAGGGGCTGGGACTTAGCTGAGAGATAGAGCACTTACTTGCCTAGTATGAACAAGACTCCCTAACTCCCAGCACGACAGAGAGAGAGAGAGAGAAAGAGAGAGAGAGAGAGAGAGAGAGAGAGAGAGAGAGAGAGAGAGAGAGAGAAATTATATAGCCATGGTGTTATGTTGAGCTGTAGGGGACTCAGGTCAACAATTTCTGACATTGCCAGTGAAGCGGAAGACCCAATATTGTTATGGACTACTGAACTTTTAGAGTATTTTGCTGAGTTTACAAACCTATAATATTTAAATGATGGAACTTAGGGCCAGGGAGATGGCTCAGTAGGATAAGCGCTTGACTGGCAAACGCAAGGATCTGAGTTCAATCCCCAGTTCTGCAAAAAAAAAAAA
>NW_004524752.1:2939129-2943776 GCF_000260255.1 Octodon degus
GTTAATTGGAAGGATTCTCACCCTGACTAACTATATATACTGACACCTGTGAACTAAGCAACTGCACTGAAGATGGCAATTTGTGATAGTAGGTTTGTGCTTAGAGTACCTGTCATTCTGGTCTTCTGAATATGGGCTGCTTCTCATGACACGCCGGTTGCTGCTGTGCTGTCTCTCGGGTAGATGATTGTTCAAAAAGAAGGAGGTGGTGAATGAAGGCAGGAGACAGGAAAAGGAGGGTTGTGGGACTGTCCTGCAACAATATTGTATATGGTTAGATTTCTGGACTTACATGTAAACATATAATTCTTTATTCCTATTTTTTAAATATATTTTAATTTTTAAAATTTTTTTGTCATTCTGTAGGGACTTAAAGTTTAACATATCAATACTTGATGAAAATCTTAGGCCATGTCATGCCTAAGATGTTTGCTATTCAGACAGATAGTGAGGTTAAGCTCAACAACCTAGGTTATATGGTGATAACAATAAGCTTCTCTTCTGGAGGGTTAACAACCTAAGTTTGAAGACCAAAAATTAGAGAAATAAAAGGGCTGCAAGGACAGCCAACATTTTGGCCTTAGCCTTCCAACGTCAATTAAGACTCAGGACATATGAGAACTTGTACCGTAACATCATGTAACTCAGTTGTGTCCCAAATTTTCTGATCAAGGAGATTATGGGGCCAAAGAGGAAAGTGATCGATGATGTAGAGTGTGCCTAAGGAGAGTTACATGGAGAGAAAACTTTCATTCAGGCTTTCACAGAGAGCAAACTGGCCAAGCAATGGCCGTGACTCATCCACATGGCTGACACTAACAAAAGATCTACAATCTGAGGTACAGGATCTCAGAAGAAGTCTTGAGGGGATTTGACTGACCTTATCAGATCCAAAAGCTACAATTTTTGTTACATAGGTCTTGCTTTATCTTGGTCTTAACTATCCAGCAGAAAAGTATAAAAATGAAGTACAAGAAATGAAATTATGTTGTTACGTTGAGCTGTAGGGGACTCCGGTCAACAACTTCTGACATTGCCAGGCAAGTGGAAGACTCAATACTATTATGGACTACTGGATTATTTTGGATATTTTGCTGAATTCACACACCTCTAATATTTAAATGATGGAACTAAACAAAAAAGGGGATATAGATAAATGACCATTTTGTATCTGTGTGTTCAAAATGGTTAGGATAGATATATAGCTACATTCTCTTAATTCAAGGAATAGAGGCATTTGTTCTAATGGTGTTTGTAAATAGGATATCATGTCTGCATCTTGTACAACAAATAACCACTAGGAAGGCAGTATGCAATGTGTTAATTATTGGAACTGTCCTACCAATTTGATTTGAAACTCATTGCTATTTAATTCTCAATAAAATTATGGGAAAAAAAAGTCCCACTCCAGGACCTTGATGAAGCCCAGCAGCAACTTGAGAGGGACCAGGTTGAGCTGAAAGGCAGACATCCTCTGAGAGAAGGAGGAAAGAGTGAGGATGGTTGGAAGGTGGGTGACAAATGTTTATTTTTGAATAGTATATTCACATGGTACAAAATTTCTAAAGTACAAAAAAGATAAGACTCTCACCTACTTCTAAAAACTCTAGTTTTCTTCCACCAGACAGTTAGCAGTCTCTTATCTATCCCTCTATAGACATTTTATACATTTTTTAAGACAGTGTCTCCCTGTGTAGTTCAGGCATTATGTAGACCAGGCTGGCCTTCAACTTGTGGCAATCCTCCTGCCTCAACCTCCCAAGTGCTGAGATTATAGGCATGAGCTACCATGTCTTGCTCACATTTTATATATGCATAAGCAAATATTAAGTAGCTTCACACCTTTTATTTAATTTTATTTATTTAGTTTTTGGCGGAACCAGGGATTGAACTCAAGCCCTTGTGCTTGCCAGGCAAGCACTTATTCTACTGAGCCATCTCCCGGCCCCTTCACACCTTTTATTAACACAGATAGAATATCATTCATATGGGATCCTTTTCACAGTGACAACCACATTTATAATTTGTAGGGCTGGGGATTTAGCTCAGTGGCACAGTGTCTGCCTGGCAAGCCTGAGGTTCTGAGTTTGATTCCTGGTACAAAAACAAAACAAAACAAAACAAATCATTATAATGATTCCTACATCCGATCCCACATTTAGTTCCTCATATTTGCAAATCTTTGACTCCTTTCTTGGGGCAGAAACATTCAACTTCTTCCCTGGTACCATCCTCCACTGTGGTGCCTGATTTGTTGAGCACACTCCTGAATTTGGTATTTCCACAGTTTGCTATAATGAATGGAAAGATTTGTCCTTTGAATGGATAAATTTGATACTGAGTGATAGATAGGATTATAGGTCAGATTTGTCATCCAGGTTTGATATTTTCTTAGATATAATCCCACTATTCTGAGAGGTTCAGCCTTGGAAGTTGAGTGATTTAGAAGTCCCTAGAGTGCTAGGTTCAATCCTCGGTCTGAGAGAGAGAGAGACAGAGACAGAGAGACAAGGAGAGAGACAGAGAGACAAAAAGACAGAGACAGACAGACACACAGAAAACAAATACCAATTGATTTAAACACTCAGGGTGAGCAAAACTACCTTACAATATTATCAATTGGATGAGAATGTTCTTGTGGCTCGTAAAGTTCTTTCCTCCTTCCCTGAATCCCTGCCTTCTTCCCTGAGCAGAACAGAAATTAAAATTAGTAAATGTAAGAAATAGGACACAGTCCTGACAAAGAGAAAAGAACCACATCTTCCTCTCTTGAAAGACAGTATAACCACAGAATGTCTCACAGGAAAGGCAGATATTGTACCTTTAAGTAAAGATTATAATGTTGACTCAGATAATTAGTTCAATATTTTATCACTGAATTAACAATGTTTTTAAGAAAATGTAATATGACTATCCAGTAAGTAAAATCACTCAGAAGAGCCATGGGCTTTGCCTGAGTATTATTCAGGAGTAAGAGATGGATTTCCCCAAGGGAAGAGACTTAAAAAGAACAATAGAAGAACAAAACAAAATTGCAGGGTCAGCCAGATAGCTTAGCAGATTAAAGCATCTGCTTAATCAGACTCAGGGACCAATGTTCAAACCCTGGCATGCCATGCTGGCCCTGCTCCCAGGGCACACTGAGATGGTGACAGAGACTAGGCGAGGTGGCGCATGTGCCTGTAATCCCAGAGCTTGGGAGGCTGAAAACAAGAGGGTCACTACAAATCTGATCTGTGTAGTGACACTCTGTAGACCCTGTACTAAAAAAAAAAAAAAAGTTTGTGTTACAACATCCCTGCATCTTGCTTATTCAACAGGCATCAGTGACAAACTTACCAAAGATATGACCTTTACCAAGTAGAGATTCCTAGGACCTTGAACAAGCAAAGAGTCAGTAGAAAAGTGGAAAGTTAACTATGGGAGCACAATAACATTTCATAGGCAAAGCCAAGTATTGTGGCACATGCCTGCAATCCCAGTACTCAGGGGGCTGTGGTAGGAGGACCACAGTGAGATTGCAGCTGGCCTTGGCTACATAGTGAGTTTAAGGCCAGCTGTCCCAAACCAGTGGGTCAGTCAATGAAGGTCACCTAGGAGAGGAGCGGGGAATTGTGGAGGGGACAAAGGACAGGAGACACGAGAAATGAAGACAAGACAAGATTCTGATCAAGTCTCCTTTATTCAGGGGAGGTGCTGGTATACATAGTGGAGGTATAGGGAAATGACATGGGCGGGTAAAAGGCGCGAGTAACTAGGCAACCGGGCTAGGACAGGAAGTCCCACCTCCTGGGCATAGCAGGAGACTTATGGGAAATAGGCAGGGTAAGAACTAGGAACCTAGCTCATCAGAGGTAGGGAAGGAGGAAGTCAGCATCACTAATGACGCTGATGCACCAAGAGAATTTTATAGGTCAGAGGTACTCAGGTGACCATTAAGGGATATATGGCATGGAGTCATAATGTGGCAGATTCACAGGATTTAGAAAAAGACTCACTTGCAATAGTATTGGAGGCCTGGAGTTATTGTGCCTCCCATAGCCAGCGAATAGAAAGACCCTGTCTCAATACAAACATATTCTATAACGAAGAATGGAAAGATAGAATAGAAGAGAGAATAAAAAAACAGTGAGTAGCATGGTTTGCCTTCGAAATGCTAAATAAAAGGAAGAACAAAGAAAGAAGAAGAAGAAAAAAAAGATTACCAGGAACGCCCAGACACAGTCCTAGCCCAGGTCCAGTGAGTGTGTGGAGAGCTTCCTGCTACCCTGCTACCCCGGACCTTCTCCCACCCGCTTGGGCCACCACTCCACAGCACCTCCCCACCCTGCCCGCCGATTAGGAATTTCCGCCAACTTCCGGGAACCCCCAGACCCAGTCCTAGCCCAGGCACAGCTCAGGACTGGCATACATGCCTGAAGTATAACCCTGCAGCTGCAATCGCTCCAGAGAGTGTAGAGGATAGATCCAGCCAGCTAATCCAGGAACAGAACGTCTTGCCACAGGGGCACAACATATTCACCCTCAAGGGCAGCGGCGGGAAGATGCTGAGCACAGCAGCCAGACCTAAGCCAGATGCAGCTGGATAAGTCCAAACTTTGTAGAGCTGCACCTGAACTTCAGTACATGCGAAGGTTATAACTACAG
>NW_004524752.1:2950696-2965418 GCF_000260255.1 Octodon degus
CACTAAGAAGAATGTATACAATATGTTAATTATTGAAACTGTCCTACCAATTTGGTTTGAAACTGTCTCATTGCTATTTGTTCCTCAATAAAATTATAGGAAAAAAAGAAAAGAAAAATAAAATGTTTAGAGCCTGGCAGGTCACTCAAAATACTGATTTATGCTTATAATCTACTGGGATATAGCAAGTTCCCCACTAAAAAGTCTGTAAAATATTTAATTTTGATCTCAGCTAAAACCAATAATAGAATTCATCTGCTGAAAAGTCATAGCTTAGTAACTTCCCACAAACAATTTGTTTCCCCCTTTTAAATATTTTCTAACTGGGCTGGGGATGTAGTTCAAGGGTAGAATGCCTGCCCACCATGTGGCAAGGCCTTGGGCTCCATCCCCAGAACTGTGGCCTGAGCAATGTGTTAATTATTGGAATTGTCCTACCAATTTGATTTGAAACTGTCTCATTGCTATTTGTTTCTCAATAGAATTATGGAAAAAAAGAAAAAAAATTATAAATAGGCCAAGGTGTAGCTCAGTAGTACAGCACTTGCCCAGCATGCCTGAGCTCCTATGTTCAATCCTAGCATGACTGTCAGAGAAACAAGCAAACAAAAATAAAATACAACAAAAATAAACAACAGTGAAAACAGGAGGTAAAATTCACAAATATGATTTTCTAAAAGCAAGTTACAGAGAAATATATACAGTATGCCACTTCTATGAAACTTCAAAACATGAACAATACTGGTATAGACTATTTGCCAATATATACAAATGTAGCAAAAAGATTTCTAAAGGCTACAACTAAAAAATACTATGTTCAGAAAAGTAGCTCTGAGGCAGCAGAATGAAATTAGTATGTGACGGGTCACAAGGGAAGCTTCAACTACATTGGTAATATTTTATATTTTAATATTTTATTAAGCTAGGTGCGAATTCACAGAGTTGTGGGTATTGTTTTCTGTTTGGTTTTTGCTTTGAGACAGCATCTTGTTATAGTATGGGCTGAGTTTGAACTCACGACAGATTCCAGGCTGGCCTCAAATTTGGGGCAATCCAGCTGAATCAGCCTCCTGAGGGCTGGGATTACAGGTGTGCATCACTACACCCAGCTTTGTTATACTTTATATCATTTAAATTTCCAAAATAGTAAATACATCTAAAGATAGTAAATAGATAATATGAATTTTAAAGCACAGCCAGGGAATGAAAAGCTAAATAATCAAGATAGAAGAATCAAGGAACATACACGAGAAGAGAATGTAACGTAAGGTGAAATGGTATCTTATTGATTTGGGGCTCACAAAATTTTCTACTTTGTAACCCTAGCTAGAAAAGCACAGTCATTGTTTTTTTAACCAGAGTTTAAGCCAACTTTCATATCTAACAAAAAACAGTAATAACTTCCTTGGGGGTAAATTAGTTCAAGTTATGGAATAAACACCAACTAAGAAATGATAGTGTAGGATTATCTTTATCCCAAACTGTCTCTAAGCTACTGTCTGTACCAGTAGAGAAATCACCTTATTACCTCAACCCAGCTCTTTCCCTACCTAAGTGCCCAAAGAGGAAGCTGTGTTGGTGGTAAAAGAGCAGTAGAAAGCTGCTTCTAAATGAAAAGAAACTCTTAAGATTATACCAATATTGTCCAAATTTGTATCAAGTCAAACATTGTTTTTGGCACTTTAATTAATAATATTCCCATTACATATTCTTTTGTAAATCATTTTATCCCTAAAACTCTGAATTTTACTTTAGACTTAATGTCATTTTAAAAAATAAATCAGCCTTAAGATGTAGCTCAGTGGTAAGTTAAAAAGATATTAAAAACTGGGGAGATTAAAAATTAAGTTTTGAGGGCCAGGGAGATGGCTCAGTAGAATAAGCGCTTCTCTGGCAGGTGCAAGGACCTGAGTTCAATCCCTGGCTCTAAAAAAAAAAAAAAATAAAATTAAGTTTTGGAGTTTACATTTCTCTAATAATAAAATTCCATTTCCAACCAGAAGGGGAAAGGAAGTGGCCAGTAAGAGGGTCTGCTTTAAAAAATAGAGCATCAAGTGCTAGGAATTCTAAATGAATTGAAAATACATCTTATAATTTGAAATCATTTGTGAGGCAAGTGGTATTTTCCAAATATAACTACACCAATATTTTTTCCTCACATGCTCTTTTTACCATGTGTAGTGGATTTCTAACTGGTGGTCAACTTATTACACCCAGCTGAATTAAACTAGCATGGTGCTGGGTGCAGGAGGCCCACCTGAGGATTGTTGCCAGCAGCATAAAGGCAGAATAGGAGAAGCTACAAAATGATGTTAGGGAAGCCATTGGGAGAAGCTGTTGGAGCTGTTCAAAGTGTTAGTTCTCTTGGGATGTTTTGATGGGGACCTTGTCATGCTGGCTTTCCCAATGAACTTTGGAGAAACTTTGGTCCTTATCTTCAGTGTCACTTCCTGGCTCCGGTGGGGAAGATAATGCACTGCTCAGCCTCATAGAGAAGCTTGTCACATTGGCTTTACTGATAGGAACTCGGCTTTCCTCTTTGCTGGAGGAATTCTGGACCTCACTGTTGCTGAGGATGGCTGTGGTACTTTCTGGGGAGCTCTGGTCCTTACCTTGAGCATTGCTTTCTAGCTCCAGTTCAGATCCCTCAGCTTGCTAGCACAGATCCTTCATCCTGCTGGCTCAGACTTCCTAGCTTCCAGCACTGACCTCTGGACCTTTCCAGCACAGATTCATGAAGTGGACCTGCATGAGACTTTGTTGTGGGCTCTAGGCCTCCAGTTGGATTTGTGGGAGGCATTGTTATGAGCTCTAGGTTTTCAGCTGGACTCATGCAGGATACTTAGAATCTAGGCCCTCAGCTGGAGTCTTTAGTGTTATATGTGTGGGTACATTTCCTGCACTTCTTATATGTGATTCTTGGGTGATTCATTATTAAATATTATAAAACATGTCTTGTACTATATTGTTCACCTTGCAAAAACCCCAAACCACAACAAAATGTGATATTAATATTCATCCATTAAAAGATGAGGTTTCTAGCCCTTCCCCTGGAACTTGTCTTACACAACAGAATACAGCAAAAGTGAATGCAACGTATCCTCAGAGATTATGCCATATAAAGCAATGCAGATTCTGCTTGTGCCCTTTCTCTAGGGACATGTACCTTAGGAATGTTAATCAGACTCATGAAGTTAAATTGAAGCTGCCATGCTGATAGATTCATAAAAAGATATCCAAGAAGACCCTGCCAGTCCAGATACCAATTTAAATCTTTTCAGCACTAGCCACTGTACACAAGATGGAGTGATGATCCTAGGGGATTCTATTCCCCAACTGTATGAGAGTTCTTCAGAGAAACTATTATGATTGTGGAGGTTGTCAAATCCAACATCTTGCAGGTAGAACAGCTGGTTGGAGATCCAGGCAAAAGCTGATGCTGCAGCACAAATCCAAAACCCTTCTGCCGGCATAATTTCCTCCGTTCTTTTTTTTTTTTCCTGAGGCCTTCAGCTAATTGGATGACCCCCACTTTAATCTTATCTGAAAAAATACTTTCACAGAAATATCCAGGTGAGGCAGATATCTGAATACCAAGGCCTAGCCATAGTGACATATAAAACCACATGAGGTGGTTTTTTTCTTTATTTTTACCAGGAGTCAAGCTCATGACCCAGTGCTTGCTAGGCAAGCACTACACCACTGAGCTATGTCCCCAGCCTCAACATATTAAATTAACCATCACACCCTTTAAACCACTCCAGGTAGCACAAACTAACAGTGGTGTCCATACAGTAGGCTTTATGCAAGAGAAATATTAAGCCAGTAAGTTTCAGGATAATTTGTTGTATAATACTAGTAATTAGAAGATTTATTTGTAAACCACATTTTGTTTGTATGCTCATTTTTTATTTTTATTTTTTACTTTTACCTTCACATTTGTTTTCAATGGGAGTAGTACTAAGACAAAACCACCAGTAAGACTAAGAGCCCAACTGAATGGAGTAAGCCACCCTTTTGGCCGGAGAGATGGCTCAGTAGAATAAGTGCTTCCCTGGCAAGTGTAAGGGCCTGAGTTCAATCCCCGTTTCTGCAAAAAAAATAAAATAAAATAAAATAAAATAAAAAGTGAAAGCCAACCTATTGGACTAGGTATAAATTCCTTGTTAGAACTTGTGAATCAGAGAGCTAAGAGGGAGCAGCTATTTACCAATCAGTGTGGAATTATTTTTCCACATTTGAACACTCAAACCAGTAGTATAGACTAGTTAGATGTTAGCTAAGAACTGGGTATAATACTTTATTGTAGTGTTCTTAGTAGGTGTTGGTCTTGTCTCTTTTTTTCTTTCTGAGAGAGGGTCTCACCACGTGGTTCAAACTGGCCTTGAACTCACTATGTAGCCCAGGGTGATCTCAAACTCCTGCCTCAAACTCTGGGATCCATTTGCTTAGTCATTCTGACAGCCTTAGAAGAAAAACATTGCAAGAATTTATCTTTACTAAGAATGTACTAGACTAGCTAAACAGAGTCTGTTTTTCACTGGCCAAACCTTCAGAAATAATTCTATCTCCACAACATTGTGTTTGTCTCCAGTGGAATGCCACAGTCCTGAGATTATGACTCAGCTCCTGATATTCTGTGGGAGAACACAGAAGGTGGGGCTTACTCCTGGTCAGATACGACAGAACCAAACCAAAGCAAACCAAGCCAAATAAACCACATAGAATGTACCTTAAAGATTTTTGAGGGGCCAGGGAGATAGCTCAGTAGAATAAGCGTTTGCCTGGCAAGCACAAGGGCCTGAGTTCAATCCCTGGTTCCACACACACACACAAGAAAGATTTTTAAGGGAGTCATCAGAATATAAACAAGGCAACAGTGTTTGCCTGTTACACACACACACACACACACACACACACACACACAGAGAGAGAAACTTGAGTTTTAACTACTGTGGTGACTCAGAATCTCACTCTTCTTAGATATTGTCACCTGACCACTGCCAAGAGGGTAGTAAATTCATTTGTTCTTTTTTTTCTTTAAACCCAAGGCCTTTGCACTATATCTTCAACCCCTTTTTCTTTGTTTGAGACAGAGTCTCACTAAGTCACTAAGTTTCCCAAGCTGGGCTCAGAACTCTTGCCTCAAGTTCCTACAGTGCTGGGATTACAGGTATGTAATACCACACCTGCCTAGAAGAGAAGAAATTCTGATTAAGTGGGGCCATGGAGTCTGTTAAAATTAAGACAGAACACATTACCTCATTTATTTACAATCTTAAGTCAGAAAATATTAAAACAGTTTCTGTTTTCTTTTCTTTTCTTTCTTTCTTTTTTTATTTTTTGTGGTACTGGAGGTTGAACTCAAGACCCTGCGCTTTCCGGGCAGGCACTTATTCTACTGAGCTACCTTCCCAGTCCTCTGCCTTATTTCTATGTAAAATATTTCTTATTGTCTGGGGAAGTCTGGACTTCAGTCTTCAGGAAAAATATCAGAGATGTATAATTTTTATTGCAGCTAAAATAATTTAGGAACAAACAAGTCTAAATAAGCACAACTTTATTTTGTATAGTCTGTGAATTTATCTTTAAGATCTCAAAGTCTCTACTTAAACTATAATTAACATTGATTTTTGCACAAACCAGTTATTATGAGTGAAGCCCTTCAGGTAAAATAGCAGGCTTTGTAAGGCTTGAAACTTTCATGTTGACTAACAGGGTATTGTTAAACTAACATACATCTGATTTCATACCCCCAATCCAACCTGACTTGCCCTATGACTCCAGAGTTTAACCTGTAGAGACTCAGTATTAGTAGGGATTCTGTTTTGTATTGTTGTTTCTTCTAGTACTGAGAATCACACCCAGGACCTCACAGAACAAGCAAACACTCTATCACTGAACTATATCCCCTGCCATGTGTTTGTTTGCAACAGGATCTTTTTATGTAGTTCAAACTGACTGTGAACTAACTAGGTTCATAGTCTGGCCTCAGCCCCCAGGTGTGTGTCACCATGCCAAACTCTCTAGGCCTTTTGAAGTTCCACTTTGAGTCAGGGTCTCCCTAAATTGCCTGGACTGGTCCTAAATTTGTAATTTTCCTGCCTTAGCCTCCTGAGTAGCTAAATGTGTACCACCACACCTGTATAGGGATTCTTTTTTTTTTTTTTTTTTTTTTAATCAGGAATTGAACTCAGGACCTTGCACTTGCCAGGAAGGAGCTTGTGCCGCTGAGCTATATTCCAGTACTGGGGATTGAACTCAGGACTTTGTGCTTGCCAGGCAAGCGCTTATTCTACTGAGCTATCTCCCTGGCCCAGGGATTCTTAAATTAAGCTATATATATTTTTTGAGGACTACAATATGACTTGAAGATTTGATAGAACTGTAGGTCAAACAGCTAAATCAGTGGTAGCACCTACATTTTTCTCTACTACCATTTCTATTGTTGAGTTATAGTGGTGTAAAGGTAAGCAAGATTAGAGAAGTATATCTTATAATGTGTAAAGTTCACATGAAAAGGATAAAAATGTCCTTCAAAAGTTTAACTTTAAAAAAAAAAAAGTTTAACTTTTGAGGTTGGGGGGAATAGCTCAGTGGTATAAGCGCCTGGCTGGCAAATGTAAGGTCCCAAGTTTGATCCCTGGTACCACCAAAAAAAAAAAATAAATAACTTTTGGTAGTGAGTAGAGGATATGAGAATTGAATGGAGAATTTTATGAATTCTAGACAAATGTTCTACCACTGAGCTACACCCCCAGCATCACAAGGTTAATCTTCACAATGAAAAATAAAACATAAACCTGTTAACATGGTGCTATGTTAACAGCTCAGTTAATGAAAATTCACTGAATGAATGAACTAATTCATTCAATCAGTAAAGTATGCTAGGAGGATCTAGCTGGAAATCCTAGACAGGACAAAATCCAGTTTTCTGGTTGTGCAGATCAAAGCAGGTTTGGGGGATTGAATTATCTGGAATATTGCTTCAAGTCCACACTTCACTTGTGGTATATCTCTCTCTTAAGATGAACACTGAAGCACTCCTGGGACAGAGCCAGGAAATGAAGAAGGTCAGTTTTCCTCTTCTTTTTATTTCTGGTAAGATCAAAAGCAAGCCAAGATTTAGCACAAACCTAAGAGTGACTTTAAAAATAAAATACATTTAGAAGTACAGACTCATTTATTGTAGCAATTGTAAAACAATAGATAAATTTTTAAAATATAGCATATAAAAATATTGTTGAATAAAAAAACAAGTTGTTTAAGAGCTATATTATGTTTATATTAATCAAATATTTATGTATCAATACATAATGCAAAAAAATGGTAAGCTGATGGTGGGAAGTTAGTTACTCTTCCCTCCTTGCTGGGACAAATACCTGACAGTCAAAATGAAGGAAGGAAAGCTTTATTTAGCTCACAGTTACTGGAGGTTTCAGTCCACACTCAGCTGGCTCCAAGGCAGAGCGGCACAAGGCAGGGGGCAACCTTTCATGGCTGCGGCAAAGAGCAAAAGCACAAGGGAGAGATAGCAGCAGCTCCAGCAGCTAGATTCTCTTCCCACCTTTCATTGTAATGCAAATTACCTGCCCCAGAGCAGGTGCAGCATCCACCTCCACAATAATCAATCACAAACTCCAAAGCCACCCCAAGACTGCATGAGGCTTTGGAGGGACAACTATACACAAACCATAACAGAGACTAAGGCCAACTTTTGATCATTTTATTTTTTTGATCATTTTATTGCTATGATTTGATTCCATTTTGCTAATTTCCCCAAGATGTGTGAATTAGACAACCAATATCTAAATCTAAATACCAAGTCTTTTCTACTTTCCCAAAATTAAGAATATGAATACTTATGAAATGTGGTTTTGACTGTTGTTGAACTTTAAAAATCTTTTTTTTTCCACATTTAATCTCCATGAACCTTCAAAGATTAATTTCTTTTAATGATGAGTGCCTTCTTTAGCATTTTCCCTTTGGGACGTCCTTTAAATAACCTAGATGACATGGTAATCCCTTTAACTATACAAAGGCAACCCCTTTCTCTTAGAACACTCTTAAAAGGAAGAGCACCCCTAGAACATCTATCTGGGTTCTGATTTAGGATCTAACAATACAAATTAAATATCCAGTGGAACATAGTATGCCACTATAGTTGAAGAATATGTCAGAATGAGGCTATTTGTAACCCAACAAGGTTATCTTTTACAAAGAGTGAATTGCCTTATTTACAGGGAGTGGAAAGTTTTAAACTTTTGACAGGAGATTTTCTGTAACTCTGCCAAAAATAGAAAAAAGCAACTGGGTGCCTAGCCTGGAAGAAGACCCATAGGTTTTAATGAGTCTTATCAGCCACTAAAAATGTTCCTGGAATCTTGGCACTCGGGGGTCCCCACCTGTTGAACAAGGATTGAGAACATGTGAGGATTTGGTTACAAATCTGACTGCACTGACAGTAGGCTCATAAAATATAAGATGAGAAAAGCAGCTGAAAAGCTTACAGGAAGAAATAAGAATGATAGTGAAGAGATAGCAGGTTTTAGAAATATGTGGTTGCATATATAAGGTATGATAGAAAAAAGTGAATGCTCAAAATTTATTACAGTACAAGAAACATTGCCGTTAATCACCCTCAAAATATTTCCCTTCACTTTGAACACACTTAACTCATTGTTGCTACTTTCTAAAGCAGTTTTGATAGTCATCTCTCGTGAGTGTCTTTAGTTGTGCTGGTGTGGCTGCATTGATGTCCTCGATGGATTCAAAACATTCACAGTTCATGGCCATTTTGACTTTGGAGAAGTAGCTAGAAATGCCTGGATACAGGATCTAGTGAGTGAAATGCGTGAGGACGCACCCTGTTTTACGAGTCTGCCTTTCTGTTGGATGGCAATTGACAGACGCATTCGTATTTTTTGTCACATCTTGTAAAGACACTGAAGAAGCCTTTCAGAACTGCTTCAGAAAGGTCATAAATGATGGGATAAGCATATTTGAAATGAAAGCCATCATTTTGAGGATGATTAATGGCAATATGTTTTTTAGTAATGTTTTTAATTTAAACATTCACCATATACATTGATCACACTTCATATTATTAAGTATGAATTCAAAAACTTAAAAAGCAAATATATACTGTCTTAACACATGGTGTTAATTTATTAAATGCACTAATTTTCATAGTATGTATATATTTCATATAACACTTATATAATAAATAAGAACATAATGTAATATTACCTTTATACTTTCATGTACATTTTTTTTTTTTGGCAGTATCAGGGATTGAACTTAGGACTTTACACTTGCCAGGCAAGCACTTATTCCACTGAGCTATCTCCCCAGCTCCCACACTGTCTTCCTTAACTCATGATATATTACCTTCATCCTTCTTTCACAGAAAGGAAAGCTGAAACTTGGAAAGGAGACGTGACTTGCTCATGATCACAAGTTTGGAAAATGATAGAGCTAGAATATGAATCTCCATTTTATGCTTCTAGAATATGTGCCTGTTTCATCATACCATGTGACTGCACAAAGCAGCCTGATCTCACTAGGAAGGACAGTAGGGTGTGGGTTTCTGTACTTTGATTACACAAAAAACATGTAACTGTGATTTGTCCTGGTTGCTGATGATACCTCTTCCCCCAGCTTCCCAGTCACCAGTTAGCTGGTCTATGTAGATAATAAAGAATGTGTGTGTCTGTGGATGTTTTTAGGTAACTCTTTGCTCTAAATTTACTTGATCTCCTGTCAGTCTTTTTAATCCCCTGCTTGGGCCAAAATTAAGAAGAAATAGATAAATTTTGTTTCATTCTGCAGCAGTAGGGATTAGAAACCAGAGTCTTATTACTATGGTGCATCTTCAGTTTTGTTCAACTTATTTATTTAGGCAGGGTCTCACTAAGTCACTAAGTTGTGACTCTTCCGCCTCTGCCTCTGTGTTACATTTGTATTTTGAGCTGTAATTAGTTCACATACAGTTGTCATAAAATTTATTTTTGTATTATAATTGCAATTTACTTTTAGTATAATAATTTGATTTTAGTAGAATATAAACTATTGGTGATTTTTGTCAGAACTAGTAATGGATGATATACAGTGAAAAGTTTGTGTTCATAAATCAGACAATATAAAAGATTTATAGGACTTATAAGACTAGGACAACAGTGAGAGAGTAACATTTTTAAAAGGACAATAACTAAGAACTGCCCCCTTTCTCCATAATATATTCCTATAGAGATTACAGCATTTTTAAAGCTAAGCCTGAGTTAGACAGGCATAGTGAATACACAATAATTCATAGAGCTCAACTGCTCCTGTCCTACTTCTCCTCAGAATAATTCATGACACACACACTAGAGATATTAGGATAGTGCACACTAAGTGATATAACTTCACTGTGGTTGTATATTAGGTATCTGAAATAGATTTTAGTAAATTACCTAATTCTAATGTGAACACCTTTTGAATGTGGGAGAATTTATTTTTAAATTGTCTCTTAAATTTTTTCACTAAAAGTCACCATGACCTACAACAAAAGTATTTCATTGATTTGTTTACAGGAGATAATAATTATTTTTTAAAGTATACTTAATAAATTTAAAAAATAAATGTATTCTGATATCTAGAAAACTGACTTAATAGTTCAAACAGAAAGTAGATTAGATTCCTGAAATATATTCCTGGTTCCATCACTGACTCATGGTACATGCTTAAGGAAGTTACTTAATCTCTTAGTATCTTATCCTCCACCTATAAAATGGTAATAGTATTTGCTATTAGATAGCGCCAGCAAAGCACTTGGAGAACCTTAGATGAAAGGTGCCAGAAGTGTTTTGCTATCTAAAGCATGACCTCATGCTGCCTGAGAAGTGACCTTTACTAGGCTTATGCTTATTCCAGCACCTTATTTCTACACATTTCTCCTTCAGCTTGCTGTTTGCCTTATTCATTTCTATTTATGCTCTCTATGTATGTTCCTTGTGCTGTGTTGCTTGCAGAAGAGTTGATTCTCTGAACAAAGTTTCTGTTAATTCGCATTTATTTTTAAGATTTGAAACACAAAATGCATTTAAACAAAGCTTTCTAATTAAGGCAAGTGGAAAAAGCTATGAAAGTTACACAGTATTAGCCTTATCCAGTCATCTGACTAATATATATTATTTATATATATTAGTTTCCCTCCACATTTTGTGGAAGGTTCAAGGCAGATGTTGAGCCTGCTGTAAATGTTGATGTCTGTGTCCCTTTTCTAGAGGAACAAGGTAACAGATGATATAAAGGGAAAGGACTGGCTACTTAGAACTAAATCTAAGCTTAACCTGTAAGCCAACTAGCTAATAAAGGTTGATCTCGTTCGGAAAACTGCAAAGGTCAAATGGCCACCTTGGGGAAAAACCAGATGACAAAAAGAAACCAGAGCTGCTGACTCAATAATGAAACTTGAAAGTCAGAGATAGGAAGGTGGTTGCATTTCCATATGATAAAAACACCTCATTGCCTCTGTCTTTCAGCCAGCTTATCCAAAGGTAATAAAAATATTTCAGAGGAGCAAACCTTTGGCCTTTGGAACCTAACAGTAAATAACAGAAAATATAGCTGGGAGTATTCGCACATCTATAATCCCAGCACTGAGAGCACAGGCTGAGGCAGGAGAATTACAAGTTTGAGATAAACTTGGGCAATTTAGGAATTTGGTAAATCCTCTTAAAAATAAAAAAAAGGGCTAGAGATGTAGCTCAATGAGAAGACCCTAGATTCAATGTCCAGTACATCAAACAACAAAACTATATCAAACAGAAAACCAAATTCTATTCCCAAAGGAAAGGATATCATTGGAATCTACTCACTCAAGCTGCAGATATTATACTCCTTAAAGACAGTTTGAAATATCTGTCGAATGCTGGATAACTCATGAGTTTGCCAATATTTTCAGCTATTCCACTCTTTGTTATTTCAACTTTATGGAATCAGCATTGATAGAAACTAAATATAGAATTGAACCTACATTCAAATTAGAAAATCTGAACCATATTAACCTTTGTTACTAGAAAGCTATTAATTTTTGAATGGTACTGGGAATTGACCCCAGTAAGTAATGAGCTCTACACCCAATCTTTTTGTTGTTATTTTTGTTTTGAGGAGGATTTTATTTTATTTTTGGTTAGTTCAGCCTGCCTTAAGGGTAGGGCTGGTGCAGCTTGTGTAACTGGGGCTCGAACCACGGTCCTCTGTGCCTGTGTTTGCCCAAGCAGCGTTTTAAACAACTGAGCTAACCAGCAAGCCCCCTACTTTTGTTTTGAAACAGAGTCTAAATTGCTTTTGGCTAGCCTTGAACTTTTGATCCTCCCGCCTCAGCGTCTCAAGTAGTTGGGATTACAAGCATGCACCACCATGCTTGCCTTGCATCTGTGTTTGTCAGGGATATTGGTGTTATTATTGTATTATTTTAATGTTTGCCTTACAGTGAGTTTAGGATTCCTTTCCTTTCAGTTCTTTGAAATAGTCTGATAAGATTTTATCATTATTATTTTGGGACCGGGTCTTGATATGTAGCTCAAACGTGCCCCAAACTCTTGGTGATCCTCCTGCCTCAGTCTCTAAAGTACTAGGGTCACAGGCATGCATTAGGCTTGGCAAGAATTAGTGTTACTTCTTTAAAAATTTGGTAAAATACTCCAGTGAAGCCACCTGATCCTAAGCCTTCCTTATTGAGATTTTTTTTTATTGCTGACTCAATCTTAATTGCTAAATGTCTGTCAGAAGTTTTCTGTGTCCTGGTTAATTTTCGTAGTTTATTACATGTCCGAAATTTTTTTTAGGTTTTCCCATTTGTTGCTGTGTCATTATTCATAACAATCCTTAGTAACCCTTCGTATTCTGTGGTGTTGGCTGTGATTTCTTAATTCTTTTGGTCTATTATTTTAGTTAGCTTTGCTTTTGTTTTGTTTTTTTTTTTGTAATGACCAGCTAAAGGTCCGTCAACTGCACCTTCTGAAAAAAGTTTCATTATCTTTTGTTGGTTTAAGTGTCTATTTCTGCTCTGATCTTTATTTTATTCTATTAATCTTGGATTTGGTTATGCTTTTACTTTTCTAGTTCTTTGAGTTGTACTGTTAATTGTATGTTAGCTCCCCACACCCACCCCCAACAAAGGAAGAAAAGAGATCCCCTTATCCCCTTCAGGGCATGCCCCAATGACCTAAAGACCTCAAATAGGCCTTACCTTTCAAAGTTTCTACTACCAAAGGGGACAAGCCTTTAAGTCTATAGACTCTTGGTGGACATTACAAACTATAGCAGGTTGTTTATTTGAAATCTTGTTTTTTTTTTTTTTTTTTTTTTTGAGGTAGGTATTTATCTCAATAAACTTTTCTCTTAGTACCACTGCAGTAACTTTAGTTATGAAAGCATGATGGGTGTGTACATAAACATGCATCAATGGGTAGGTCTGAGTGATGACTATCTCATTCTCAAAATAGTTCAAATTCTTGATGTATGCAATATTGGTGTTGGTTGGATTTTATAATTCTGAACAAAGAATAAAAAAAGTTTAAAGTATAGTTACAAATATGAATGTAAAGGTGGAATATAGGGCCGGGGAGAGGGCTCAGTGGAATAAGCACTTCAATCCCTGGTTCCGCCAAAAAAAAAAGAAAAAAAAAAAAGGTGGAACATAACCTGTATAGAGTCTGGACAGGAAAAAATACTACAGGGGTCTAAAGAATATTTCAGTGTAAGATGTTAGAAGGCCAGACTTGTCTGGATTCAAATCTCTGTTCCACCACTTTGTCACTTTACCTCTGTCTCAGTTTCTTATTAATTTGAGATACCATCAGGGCTGTTGTGGGAATTAAATGAGTTAATGCATGTGAAATTTTTGGAACAGTGTTTAGAGCATTAATAGAAAAAAAATGAGGGACAACTTAATGCAACATATCTCATTCATATTCAACTTAATACAAGATTTTTTAGAGATGTTTTTCACCTTTGTTATATGTAAGAGGGGAAATAAGATTTTTAAAAATGTGCTCATCAAGGAATGTAAGTAATTTCTGGGTATAAAGTACTTGTAATTCCAGCTACTTGGGAATTAAATTTCAAAATAATAATTAAATTCCAAATTAAATTTTAAAAGGGCAAGGGATGTAGTTTAGTGGCCCCTGGGTTCTATCCCCAGTACAACAACAAAGAAAAAAATAATTACTATAGGTATCTTCTAGAAGGCTATACTACCTAGCATAGATACATAGCATAGATTCTATAGTTGAATTTAGCCTGAGACTGGCGTAAAAGTATCAGGTCTGAATCAGGTGTACACAGTCACCTATCATTTCATTTGCTATATTAGTCAGCTTTCCTATGACTGAGACAAAATACAGGACACAAACAATTTAAAGAGGACAATTATTTGGCTCTTGGTTTTTACAGGATGCAGCCCCTAGATAGGTAGCTTCAAGGCAAAAATGGCCTGTGGAGGGCACGGTAGAGGAAGGCTGCCACCCATGGCAGCCAGGAAACAGAGGAGGAATGACGGGACAAGGACAGCTTCCTGGTTGTGCTTCTCATGATGAGCCTCTTCTGACCAGGCCCCTCTGAATATATATATATATATATATATTGGGGTTTTTGATTTAAAATGTAACTAACACTTGTTAAAAGATAGGCTGAGGGGCTGGCGAGATGGCTCAGTGATCTAAAGCACCTACTT
>NW_004524752.1:2965518-2988989 GCF_000260255.1 Octodon degus
TCTAAAGCACCTACTTAGAACAAGCTTAGAAAGCACAGGACTGCGGTTTGATCCCCAGGCACCACATGCCAGCCAGCCCCGCTCCCTGGTGGGCTGAGCTGGCCACACACACACACACACACACACACACACACACACATAAATAAATAAAAAATTAAAAAAAAAAAGAAATAGGCTGAAACTTAAGAAAGCACAGGGTTCTCTTGAGGAACTTATAACTAATTAATGACAGCTGATATACATATTAAAATACTACCTGACATTTTGATGATTCCTCTTTTGGCATAGAGAAAACTGAAGTAATGAAATCATAGCACGTGTGTAGTACAGCTATTCCCAGGGTCCAGATTGTTTTTCATTTATGTATTTGGTACAGGGTCTCAATACAACTCGTAGTGATCCTCCTGTTTTCAGCCTCCCCAATGCTGATTACAAGCATGTGCCACTACACCTAGATGGCTCAGCCACACCCCAGGGGTGGGGCTAGTGCGAGACCAGGGATTGAACCCTGGTCCCTGTGCTTGCCAAGGCAGGTGCTTAGTCCACTGAGCTATCTCGTTGGTCCCAAGATTTTAAAATAAACTGTTATTAATTTCATTGGCTTATTTTTTTTTGTATTTAGGACAGGGTGTACAGGGTCTCACTGCATAGATAGTACTCCTAGTGATCCTCCTGTTTACAACCTCCCAAGGGCTGGGATTACAGGTGCACACCACCACACCAGTCTCCATTGCTGTCTCAGCGTGCCCTGGGGGCAGGGCTGGCACAGCGGGCTGGGGGATCCAACTTCCGGGCCCATGTCTGCCTAAGCAGGTGCTTTAATCTACTATAATAATATACAGACATGGAGAAATAAGAATTTAGCCTACTACTATGTGCTTAGTATTTGGGGACAGAAAATAAGCTAAATAGAACAAAGAAATATTTTGAGTAGATCAATACCTAAAAAATACCTATTTTCTCAAAATATAACAATTACCAAAACTTGTTTATTCTATTTCTTAAATATTTTCTCTCCACATTTAGTCATTTTTTACCTGGATTATAATGTCCTCTTAAATAATACTAAAAAAAAAAAAAAAAAAATCACAGATAGTTAAGAACAGATGCAGCTCACGGGCCTGGCAAGAGCAAGTCCCTGAGTTTGATTCCCAGTACAAAAAAAAAAAAAAAAAAAAAGGACTAGCTGGGCAGGGTAGTGCATGCCTTGTAATTCCAGCACTGATGCAGGACTGCTATGAGTTTGAACCAGCCTGGGCTACATAATGAATTAAAGGTCAGCCTGAAACTTAGAGAGACCTTGTCTCAAAAAGGCAAAACAAAACAAAACAAAAAAACCCCCACCAAACCCAAACCCAAACCCAAAGCACTGAAAAACTAAGTCTGTAGCCAGTGATAGCAATCCTTTAGGTTCTCAATGATTAATAAAGCCACAAGTTTGCTACTACTGCTCTATTCCTTTTTTATAATCCCAGCTCTTGGGTTTCAAGTTTGAGTTCTGCCTGGGCAATTAATGAGACCCTGTCTCAAAATAAAAAGCTCTGTAAGAAAGCCCTGGGTTCAATCCCTAGTACTACTAAGAAAATGATAACAAAAATAAAAAACAAGTATCACTTTGGAAACACCTCACAGATTCCTAGTCTTTTCCCTTTCACATGTACTCTCTCCTTGAGGATCTTCTTGGATTTAGTGCTACTTTTACTACTTAGATGGGGCTTTTTTCCATAAATTGTTCATAGCACTGTTTTTTTTTTTTTTTCTAATCTTTTATTATTTATTTGGTACAGGGTCTCACTACACAGCTCAGACTTGTAGTGATCCTCCTGTCTCAGACTCCTCAGGGCTGGGATTAAGGCCTTAAGAACAAAAAATTAACTGAGCACAAGATTGCAAAGGCAAGAAAAAATGAAGTATTTCAAGAGTGTAAGAATGTGCAGAAGACAAAAACAAAATGTATTTAGGAAATTTCATGTACTTCATTATGCTAAGTGTAAGGCGTTTCTCCCTGTTTATGCTTAGGTGATAGTCCATGCTCTCTTGACCATCTAGAAGGACCCTTAAGCACACCTCTGCTTCCCTGAATCGACGCCACAGAGACAAGCAATCAAGCATGGAGACTCACTCTGCCTCTTTTGGCCTGTGGCAGCTTTCTTCACAGGCTCCAGATTCACTTCATTCTAGGTATTTAATACTGATAGTCTTCTGTTGGAACAGGTCTTAATATTTCATACCTCAAGATTTTACTCTCTGGGGAGATGGCTCAGTAGAATAAATCGCTTGCCTGGCAAGCTTAAGGGCCTGAGTTCAATCCCCAGTTCGGGGGGGGGGGGGGGGGGAGTGAGCTCAGCTTTTGGGCCTGAACGCAAGGATCTGAGTTCAATCCCCGGTTCCTCAAAAAAAAAAAAAAAAAGATTTTACTCTCTGACCACACTAAGGACAAAATATCAGAACAATGCATTATTTTTATGCAATCAGTAAGAACCTTTTTGCTTAGACAAAGGCCACTTTTTATGTACAACTAAAATCATAAGGAACTAGATTTTGTTTAGCTTTGGCATACAGCTACTAGTATGAAATTTAGAAATCTTTAAATTATCAAATAAAATAATTTACTTCTGCTTTGATAGTTTTAAAATTATACCACTAATCTTTGTTAGTTCATTGAAAAGGTTTGTATTTATATTGATCAGTTTTTCATGTCTATTATCTTCTAATCTGAGCAACTACTTTAGATAACAATACACAATGTATTGTTTATTATCTTTTTTTGAAATTTTGTATTAGTTTTTGTTTTTCTATTTAAAATTATAAAAAAGAAATACTGTGGGCTGGCCAAATAGCTCAGCAGATTAAAGTGCCTGCAAGTAGGCACAGGGGCTGGAGGTCCGATCCCCAGGTGTGCCATGCTGGCCCTGCCCTGAGGGTATGCTGAGATGGCAATTGAGACTGGGCATGGTGGCGTGCAGCTGTAATCCCAGCTCTTGGGAGGCTGTAAACAGGCAGATCACTGAGTCCGATCTAGTAGTGAGACCCTGAACCCCCTGTAGACCCTCCTCTAAAATACAAAAAAGCCCCCAAAAAACAAAAACAAAAAACCTGAGGGAAGCAAATTAAGTTTCTAGAAATATTAAAATCAAGTTTGTACATAGTACTGTACTGTGCTCCACTGCTGTCACCCAAATTATAATGTGCTCAATGTCTGGAGACTTCAGTTCCTCTTTTCAGGGATTACTTAAGTTTTCCCTTCTGAGATTATTACAATTTAAATAGAGAAGTGTTAGGCATCAACTACCTAAGATATAGATGCTCTTGAGTATAAATTTTTAGTGAAGATGAAAACTGGTCCATGGGGGGGAGATAACAGACATATACAGTAAACAGATAAACAGTGCATATGGGATATTAAAATTTCATGAGGAAGGGCAATAGGAAAAAAAAATCTAGAAAAGGCTCTTTAGGGAAGTGACAAAAACTTAAGAAATCTTGCCATGGAGATCCTTTGTTAATGCAAGAATACCTGAAGTACCTCTATGTGAATGATAATTCAAAATCCCTCAATAAAATAAAGAATGTCTAGGTTTAATCCCTGGCACCACATGCTGTGCTGGCCCCACCTCTGGATGCGCTGAGCTGGCTACAGAGACCAGGCGTGGAGGCGCACACTTGCAATCCCAGCACTGGGGACCTGAAAACAAGAGGATGGTTATGAGTCCTCGCTGCACGGTGAGCGCCTATAAAAATGCATAAAAGAAATGAGGTCATGTCTCATCAATGAAGACGTACAGTACTTGTGAACGCCTCTAGCACTTTAGCTTTTCTTTTTTTTTTTTTTTTGTGGAACTGGGGATTGAACTCAGGGTCCTTGCGCTTGCCAGGCAAGTGCTTATTCTACTTAGCCTTCTCCTCGGCCCATAGCTTTTGTTTCTCCAAGCCAAAGTCACTAAAATGATTCAAGTATAAAGAAAACATTTGAGTTAAAAAAATGGTTTATAAATCATTAAGTTTATAACACAGAGTACAAACCAAGTAAGTAAATTTATTTAAATTACTAAAATAGTTTAAAATCATTTACATATCAGCTACTACAATTATTTTTCCTGAAAAATATAACATATTAACTTTAAAATTATTTGGTAGATTGAAATATTTAATAAAAATATTTGTTTCTTCATATAATATGTATAAAATAATCCTAAAAAACTTGTTTTATAATCCTTTATAAAATAAATGAAATGATCTGATCTGCCTTGTTTATTAGGACAAATTACAATAATGGGGTATAAATTTACAAATGCTGATAATTCTAGTGGAAAGAAATCAGGCTACACTGTAAGTTGTGACGACCTCAAAGGGTAAATGAAGAAGGGCCAATATCTAGGTCTAGTACTCTAAAATCAGTATTTTCACTTAATAACTTATGGACAAATTAAAAAAAAACCCTCAAAGTATATCTAGAATTGTATTTGAAGAGAAAAAAAGCAGTTTAAAAATGAGAAAACTCAAATTACACATTTAACATTCTTTATATGTGGTAAAGTTCACTATTTTTTTGGCTTGAGGCACTCAAATTTATTACATGCATAGTAAATCTTTATATTTATTACAGTGTGATTAAAGGACTTAGACTGCAACAAGCAGACAAGCAGAAAATTAAATCTGTCAATAGTTCAGGATAGAAGGATAATAAATGGCTTATAAATTTCTGAAACTGTTATTTCTTAATTCAAAACAAAAACTTCATTTGCACAAAATAAACTACTCTGAATTTACCCTTAAGAGTCAAATGAGCAAATATAACTAAGTCTTCTAATATATTACAGACTAAAAATTCTTGGAGTAACCAAGAACTTTTCAGAGGAGGAAAAAATACAAAACTCCCAATAGAATAAATAAGCTTCCCAATAGAATTCACCAAGGTAAGGATTTAGATGTTTCGCTACCCTCTCTCTTAGTGGCTTACTGTAACAGTTCATCCTGAATTTTTTTATTTTTCTATTTTCTTCTTTATTCATTTCATAATTCCTCTCTTCTCTTCACTTCCCTCCTCCTCCTCCTCTTTGCCCTCCTAAACAAAAATCTAAACATGTATACAGATGACTTTTCTTGACTTTTGTTCCTATAAGCAGATGCTAAGGAACTCAGACCTAAATGATATAAGAGGAAATACAATGGGAAAACCCATGGTTACAATTAAAGAGCTGCCTTACTAACTCAACAAACTTAAACACCGAGGTTAAGTTAAAAAATAAGGCCTTCATAGAAAAGGACACTAATCCTTTAAACTATTCACATCGGAATCAAAAAGAGATCCTTGACAGGAATGCATATAATTTGCACTCCTCTACTCAACAATGCTTTGACTAGAAAGAGAAATTATTTTTGAAAGTCACAGATAATTAGGATGACAAATGATTTAGATGTTTCATGTTTTCACAGGAAATTCACTTCTTTTAAAAAGAAACCAGTTCATTCAAAAAGTGCTTTGAATTTTGTCTCTGGGGAAAAAAGTCTGAAAATTTCTCAGAATTTGAGACATGATCTTTTTCTTCTTGTATTCCTTATAAGCAGATGCCACTTTTCAGAGCATCCTCAGGTTGTACAGGCAGGACTAAGTGAGAGATACGGCTCCAAAGCCCATTAAGTTTGTCGAGGTCCATATGATTATAAGAATTGGGGGTGTTGGAGTTGGTAAACTTAACTTTGAGGAAATCTCGCACTTTTTCTTCAATTTCCTTTAGGCCTAGACTGGTTCCAAGGGTTTCCTCTTCTAACAGGACAGTCAAGACTAGGGCCACATCTTTGAAGGCTGCAGTTTCATGGTCACAATATTTATAAAAGATCAAAGTAGATCCTGCAGGCAGTGATTCAAAGCGGTGTACCACAGCTGCATTCTGGCCATTTGTGAAACCATTGCTCAATTCCTGATCTACCTCCAGTTTAACAACATCACTGTCTTGAGCAGCTTTCCTTGTCCCATCAATCCGGATGGCACGGACACTACGAAAGGAGGAATAGGCATCAGCAATTTGTTCACTCAGGCATTTAAGTGCTTCTTCAGCATCTTGGGCAGCAGTGAGCAGCAAGATGGCAGGCTGAGGCCGAGGATGGGAGCTATTAAGATGTTTCTGAAGGAATGTGAGGCTTCTGTCCCACAGCTTCTCATCTTGACCCTGGTACTTATTTCGAAGTTGTTTCATCTGGTTCTGGAACATTTGAACAGCAGTAGTTTCTATCTCAGGAGTAGGAAAAAAAAATTTCACAAGTGGTATAATAATTACCAGACTAAATAATAGGCACCAAAACAATTTCCTCTTGAAAAAATATTCATTTGGGGGCTGTTCAGCTATTTCTGTTCAGAAAAAAAGAAATGACATGTATAAATAATCATTTCCTTACATTTAAGGGCAAATGAATTTTTAAAATTAGGATTAATCTTTATGAATAGTAGGCAAGAAAAACAGGACTTTAAAGAAGGAAGGAAACAGATAATTCTCCTTCATGGGAGAGTAATTTTTACATTTTCAAATCTTAAACCATACAACTGAAATTATATATATAAATATGAGTATCTCTTAAACATGAAAATAATAAAAGATCTTTAAAAAAAACATAAATTTAAAACATGAAATGGCATGAGCAAGTCAGAAATAACTATGACGCAAAACTATTATCAATGCTAAAAGCAGGGAGATAGAAAGTATTAAAAGATACTTTATATGTATTTTTAAATTTAGAAACTCAGCAATTCACATGGCTGATTATCTAAGGTGGAATATTTCTGAGGCATGTAAAAAGATAAAGAATACTACATAAGTAAAGTTCATCCAGTATTACAATAGTATCCGTCCCTTTAGATTAACTGTCCTGAAGCCTTATCTTTCTGTGCATCTGAGTTAGCAATGGTAAAATTTAGTTTTGAATTCAAATCCAATTATTATTGGTAATAATTCTATCAATTTATATTTACATATAAGGGGTGATCAAAATGTGTTTAAATTAAAATATTTTATTACAGTAAAAAATAATTGCCATTGAATCTCCCTCAAAATATTCTTCCTGGTTTTTAACACACTTATCCCATTGTTCTTGCCACTTTTGAAGTAGTTCCCTAAGGACTCTATTGTGGCTTTATGAAATATGACAAAAAATAGTGACTGCTGCTGGGTACCAATCCAACAGAAAGGCAGGTTCATGAAAACACTATGGTGTTCTTCATCCACTTTATTCATCTGATCTGACATCACTCAACTTCTTGCTCTTTCCCAAACTGAAAATCATTGAAGGGTAAACTTTCTAAATCTATTTAGAACACAACTGCTTCACAAAGAAGCAAGAACAATGGGATAAGTGTGTTTAAAGTAAGAGATATTTTGAGGGGGGTTAATGACAACATGTCTTTTATTGTAATAAATTTAAAAAGCTTTCCTGAAATATTCACACATTTTTCAATCACTCCTCATGTCAGTTTATATACACTTTCTCATTTACCATTTTGTTTAATCAGTTAATGATTATAGCAATAACATTTTTATATCATTTGTTGATTGACTGCTTTAGTCTGATAGCTGTACTAGAGAATTTTTAGAACAGCAGTTCTCAAAGTGTGATCTGCCGAGTACAGTTATTATAACCAAAACCATGTACTGTAACAGCTCAATACAGAAGATGTGAGAGTTCAACAGAATATTATTAAGCCATGTGGTAAGAGCTTAGTAACGTTATTTTCTTTAAAATAATAAATATCTTAAGAATTTCTCTGACTTATACATAAATAGGGATGGATAAGAATAATTCATTTTAAAAGAGCTTGTATAACTTCTAAAACAGAACTACCAGATGATCTAGCAATCTCACAGTTGGGAGAAGATCCAAAGGACATGGCAGTCACCATGTCAGAGACATATCTGCTATCCCATGTTTACTACAGCACTATTCATAATAGTCAAAAAGCAGAAACTTAAATGCTGTAGTGGATAAAAAAATGTGGAATATATACACCACGGATACTATTCAACCATATAAACAATGAAATTCTATTTCCAACAACATGGATAGAACTGGAGATCACTATGTAAAGTGACACAGGCTAAGCATATAAAGACAAGTAGTGCGTGATCTCACTCATATGGAATCTGGAAAAGTTGACTTCATGAAGATTGAGGGTAAACGGTGGTTGTCAGAGGCTGGGGAGAGCAGGTAAAGGAGAAGGGTAGAAAAACTTGATGGGGGGCAGGGAGATGGCTCAGTGGAATAAGCGCTTCCCTGGCAAGCGCAAGGGCCCGAGTTCAATCCCCGGTTCCACCAAAAAAAAAAGTTGATAATGAGGACTAAGGGGTAGGAGGATGACTTCTAGTATACTGCACTGTAGGGTGCCTACAGATAGTGATACTGTACTGCACATTATGCTATTTCAGAAAGTTTGAAGAAACGATCTTGAATGTTTTTTACCATAAACAAATGACATATACTTGGACAATATTTGATTTAAACATTACATAATACATATGTATGTATTGAAATAATAAATGATATTCATAAAATTTTTATTTTTTTATTTATTTTAATTTTTTGGCAGAACCAGGCATTGAACCCAGGCCCTTGTGCTTTTATTCTACTGAGCCATCTCCCTGGTCCAAATTTTAATTCTTTTATATATCAGTCTTAAAAATTAACTTGAATAAGAAAGCTCTTTAGAGTCCTTAATTTTACTAGTGAAAGGGGCACTAAGATAAAAAATTTGAGAATCATTGTTAATTTATTAGTATTCACCCAGGATAATAGGCTTAGAGAATAAAAGAAATTTGCCTCTAAGAAATATGCAAGTTAAATTCCAATATAATTCAAATGTTGGTGTGTCAACTCCAGAGCCCAGTCCTCTCCTTAAGCCATGCTGTGTGCAGTCTGTCTCCAGAGATTCAATATTGGTCACTCAGTAAACCTTTATAGTATCTTTGCTTATTAACTTTTATTTGTGGTCTTATTGACAATAAAATAAAAGAGAAAACTAGATGTGGTTTTATATAGTTTGTCCATAAAGAATTTCACTGCTAATGTAGTAGGTTTTCCTCTGAAATGATTAAAATACGATTCAAATAGAAGTCACACTGCTGTCAAGACATTTTAAAACAAACCTGACCACCAAGGTTAAGAGACTCATTTAATAAAAACTGAACAGATAAACTTACGTTTGTTGGAGGGTGATGGAGGCTGGTTTCCAAACTCTGACGTCAGGATGCTGCCACCTAATGATCAAATAATTACAAAAGACTATCAACGTATGTTTTATAATTTGGAAATTTATTTCTAGTAAAGAAAGATACAAATTCCGCCAAGAGAAAAGAAGGCACAGGTTAGGCAAAAGCAGAAGAAAAAGAATATTTGAGTGCCCATTTAAACTGAAAGCTCCTTAAGACACAAGACAGACTTCTTTCGTGGTTATTCAGAGCATGTAGTGATCTAGTATAAAGTATATGAAATACTTAAGTTTGGAGAGAAAGCCTTGAAGTTTTTGACCCTTGATTATCTAATGAGATTGGTAAAATCTGGGACAAAGTTAAGCGGACAAAGTAAAAAAGCACACCACAAAAAAGAAAACATACCATCCGAAAAATGGCCATATATTGGACTCTTGACTAGTGAAGATGCTGCAAAGAGGGGGGAAAAGGATAAAATATGCATTATTGATTAGTAATTTATCTGGATAGGTATTTCAGTATCAAACTCAAACTTAACCCTCACTATTCCACCTCAAACTGACAACAGTTCCTTTGGAGTTTCTGACGATTCCAAACATAAGTAATATTTCAAAACATTTTATTTAAAAATTTTCTGTTAACAGAAAAAATTTGTTTTAGATTTGTGATTAAACTATAGTGCTCAAAAACAATCTTTCACTTCACCAAATCTCTACTTCTATCATTATTTTAAGAAAATATTTTAAACTCCCCCAGCCTTTCCCCTTCCATCTTTCTTAACAGGACAGCTGGTTTTAACATGTTAAGACCAAATGGGGGAAAAGGCCTAGCATTCAGGAGATAAAATGGCTGACCTCGGGGCCAGTGAGATAGCTCAGCAGTCTAAGGCGCCTGCGTAGGGCAAGCTTAGGCAGGTACAGGGGACCGCTTTTCCATCCCCAGCACCACATGCTGCGACAGCCCTGCCCTCAGGGTGGGCTGAGCTGGCAAAAAAAAAAAAAGGCTGACCTCATTGCTGTGACCTGCACTGGCCAGTATGGCCCTTGGTCACTTATCATAAGTGTAGCAAGGCCCTGTACCAAATAAATAATGATTTAAAAATAATAAAATAAAATATTAGGTAGTAAAATACTCAGTTTAAGACCCTCTTTATTCCCAAAAAAAGAAAGATTAAGCTTTTATAAATAAAGTTTGATATCAATGCTGCCTTAAACAAAGAACCATTAGATAAATAATTCTAGCTACTGGAATTGTTACTGCCTTTTTCTTTTTCCTCAGTAGAGTGGGCTTATGTCCCACATTTTATTACAATTCTTTATACTATTTGAATAGTTTCTAAATAATTACTCTAGGTCGGCAAGATAGCTCAGTGGTCTCAAGTGCCTGCTTAGGCAAGCTTAGGCAGGCACGGGGGACTGCTGTTTGATCTCTGGCGCCACATGCCGTGCCAGCCCCACCTTCAGGGTGGGCTGAGCTGGCAAAAAAAAAAAAAAAAAAAAAAAGGCTGACCTCACTGCTGTGACCTGCACTGGCCAGTATGGCCATTGATCACTTGTCATAAATTTTATAGCTTTTATAAATGTAACTGATCTTCCTGATATGTAGTAACAGCATTTATATGAGAAACACTAGGCTAACAGGAAGAATAAAATTAGAATTGCTAAGACAGAGCACTAGCCTCATTTTTTAATTGTATGATAACCTCAGGATAAAATGTCATCAAACTCAACTTTAAGAGGCATACTATTTTTCAACTACTACTTTAGTTTAGGAACTTCATATTTTATAGGTTTCTAAGGGCATTAAAGTTATAATTGCATTACCAAAACAAAACACCAACCAAAAAATCTCAAATCATCAGATGTTTATCTTAAGTACCTTATTATTACTTGCAAATATCAAATGAGAAAATACGTATGAAAATACTGTAGTGTCTGTGATGAATATTAAGTACTATACCCAATGGTTATATAATTCCTAGAAAGCAAATACAAACATTGCTGACATAGGGCTGGTGAGATGGCTCAGTGGTCTTAAAGCACCTACTTGGAACAGGCTTGGCAAAGCACAGGGACCGTGGTTCGATCCGCCAGCACCACATGCCAGCCAGCCCCGCCCCCTGGTGGGCTGGGCTGGCCACCCACGCGCGCGCGCACACACACACACACACACACAAATAAATAAATAAATGTAAAAAAAAAAGAGAATCCTTACCTTTAAAAAAAAAATTGCTGACATAAAAGTTAAAAGTTATTCCGCTTATTAAAATCATTAGAGACGGTAACAGTAATCATTAGAAATCTTAAAAGATAAAGCTGAAGCTTTTCTAGTCTAAATACAGCAAAAATCACTATAAAAGTGAAGAATAGAAGAATCTTCTAGTTATCTAATATGTTGTTAACAAATAATCATTTACAGTTATATGACACTATATTTAGAGATTTGTACTTTTTTTTTGGTACCATGGATCAAACTCAGGATCTCAGAGTTCAGAAAGGTTAAGTGACTTTACCAAGCTCTTTCAATTAGCAATGAAGAGTTAGGTCTGGAACCCAAGTGCTTTCACTCCAAACTCATCTTCTTTTCTCCACACCAACTTTAGAAACAGGTTCCAAACCTGTATTAATAATTTTCTAGGGCCAGCCAGATAGCTCAGTGTATTAAAGATCTGGGGTTCAATTCCGGGCGTGTTGCTGGCCCCACCCCCGGGGGCACAATGAGACAGTGATTGAGAATGGGCCTGGTGGTGCACACCTGTAATCCCAGTGTTTTATTAGATAAAATAAAAGTTACATAAGCATTTTCTGGTTAAAATCATCATATTATAGTAACACATGCATACCTATGGTTTAGTTCAGTTTTGTTTTCTTGTATCGGGGACTGAAATCGTGACCTTGTGTTTGCCAGGCAGGCGATTATACCACTGAGTTATTTCTCCAGCCTCACACCTATGTTCATAGCAGCACAATTTATAATAACTAGATCTTAAAAACAGCATATATATCCACCAACAGATGAATGGATAAGGAAAATATGCTTTTACAGACAACAGAATACTACGCTGCCATAAAGAAAGATAAATATGAGGAATTCATAGGTAAATTGAGAATTTTTTTTTTTCTTAATGTATCTGGAACAGGGTCTCACTACACAGCTCAGACTCATAGTGATCCTCCTGTTTTCACCTCCCCAGCGCTGCGATTACAGGTGTGCACCACACTCAGACTCCATGGCCAGCTGCATGCCCAGGGGCAGGGCTCACATGGCATAAAGTGCTGGGGATGGAACCCCGGTCCCTGTGCTTGCCTAAGCAAGTGCCCAATCCGACAAATTGAGAATTTAAAGCCAAGTGAAATAAGTCAGATACAAAAGCTCAAATATCAATATATTTATACACAAATAAAAGCAAAATAGGAGAGACAAATAAGGAGGTCAAATACTTCCCCAAATTACATATTCTGCTGTTTAAAATATTTCAGTATATATGGTGATTTGTTTCATTTATACTAATAAGTTTATCTTACTTCACTGAAAAGTTTGTATTATTTTCTTTTTTGTAAGAATCATTCAGGTTTATATCTTTTTAAAAATGCATTTAGCACAGGGTCTCACTACACAGATCAGACTCATAGTGATCCTCCCATTTTTAGCCTCCCAAGTGCTGGGATTACAGGTGCATACCGCCACACCCAGTCTCAATCGCTCTCAGTGCACCCCCAGGGGCAGGGCCGGCAGGGCACACCAGGGGATCGAACCCGGTCCCTGTGCCTTGGTTTATGTCTTGTACTGAATAACTACTTGAAGATAATGATATACAGTGTAATAACTATAGTTACTCTATTATTTAGTTATAAATCATTTTACTTTTTCATAAAAAGTGGTTTTTTTTTAAGTGTATTTGGTTGTTGCAGGGTCTCCCTAAACAGCTCCGACTCACAGTGATCCCCCTGTTTTCAGCCCGGACTCTATGAGGCTAGGGTATGTGGTGCCTGGGAACCAAGGTCCCTGCACTTGCCTAAGCAGGCACTTTAGTCAGCTGAGCTATCTTGCTGGCCTGTATTTTTGAGACAGGGTCTCATAATGCAGTTCAGGCTGGTCTTGAGCTCACTTTGTAACCCAAGGTGGTCTTAACTTGCAACGATCCTTCTGCCTCAGTCTCCTGAGTGGTGGGATTACAGGCATGTGCCATCATGCCCAGCTAAAAGTTGTTTTAATTTTTGGTACCAATGTGTATCAGTTTTACTTAAGTGAAAGTCACTTAACTGCTATTAATTATCTAGAACACACAATTAAGAACTAAGAAATAGGGCTGTAGATATAGCCCAGTAGTATAGTCCCTGTGTGGCAAGCACAAGGTCCTGAGTTTCATTCCTGGTACCAAACAACAACAAAAACCTAGAGAACTAAAAAATAACTGAAAACCTCTGAATTTCTCATGGTAAATACACTGAAACTCATGTATTTTCAATCCCTGTAGTACCTTTTAGGTCTGTAAGTTTAATTTTCTTTTTGATTCTTATCATAAACATAATTCTAATAAGGTGATTAATGATTATTACTAACTATAATTATTACTAATCGTGATAGGTCAGAAAGAGCTATATGAGAAGATATGGGCTTCTAATAGGAAATTATAAGAGAACATGATCTTCTAATAGTAAGCACATACAACAACAAAAAAATGACAGCCAACAATAAGCAAGGAAAAAAGGTAATTTTAGTTTTAGATATCTGAATCCATGTATGGAGTAGAACCTCAGTACTGCTGAGGAAAAATGAATTGTGATTACTACTATTTTATTCATGGAAAAACAAAGCCAGAGAGGTTATCTTTTCCAGTTAATCATGCCATAAGTAAAAGGGGACACCTGAGGACCATGAGACCACTATAGTTAAACGAGTAAAAAGGGGACAAAGAATAAAGGTTAAGGCAGAAAACATGTGTATATATACACGAGTTTAATACAGATAAGGTTTAACATGGACACACTTCTATAGAAATTATAACGAATCCAAAGTAAAATTTCATCACACCAATTTATTCGCATTTCTTAAATTCTGAACTTGAAGAGGACAGCACAATTTGCATATCCTGGCTCTTATTGCACAAATGAATGGATGTGTACAGCTGCTCTAAGTGTTATAAAGTACTATTTCGTTACTATCTATGCTTGCTGCTACAACTGGACAGCTTGTCAAGCCCAGACCTGTATTATCCACTGGCTTTCTCTCATCAGTACTTATGTTCTATACTAAATCCCTCTAATTCCAGTCCAAGAAAATGGAAATTATTGAATTAGTAATCACAGCTGTCCTTTATTAGTGCAATCACAAACAACCCAAATGCTTATCTGAACTAAATATTTTTGTACATTAGATAATCAACAAAAACACAGCAAAGAAGTTTACTTACTTTGCATCTTAGCCCTCATTCTTACATTTTGTTCGGACCATTCCTGAGGGGTTTTTTGATATCCCGAACCTGAAACAAATTCATATATCAAAATACCGTTTCACATACTTTGAAAGTCTGTATCATAGCTCAGTGTTGTATGACAAATCTATCAGAAAAAATAAAGTAGGGAAGAAAAAAATGAAGGTAATAGTTTATGAAGTAAAAGAATATCAAAAGATCCTATCAGTGTAGATGAACTGCTTCCCGTAGCAAAATAGGTATCAGATACACACATTATGACAGTGGTGGAAACTATGGTACGCATGCTACAGTGGGCTGTCGGTACCACTGAAAGCTCTAAAAGGTTCACCATCATTGCATTACAACCTAACAGACAAAACTGTATGTAAGTTGTTATGACTTGTGTCTACAGAGGTTCCCTCAAAATCCCATGCCATCATAGGTGAGGCTTTTTGGGAGGTGGCTGGATATAGTGTGTGGAATTAGGACTGATTTATGGCTCAATGCTAGGCTCAAGGGCACTAGGATTAACGGTGCAAGTGCTACCACCCTAAGTCTCCTGGTCAAAATATAAGGGATAAAAAGAGCTGTGGTTGTCCCTTGGGTTAGTAACCTTTGTCTACCATAAACTGTTTCTGCTCATGGTGCCCCTCTGCCATGCCACGCTGCTTGGAGCCCACTGATTATGGACTGAAACTTTTACAAGTTGTGAGGTGAAATAAACTTCTCCTTTAACTCTGGGTGTTGGGTATTTTGTCTCACCAAAAAGAAAAGATAGATACAAATCTTTCAGTCTATGTGAATGACTGAATTAAAAAATTACCGGGTTTTGACATTTAATTGACAACCATTTACTCTTGCCAGTAAATTACTTATTGTAAAATAGTCTTGAATACATTTCTACCTCACAGTTTAATTATTATGTATAGTACCAATGATGGGTAAATTAAAAAGAGAGAAAGATGACTTAAAATCCTATTAGAATTTTTGTTAGTAGAATAAGGCAAGTTTAGAAATAAGTGACTATAAAAGAAAGACTACTAACTACTTACTCAGCACTGAAGATTGCTTATTCTGAGCTGCGGAGTCTTGCCCTGCAATAGAAAACAGGAACAGAGGTCATAGAATACTTGGAAATTAAAACAAACAAGATGCATAGATGTTTTGCTTGTTTCCTACAAGTATTATAAACAAAATCAAATCTTTCTCTGATCAGTCTCAAAAATATACAATACATATATTTTTCCCTTTTTGAAACTTCAGTTTTAAGATCATTACCATCAAAATAATGGCTATGGGCCAGGGATATAGCTTAGTGACAGAGTACTTGCCTAGTATGTGTGAGTGCCTGGGTTCCATCCCCAGCAACAGAAAGGGGGAAAAAAGCTAAATGTATTCAATGTTTAGTAGCTATTGAGTATAATTTTACTTAATTCTTCTTTTTAAAAGTTCTTATACCTTCTATGGTAGATGTTATTATGTGCATTTTTGTAGTAATGGAAAACTGAAATTGATAATTTTCCTGATATTACATATTTGAAAGTAATGGTACTTAGTCCATAACCATATACAGTACAGTATAAGCTGGTATGTATTATATATGCAAACTTGTGGGCATTGAAAAGTAATTATGAAGTAAAATCCTATATCAAATTTTTTTGACTTAATTTATGTATTTATTTTTTCCTATATCAAATTTGGAAGTGGTAAGACTGGGTGTGGTGGCGCACACCTATAATCCCAGCTCTTGGGAGGCTGTAAATAGGTAGATCACTACAAGTCCGAACTAGCAGTGAGACCCTTCTCTAAAAATACAAAAAAAAAAAAAAAAAATTGGAAGTGGTATTTAAGGATACCTATGAAATGATGCAATGGGATCATTAGAAAATGACATCATATTCCATCTCACCTTGGAAAGAATGGCTAAATTTATCAAGAAATCAGCCAATAATAAATGCTGGAGGGATTGTGGGGGAAAAAGGAACCCTTGCAAACACTGTGGAAATCAGTATGAAGATTCCTTAAAAAACTGGGACTGGAGGTCCCGTTTGACCTAGCTAATCTCTGCTGGGTATCTTCCTAGAAGAATTAAAAACATCATATCACAGTGATATATGTACATCCATGTTTATAGCAGCACAATTTGTAATAGTTAAATCTTGGAAACAATCCAAATGCCCATCAAACAAGGAATCGATAAAAAGACCCAGTCTTTCATACAATGGAGTACTACTCGGCTATAAAGAAGGATGAAACTGGAGACTTTATAGGTAAATGGATACAAATAGAGACCATATTCCTAAATGAAATAAACCAAATGCAAATGTGTAAACATCATTTTGTCTCCCTAGTGTAAGAAGCTGAAAGATTAAATAACACATAACAAATATTGTAAAATGGGAAGAAACTTCAAAAGGAAAGAGAAACTGGGTTGGGGGAAAGGAAAAAGGAAAAAGCAAAATGAAACAAAAAAGATAGTTAAGATATACTACTAATTTTTCTTAGTTCACTGAAAAGATAGGCTTATACTAATATTGTTTGGATAATTAAATGTTGATATACTCTGAGTAACTAAAGATAGTATGTTATGTATTAACAATTGTTACCCTTCTATCATATCATTTTGGAATTTTGTTTTCTTTAAACTTAAAAAAAATATTACACATTGACTACACATATAACCACACACAAAAAAATGACATCATAAATAATTATTATAAGGTAAACATTAAAATCTGCCTTCAAGAAATAGGTTACTTCTATCCATTAGTAGAAGTATCAATGTAAATTTGCAATTTCACTTTTTTTGAACACAAATGCAATACATGCTAGATGTAAAATGCATTCTAGGAATGTGTAACTTTAAAATTTATCAATAATGTATCTGTTAAGTACCTATTATGTGCAGAATATTGTGTAGAAATACTTGCCAAATAAGGTAAATATAGATTTGCTTTCAGCCTGTATTAACAACATAGTTTAAAAAATTGGATACATGCTTTTTAATGTATTTGTTCATCAAATTGTAAGTACTCTGTATACCACTTGCATAGGTAGATACATTTTAGAGCAAAATACGGTATTTATATAAAGGGCGACTTTCCACAAAAGCTTTTAATGGTTCCACAGCTTATTCATTTTAATGTATTTTAGTTTATAGCCTAGGATCTCCTGAAAACTAAAATTAAAAATCATATAACATGGACTTCTATGAACACAGTAATCATAAAAGGTTTCCAAAGGCCTTTTCTTTAGTCTTTTACTTTAAAAAGAAAAACAGTATCTCATACAATCTAAGAAGCATCCACTGCAGATAATCTGCAAAACACAGAAAATAAAAAAGTAAAAGAAAAATGCCAGTCTACAGTCCTGAACAATCATTGTTAACATTTTGGTAAACTATTTTTTTTTAATATTTTTGTGTCGTAGTTTCTTAACATTACATCATGAAAATTATCCAAGTTGTAAGATTCAAATTACTACTAAATCAAACTAAAAGTAAATCAATATATTTATATTTCAAGGAAATATATTCAACAAATTACAGGAAGCAAAACACTTTTATCACATTTTTAAATATCAAACTCAGGCTTTAGTATAGAGAGCAACTCAAGTTGCGTAATCAAGCGGTAGAAAGACACTAGGGGAGTTTTAATTATTTACTACATATCTTTTTCATTTATAAATTATAAAAGATCTTTAAATAAATTTGACCAAGGTCATAGGTACATCTGTAAGCATGGCTTTACTTACTTTGTGGTAATCTCCAAACTGATTCTGGACTGTGACCAGATGATATAGTGGTTTGAACTAAAAAAAAGAAAAGAGTACACACAAATTCATGTTTCCTTTTTTTAAAAAACAGTACTAGAGACTGAGCCCAAGGAGCAAAGACCTATATCCTCAGCATTTTTAATTTTGAGATAAGGTGACAGTAAGTTAACCAGGCTGACCTTGAATTTATGTTCCTGCCTCAGGTCTGGAGTAGCTGGGATTATAGGTATAAACTACTATGCCCTGGCAATATTTAACTGATTAGTATACATTTTATAAGAAAACAAATACTGATGAATCTTAAGGACTTCAATACTCGGTGTATAATTTATATATTAAAAAAATCCTTTCAAAGAGTCGTTATATCAAAATATTTAGCTAGTTGTTACTGAAGATACAGAGCACAGCAGGAAGTAAACAGACAATAAGGTCTTTGAGATAAGGAAACTCTTAATAGTTTACAATGGATCTCTTTTTTTTAATGAGCAGAATATATTTATTGAGGAAAAGAAAGCTCCTGTCTGAGAAAGGGACAGAAGGGGGGGCCTGAGTGGGTGGACCCCTACAATGGATCTTCTTAAAAATCCTTAATGAGGGGCCAGTGAGATAGCTCAGCCATCTAAAGCACCTGCTTAGGTAAGCTTAGGCAGGCACAGAGGACCACGGTTCGATCCCTGGCACCACATGCTGCACCAGCCCCACCCTCAGGGTGGGCTGAGCTGGCCAATAAATACATAGATAGATAAATAAATAAATAAATAAATAAATAAATAAAAATCCTTAATGAGGCCAGGGATATAGCTCACTGACATAGCACCAGTCTGGCAAGTTCTAGGTCCTAAGTTTGATTCCCAGTACGCATTCTTATCCCCAAATCTTTTTTTTTTTTTTTTTCTCCAAATCTTTAATACACATTTTACCTTAAGATTTTCTGACCAGAGGGCAAGAAAATACAGTATTTAGTAAACACAGTATTAAGTATTAAGGTGTTAGATATTGTAGTCTACTAAACTTCTTTCATATAATAATGGAATTTATAACTAAATTTGTTTAATAGTGGTCAGACTGCTATTCTGGAAAGAGAAATATTTGATCTATAAAAGCATGGTACTTAATTGTAGATAGCATACTATTTTTGTTTAAAAATTTCTGAGTATCCACCCCTGAAACATTTTTGTAATATTAAAAGTATGAAGTACTGAAATAATAAATTAGCTAATTCATTATAAACATAATACAAAAACAGACACTTAAAAAAAATCTTTTAAATCATTTACTTATGTATGTATGTATTTATTTATTTGGTACAGGGTCTCGCTATACAGATCGGACTCTAGTACTCCTCCTGTCTTATTCTCCCCAGCACTGGGATTACAGGCGTGAGCCAGTTTTGGTGGCTGGCATGGTACACCTGGAGTTCCAGGGCTGGCATAGCATGCAGTGCCAAGGATTGAACCTGGGTCCTTGTGCTTGCCAGGCAGGCACTTAGCTGAACTATCTTCTCAGTCCCCCAAAGTAGACATTTTTAATAGTTGAAATTTAGAAATTACATAAAATTCTAGTATTTCCTTAGTGATGACTGTCCCAGAAGATAACCATGGAAGACCAGTATTTTTCTTAATATGCCTCAATACTTGATTTTTTTTTTTTTTTTTTTATATAGTCTCGCTATGCAGTACAGACTCATAGTGATCCTATTTCAGCCTCCCAAGTGCTGGGATTATAGGCGTGCACCACCACACCTTGTTCCAGGGCTGAAATAACAGGTGGTAGGTACTGGAGATCAAATTTGGGACCTTGCACTTGCCGGGCAAGTGCGTATGCTGCCAAATTATCTCCTCAGCACCCCTCCCCACCTTTTTTTCTTATTTTTGTATTTTTCTTTTTTGCTTTTGCTGCACTAGGGATTAGGAATGGAACCCAGGGCCTTCTGCCTGGGAGGCAAGTGGTCTACATTATCAGCTTTTTTTTTTTTAATTTTATTTTTGAGACAGCTTAAATTGCTTAGGTGGGCCTCAAAACTTTTCAATTTCTAGCCTCAGCATTCCTGTGCCCACTAACACCTTGTTCTTTTAGTTAAAGAGTATTCTTCTGCACAGATATGTGCTTCAATAAGGGCATAAGAATTTACTACATTTCTAAGGGGAACAAAGACCTAGTATTTATGTAGTTTCTTAAATAGCTATATGCTGGTGACAATGGCAGTAAAGTACTGGTTATATGGACAGCTTAATCTTTAATTTTTGGAGCTTTATGTATAGTATTTCATTTGGGTACTTACTATGTGTCAAGCACTAAGTGTTTTGTATGTATAAATCAAATGAATCCTCACAACAGTCCAGAAGAGAAGACTGAGGAACACAAGTTAAGCCATTATCAGAGGCCATGTACCTAGTAAGTGGAGGACTCAAAACTGGGGATTGTGGCTTCATGGTCCCACTCATGTTAACCAAGTGCTTGAGCCATTGAGCCACATCCCCAGCCTAAGGTCATTCTCCTACAAACCTGTTTTTAAGATTTCTCTATCAAAAAGGAAAGGAAGAAAATATGAGGAAAAGTAGGAAATATACAGAATACCACATGCCCACAAAACAGCTCACAGACTTAAGAAAATTTTTGTATGTGGTGCTGGAGATCAAATCCAGGAGCTATGCCTCAAAGGCAGGGGCTATGCCAATGCATGCAAGGCAGGGACTGGGCTGTGTCCCAGCTCATTTTTAAAGTGAAATGAAGTAACTTAAAAAAAAATGATTGGAATTTTCATGAGTTGGGAACAATGGAGAAAAGTGGAGACTTGCATGTTCCACCATGCCTGGCCAAGAGTATGCAACTTTTTAGAAAGCATTTTTAAAGACAAAGCAAATTCATAAAACACTTGTATATTTGAACTAAAAAGATAGTGTCTATAAGAACAATTATATGTATATAATCAATGTTACCTCCAGATTTAACAGAATCTCCGGATCTGACCTTACCAGCAGTGACATCACTGTAAGTACCATCTTGGTCATCTTCTTCAGTTTCTCCTAAAGAGAGTCAAATGATATACTTGTGAATAGTCTCTAATACCTGCAAGTTCTGAATTTAAAAAAACCCACATAAACACTATAATGAAGGTTTTTTAAAAGCTATTACTGGGCTAGGGATACTCAGTTGCACAAGTGCCTGCCTGCCAAGTACAAGGTCCTGAGTTAGAACCCCAATATCACCCTCCACCGAAAGCTGTCACTATTTTAAATCACAAAGTTCTTTTTTTATTATGAGATATATTTACTATTTTTCTGACCAAAGTGCAGTGATTTTTTAAAAATCTTCTTAAATAACTGTGAAAAAAAGTATTCCAGAAAATAAAATACAATGGGAAATCTAACCACCAAATTGCCTTCTGTAATTTTATCCTAACCCTATATTTAGTCTAGGAAACAAAAAAAAAAAAAAAAAAAAAAAACCCTGAATTGTGACTAATGTGAGTACTGAATCATTTTGTCATAAATATAGGAGATGCATTTCAAGGTTCTACTTCTACAAACTGTGTTGAACAGTTTAATCATGAATAATACCACCATGTGACAGAGTAAAAGGAACACAATCATTACTCTTGCCCCGCACCTTTTGATTATGTCATAATAAAGCTGACAATTCTTGCTCTGAATTTCTTGTGATGCTCACCCAAACCTTGGAAGCAAAGACTATGGCCTATCATACAACTGTGCACAAGCTTTTTTTTTTTTGGTACCAGGAACTGAACTCATGACCTTATGCTTGACAGGCAGGCACTTGTGCCACTGAGCTATATCCCTAGACCAGTACTATAGTAACCTAAGTTTTATCTTTCTATAGGAGGTGGTCAGATATTTGCAAAGAAGATTCTTTTTTGGGGGGGGATGAGGGGTGGCTCAGCCCGCCCTGAGGGTGGGGCTGGTGAGGCCTGTGGTGCCTGGGATTGAACTGCAGTCCCCTGTGCCTGCCTAAGCTTGCCTAAGCAGGCACATTAGACCTGAGCTATCTCACTGGGCCTGGTCAGATAGTTGATAATATAAATTTCTAAATGAGCTAAAATTATTTGTTGTTTTCTAAGTACATGATTATTTCCTAAACAAGTATTTTTAAAAAATACCTAAAAAACTGTATTTTGAGACTTTAATGTAGTAAAAAATGAACATGTGAGTAGTAAGCAGTGAAAATTTTTTACTTTATGGGGGAGAAAACTAAACATACCTATGTAATTAAATTCAGACATGATTAAGGTATACAGATATGTTTTTGTAAGTATGTAGGAATATGGGTTACTGTGTATATACACAAATATAAACATTTTGGTATGCAGAGGAATAATAGATTATGCTAGTTTGCAAAGAACTAAATTTTACACCTATATTTTTCAAACAGATTAGTTATAAGAATTTGGAAAATTAAGCAAAGGTCAAGCACATGCTAGAAATGGAAATACTAGCTTTGCTCAAAATTAACTCAGACAAAAAGATGCTTAAGGGGCTGCTAGTATAGCTCAGGTCTAAGCACCTGCCTAGGCAAGTGCAAGGACCTGGGTTCAATTCCTGGTACCACATGCTGTGCTGGCCCTGCCTTTGGCATGCCAAGCCAGCCACCAAGACCAGGTGTGGTACTACATGCCTATAATTCCAGCGCTGAGGAGGCTGAGAAGAGGATCACTACGAGTCCGAGCTGCGTAGTGAGACCCTGTACCAAATACCTAAAAGATGCTTAAAATATATATGAGGATCAATCTATCTGATTTTATTGTTTATCTTAATAGTTCATGATTTTTTCCTAAACTATAAAAGATATAAAAGGTATTTTCTGCTTTTAACTGAAACACTTATCAAACTGCATTTATTGTAAAGAAAAAATATTGTATAATATTTAAAAAGTACCTTCTTGGGGCTGGTGAGATGGCTCGGTGGTCTAAAGCACCTAATTAGAACAAGCTTATCAAAGCACAGGGACCGCGGGTTCAATCCCCCAGCACCACATGCCAGCCAACCCCGCCCCCTGGTGGGCTGAGCTGGCCACACACACACACACACACACACACGCACACAAATAAATAAAATTAAAAAAAAATAAAT
>NW_004524752.1:2996400-3000644 GCF_000260255.1 Octodon degus
AATAAATAAATAAATAAATTCAAAAAATAAAGAAAAAAAAAGTCTATGGCTTACAAATATTTCAGCTCCAAATTTTCTCATTTTAAGAGTCTATGGCTTACAAACTATTTTTATAAGTTTTTAAGTAGACTGTTTCAGAAACTGTGAGAAGTATAGTACATAGGATGAACTGCATTATGCAAGATCATTTTTAGTACCCAGATACTAGAAATCCTATAGTTGTAAAAATTAGCTTCTACTTAAAAATGAATATAAAGAAAAATGAAGCTTTTCCTATCTTGCCTTAAAATGTAAAATTAAGTCCATGCACATTTAATGTAGAGTCATTTAAAATGAATAGTCCATGTCATCCCATGTTCTATTCCAAGGCAAACATTGAAATTTAAATTAGTTTAACAAATATGGCAAAAATCACTGATCTTTTTATTTAAAAAAAAAAAAAAAAAAACACCCAAGGGGGGGGGACCCCAGAATTTATTTTCTAAAGCAAGGGAAAAACTGAAACTGCTAACTTGTTATCTTTCTTTAAACAGTAGGAATTTAGCGAAGCTCAGTAGAAACTGTAGCAACTTGCTATTTCATGTTCTTACATGAATTTTAATGACAGTATAAGATACTTTCTGACTGAATAAAAACTGAGACTCTTAAGGTAACACTGTTATCAGGACAGTGTTCCACAAGGTGAGCTAATGAACAGAATTAGAGATATACAAACCTTGTTCACTCATTTCAGTATTTTCATGGGTTCTGTAAGTTGACTCTGCAAGAGAGATGAAAGAAAATGATTAGAACTAAAAAGGAAAGGTGCCATGTGGTAATTATCAGAAGTTTAAACTTTAACAGATCTTTATCTGTCCTTTGAAGGATAGTTATTATTTTTTAAAAACCCATATAATTCTTAAAAGGGAATGATTGAAAAGTAATAGAAAACTAATGTAAAGATAAATTTCTATTTTAGTTCCAAGATAAAACATCCAAAGGTCAAGAAACACAGAAAATGAAGTACAAGTAGAATGTGTGGAGTGACTTTGCTACTTTTCTCTCTTAGTCATAAAGCCAATTTAGGGCATTACTTTTTAAGGTTTTAATAAAAAAGAAATGTAATTGAGACAGGGAAATTTTACAGCCTCAGTCTTGCTATAAAGCCTGAGTCTGGAATTTTTTTACAAGCAGTATACTGTGAAGAAAAAAAGTCCATGATCTTAGCTAAAATGTATCATGTGAGCACCACAGCAATATGTAAGCAAGGACCTTTTAAAGAGAATAGGGAAACCCTTTATAAAGTGATATGGAACGATTTCTCAATATATACGAAAACTACAAATGAACAAGAGAGCAAACAAAAGAATATTTCTGAGGCCAAACTGTTTAAAAAGAGAAAAACATAATTTATACACGAATTTTCTTAACTCTCCAAAAATAGCTCCAGAAAGATTATTTAGGAAACATTGGTTGATTCTGATGAGACTGAGTGGCTAAAGGACAGCTGACACAAGAGACTTTTCACTGTTCACCTATAGAAACATTTGAGTTTTGAACCGTATAGCACATTTACTACATTTACCAATCAAATCAAATTTATAAGAAAAGTTAAACCAAAGTAATCTCTTACCATGTCTTGTGCTTCTTAGTGGGGGTCTACGTAGGCTACTAATAGGATCTTCACTGGTCACTGGTTAAGGGAAACAAAAAAATACTAGAATTGTTATAAATCATCCCTTTATTTAATCAACAAAGACTTACAGAGCTTTCCATTATGTTACACAACCAAAGTTTTCTCTACGTAAGTGACAACGAAGTAGAAATAAGCTTCCTACCATATAAATTCAATGTCTTGGGAGAAATTTGCTGTTTTTCCATAGATCACATTGTACGAAAGAAAGGGTAGACTAAATAAAATTCTTCTAAATTAATCAAATAACAAGCAAAATCTGTTATAGTACCACTTCAATGATCTATTTCATTCATGACTAATGCTTACTACAGATTATTAATACATTTTAATTTTAAGAGTTAGCTTTCCAAGAGAAAATACAATTCCTTCAACTATTTATACTGTTTTCTTGGAAACGCAAAGGCTAATTTTAAATAAAATGTTAATGTTAGCCACATGCATAGGACTTATATAAGGAAATCAATTTCATTAAATAACATGCTACTTTTAGTCTAGAAAAGCGAGAGTTCCATATGACATAACTTAAAACCCAATATATATCTAAATTTGGATTCTTTTCTGTTTCAATCATCTCTATGGAATGAGCTCAGTTGTTAGAATTCTCCCCATCAGGTATTTAGAACTTACATAAATAGCTTTAAAAACAATCTTATACACGAGTTGATAAAGGTAAATTTTACTCACCATTAGTCCTAGTATTACAACTACCTTTTTTTTCTCTGTATTCCCAACCTTTTCAGGTTTAATTAAAGCCTAAAACCGAAAAGGTGGTTTTGTTTACTTTTTGCTGAGCTATGTTTAAAAAAAAAAAAAAATCTATGGGGCCAGGGATTTAACTCAATGGCTCAGTGCTTGCCTAACAGGCATGAGGTTAAAAAAGAAAAAAAAAAAGCCAAAATTATCTATCTATCTGCTTACCTACCTACCTACCCCTCTCTCTCAGCAACTACTTTAATTCCCACCTTTTTATTTAAGAAATATTTTCTGTATGTCCTATCACATAAGACCCTAGGTAAGGTACTCCAAGGAGACAGAGTACCAAAGAGAGGTACAGGAGAGTAAAGTCACTAGTATTCTTCACTTGTCATCATTGTACTCACCCAGAATCAAGTGTGAGAACTGGTATAAAAAGGCATACCTCTTTAAAGTTCCATGAGAATGGGAGTGGGGTACTTTACTGCATACAACATGGCTTATTTTTAATTAATTAATTAATTAGATACAGGATCTCACTATGTAGCTTGGACTCACAGTGATTCTCCTGTCTCAGCCTCCCCAGTGCTGGGATTATAGCACCACCATGTCTGGTTTCGGTGGCCGGCATGATATGTGGTACTGGGGATCATACTCAGGTCCCTGCATTTTCCAGTCAGGTGTTTAAATCACTGAGCTATTTCGCCAGCCCCTACAATGTGATTTTACATGTGCTATCTCACTTCTCCAGGGAATCTGTAAATTACATACAAGCAATAACACAGTGCTACTATACACACCTGAGGCTCATGATGGGTAGGTATGTGACCAAGGCCCAGTCACTTCCATATTTGCAATCATGCTTTCATTAGTAGTCCTTAAATACAGGTCCAATTTAATCTTTAAAAAAACACTTGTTCAATATATTGTAATATATCATAGTTTTATAATGGTCTAGAATTTGAAACTTAAGTCTTCATGGTAACAATTTACTTAATTCCAATGTTTCCTTTTTTGAGTAGTAAGGATTAAAATCAAGGTCTTTGCACTGAGCTATAGCCTCAGCCCTTTTTAAAAATCTTGAGACAGGGTCTTGCTAAATCACTAAATTTTCCAGGCTGGGCTCAAACTTTTGATCCTTGGTATTTATATAAATTTAAAAACTGTTTTTTATTTTATTTTGCGGTACTGGGGATTGAACTCAGGACCCTGTACTTGCCAGGCAAGTGCTTATTCTACTGAGCTATCTCCCCAGCCCTGATTTTTAAATAAATTCAAAGATTATAGTTTCTTTCCAAGTAGCCTGGAAAATCTGAATATAACATTCATTACTCAAAGTATTTTTCCAAAATATTTTATGATATTAACAGAATAGCTAGGCATGGTGGTACTTGTATGTAATCCAAGAACTCAGGAGGCTGAAGCAGGAGAATTGCTTCAAGTTCAAGGACATGTAATCCCAGCTCTTGGGAAGCTGCAAACAGGCTGATCACTATGAGTCTGATCTAGTAGTGAGACCCTGAACATCCTGTAGACCCTTCCCTAAAAAAAAAAAAAAAAAAAAAAAAAAGACATCCTATATTATGAGTTCATGGCCAGCCTATTCTACACAGCAAAACCCTGTCACACATACACACACACACACAAAATTAAGACAGTAACATAGACTACTCAGGGAATTAAGGATAAAGGTATGTATATTTGAAAGTGAACCAGAAGTAGACATACTAGATTCTAATTTGAGAATAGAATAATTCAAATAATCTCATTAGAAATAACAGATAAGGGCTGGTGAGATGGCTCAGTGGTCTAAAGCACCTACTTAGAACAAGCTTAGCAAAGCACAGGGACCATGGTTCAATCCCCCAGCACCACA
>NW_004524752.1:3000744-3005777 GCF_000260255.1 Octodon degus
AAATTAAAAAAAATAAATAAATAAAAATAAAAAGTACCTTCTTCAGAGAAATTGACCTTCTGTTTGACATGGGAAGCTCCTGGAAAAGAAAAATTATGCATGTATATAGGTATTATCTAAAACTAAAGCTAAGTAATTAATAAGAAAACCTTACTAGTAAAAATGAACATAAAGACACAATATATATTATCTTCTGTTAAATCACTAAGAATCTGTCACTTCCTTTTGGCTGCATTAGAAATAACTCAGGTGCAAACATGAATCAGAAGTAGTGTTTATTTTTCCTTCAGTCATAGATCTACTTGTACTAAAATATAACTTACATGTGCAGAAAACACTAAATACTACAGTAATAAATATTCCACTCCTTAAATGTTTGTATATTCTCACTCTATTTGCTAGTGTTTACCTTACCAAGAAAAACATCAAGTCAGCTGAAACGAGAAACCAGTCTTTCTTTTAGTTTTGTTTTTTACTTCCCTGTGGTGCTGGAAATGGAGTTTAGGGTCCCATATCCTAGCAAGTGTTTTACCTAAAGAGCTGCATCTCAAGCCCTTTTCAAGTTTTATTTTACTTCATTTTTTGAGGTACTGGGGTCTGAATGCTGTAGCACTCTATTACTGAGCTGTGTCTCCAGCCCTTTTAATACATTTCCACTGGCTTGAATCTTGGGTGATACAAGCATGATTGCCCCATACCACCAGATGCCCTATACTACCAGATGGGACTGTTATGCATGTACCATTAGTGGTTCAAAGCCTTGAAGCAGTAAGATAGAAATCTGGCTTTGTTGTGAATATGTTAATGTTTAAAAAAATTTTGTGGTGGGGTCTTGTTAAGTCGTTATCTTGCCTCAGGCTCCCTAAGTGTTGGAATTACAGGTTTGTACCACAGTGTCTTGCTAAGCTGGGTAGGTTGGCCTTGAATCTGCAATGTGTTTTTTTTTTGTTTTTGTGGTACTGAGGATTAAGCTCGGAACCCTGTGCTTGCCAGGCAGGGGCATATTCTACTGAGCTATCTCCCCAGTCCTTGGCCTTGAACTTGTAATTCTCTTACTTTAACCTTCCCAATTTAGGTTTTTATTGCACTGGTGTCTCCAAAGAGTAAACAAAGTTTAGGAGACTGGAAAAAAAACCCTTCAAAATCCTCTTCTAGTTTCAGCAATGCTGTATACATCACTTTCTTGGAACAGAAAATTTAACCAAAAGTGCACATGTAAAACATCAAAAAAAACTTTCAAATGCAGTAGTTTTATGTGGGCTCACCTGCCAAATGATCATAATAAAGAAGAAGAAGGTTTGAGATATATGGGGTCTCACTCTGCAGTTCAGTCTGGCCTTGAACTCACTTTGTAGCCTACACTGGCCTCAAACTCTCAGGGATCCTCCTGCCTCAGCCTCCTGAGTGCTGAGATTAAAGGTGAGCGCTATTACACCTAGTTCAATAAAGTTGAGAGAACATTTCTTCTCAGCTTTTATCTCTATTGGATTTAACCACTCCAGTTTTTAAAGTGTAAAAGTCATCAAGACCAGAATGAAGTCACATATGTCAACCCTAGACAAAAATGAAGCTGGCAGGCCATGAAGGGATAACCTTCTTTCATGTATGCTTTTAACAGGAATTATTACAAGGAGTCCCTGAAACCACAATTCCATAGTAGTTACTTCCATAAAGACATCTCACGGCCAGGGATAGCTCAGTGGCATAGTACCTCCTTGGCAAGGTCCTGAGTTTCATTCCTGGTACCAAAAGAAGAGCCATCTCTCCAGTAACAACCATATTACCAACACATAATCACCAACTCCTACAATCACTCCTGTGGCTAATGAGACTTATTTAAAAACAACTCATGTAGCTTCTATGTCTTTAAAAGCTGTGGGATTTTTCTGGTTGTTATTTTTTAATGAATGTAGGGCAGAGTTTACAGGGTCTCACTACGTAGATAGGATTCATAGTGATTCTCCTGTTTTCAGCCTCCCAAGCACTGGGATTTACAGGCACATGCCACCACGCCCAGTTTCAATCACTATCTCAGCGCATGGGAGGGAGGAGGCGGCACAGCAGGGATCAAACTCCAGCTGCTCCAGAGCTATCTTTAGTCTGCTGAGCTATCTGGCTGGCCCTTTAAAAGCTGCTTTTAACCCATTCCCTTTAGATGTACCTATGGTCTGCTATTACATGCATATCCTAAATTGTAATCTCTCGTAATTCCTGAATAACGTTTTTGTTTTGAAGAGTTGCTCTGTCACTCCTTTTAGACTGAGAGGGCAAAGACGACTGTGGAAAGAAATTACCAATAAATTCTATGGTGAATTGAAGTGTTTTCATATTAATTTATTAGTACAGTACTAGTTAAAGCTTGAGTTCACTGAAAATACTCCTTGATAAGAGGAAAATGTGAATCAGTGTGTGAAATACATCTTCTGATTAACATCAATTCCCTCCCCTCAGGTATCGGGATCAAACTTGCCAGGCAAGTGCTTATGCTGCTAAGCTGCTCCCCAGCCCACATCACATTTTTTTTTTTTTTTTCCTGAGGAACCAGGGATTGAACTCAGGCCCTTGCGCTTGCCAAGGAAGCGCTTACTCCACTGAGCCATCTCCCCAGCCCACATCGCATTATTCTTAAAAACCTACAGGCTAGTATGTGTAGTATGTCTATTTAAATCTAGGCTCTAGGGAGTCTGTCCTTTGACTTTTCTCTTTTTTAGAAAAAAATGGAAGGTCAAACTGGTCTTAGTGCTGTTTCCTTATTTCCAGCACTTACATATTTTAAAACATGATTTTTATTCCATTAGATAAAGCTTAAAAAACTTAAACTGTTTTTATAATGTTATTCTAAAAATTCTTCAATATAAAATGCATCAGATAAAGAGTCACAGTTAATGTGATACAAAAGACCTTACTTCTTCATTATAAGAACCCTAAAGGTAAAATTATGGTGTCTATTACAAGAACTGTGGTATTCATGTTATCTATCCTTCAAAATTCAATTCAAAAAAAAAAAAAATTCAATTCAAATGTCATTTCTAACCTGTAATACAAAAGCCTCTTGGGACTTTTACCAAGTAGATCCTATACACATTAAGATCCTATACACATATAGCAGTATTTTAGCACTTACAAAAATTACAGGAATTTTAAACTTGTTTTGTTTTTCATTAGATCATATGCTCCAAAGAAGAATAGAAAAAAACAAACAAACCAAAAAACCATAGCTCTTTATAAACCTAAAATTTAGGTCAATTACTAGCTGAAAAGTGACGTTCAATGAATGAGACAGGTTTTATGAGTACAGAGTAATTTTTTTTAAATTTTTATACTGTAATAAATAACACTGCTTATCAGCTTAAGGAAAACAGTATGCAATTAGTTTTCTTTCTTTTTTTTTTTTTTTTTTTTGGCAGAACCGGGGATTGAACGCAGAGCCTCGCGCTTGCCAGGGAAGCGCTTATTCCACTGAGCCATCTCCCCGGCCCAATTAGTTTTCAATAATTCCAATTCATATAAGATTTTAATCATTCAACCTACTTATATAATTTCTATTATTTAGCTTCTTATCACTATGAATTTGGCTGTTACATACAGAAGGTTAAAGCATTAAAGTTATATACTTTTTTTTTGGTACTGGAATTGAACTCAGGAACTTAGGTAAAGTTATACATATTTTAAAACATGCTTTCTATGCTCATGCAGCTTTGAAAAACTAAAATCCTATTTGGAATAAAAATATCCTTAATAACGTAAAGCTATTTTTTAGAAATTATAAAGGTCAAGGCTTCAATAAATAGATAAATGGTAATAATTAAGACATACTTAAAGAGATGTTGTTTTCACACAACCTCAATGGATCAGGAAGAACTGCTTTCAGAAATTCTAGGTCTTTTATACTGGAAACTAAGCACTAACTCTTGCCACTTTCTATCCATTTTCTTTTGCCTGGCCACCATCTAAGAAAATACAAAGTTTCAGGTGTTGCTCACCTTGTAAGACTTGTAAGTGTCTCTAGATATTTTGAAAGCCATCCAAAGTATCTGCATTTCCACTATAAATTTTCCTATTCCTAGAGATTTACGACATATACGTGATATGAGAACTACAGGGTACTCAAGAAAATATAAACTTTGCTTACTCTGTTTTATTTGGGAACAAAAACATAAAAATATCACAAATGACACTGACTGTTTTCTCAATGGGAGATGAGTCAAATCCTGAACTTACTCTTAGAACAAATGACAGTTTGGATGACTTGTTTTGTTCATACCATCAGTTATAAATAATAAGTTGGCCAACCTTTTCTCCCATAAAAGGATACATGATAATAGTTCAGGATTTGAGTCATTCAAGGTCTCTGTCCTATGTATTTTTCTTTCAAAATTGTAAAAACTATTTTTTATCTTGTTGGCCAAACAAAAACATTATGGGAAGATTTTACTAATGGCTGTAGCTTGCTGAACCCTAGCACAGATCTCCTAAGGTGGCACAACACCAGTGATGCTTTTGAGAATATAAGAATGGGGTAGCAGGAAGGACATATCACAAGTATCCAAGTTCCACAAATGGCCTTGGCCTATAATCTCAGATGTACTAACATAACTATAAAAGTAATCAAAGGGTATGATCTTTATGTTAATCTACAGAAAATTATCTCAAGTTGGAAAGCACTTTTTTAAGGTTAAATTTTTCTTATAAAACACTTACAAAATGATTTCTAAATATAGTATACAAATTTTTATTATAAAACACTTACAAAATGGTTTCTAAATATAACTTACAAAGTAAGAGTGTTAGGTTATTTCAGCTCCAAATTCGCTCAGTTTAAGAGTCAATGGCGGAACACACTCAACCATCTTATCTTTGACAAAGGGGCTAAACATACTCACTGGAAGAAAGACAGCCTCTTCAACAAATGGTGCTGGAAAAACTGGCTCTCTACATGCTGAAAACTCAAACTTGACCCGGGTCTATCACCATGTACTAAACTAAAGTCAAAATGGATTAAAGATCTAAACATTAAAGCAGAGACACTAAAT
>NW_004524752.1:3013162-3031045 GCF_000260255.1 Octodon degus
AATCCCCCAGCACCACATGCCAGCCAGCCCCGCCCCCTGGTGGGCTGAGCTGGCCACACACACACACACACACACACACAAATAAATAAATAAATTCAAAAAATAAAGAAAAAGAAAAAAAATAACAGATAAATCAGGCCATGGACAATAAAATCCAAGAATATCAAGGCATACATATACCTGTAATTCTAGTACTTTGGAGGCTGAGGCAGGAGTTCACCCCTGAGCTACATGACAGCACTACTCAAGTCTCAAAAAAACAAAACAAAACCAAATATAAACAAAACAAAAAAAACCTCTGGAGGTAATTAGCTTCAATAGTTCCAATCATTTCTTATTGAGGGACTTTCCTAAAATTAAGAAAAGAAAAATAACTGGAAAAGCCAAAACATTAAAAACTAAATTGAATTCAATCCTTTCCCAGCTTTAAAAAAATCTTTTTTAAATGTATTTAATACAGGGTCTTTACAACTACTTTTGCTTAATTCAATGAGAAGAAAGAGGTATACTAACTAGACAGAATATCCTGTCTGCTTCTTGTACTATGGATAACCACTAAGAAGATAACAATGTACAGTGTATTGATCATCAAAACTGTCCTATTAATCAGCTGTGAAACTGTCTCATTCATATTTATTTCTCAATAAAAAAAAAAATACAGGGTCTACAGGGTCTCACTACTACATAGATCAGATTTGTACTGATTCTCCTATTTTCAGCCTCCCAAACTCTGGGATTATGGCCCAGTCTAAATGGCCGTCTCAGCGTGCCCCAGGGGCAGGGCCAGCACAGCACACCAGGAATCAAACCCTAGCTGCTGAGCTCTGCCTAAGCAGGTGCTTTAGTCTGCGGAGCTATCTGCCTGGCCCTCAAAAAAAATTTTTAAATTTCAAAAACTTATGTGAATTGTTAAATGTACCCTCTTTCTCCATTATATGTATTCTAAATTGTTGGGTTTTTTTTATTTTTTTTTTTATTTTTTATTTTTTTTTATTTCAAAATAATTTTATTTTTCAAAAAAAGTTATATTTATGGGTTATTTTTCAAATCAACACAATGATTCATACAATAGTTTAAAAATAAGTTCTAAGTGTTGGGTTTTTTTTAAACACTTAAGTATCTTTAAATTTGGGATACATCATATAACCTAAAACCTGTTATAATAAATTACCAGTGGGCTGGGGAGATGGCTCAGTGGAATAAGCACTTGCCTGGCAAGCACAAGGGCCTGAGTTCAATCCCCGGTTCTACCAAAAGAAAAAAGGCCTGGGAAGATGGCTCAGTAGAATAAACACTTCCCTGGCAAGTGCAAGGACCTGAGTTCAATCCCCAGTTCCGTAAAAAAAATAATAATAAATAAATAAATTACCAGAAAATAAGTAATTTTGTTCTCCAGGTGGTACATAAAACAAAGATGGTGTACCTTACAAACAATGGCATCTGGAATCTGACCAAACAATATTAAACCAACAATATTGTACAAAGATTTTACCATACAGAATTTTTAAATAAAGGGCAACATGACATACTCATTTGACACTTAACTTTTACCAAGCATCTAATCACTATATGGGACAGTAAAGGCCAGGTTCCTTGGAAAAATGAAAGGGTTTTGGGAAAAGACAAACCTGGGCCTAAATTTTGGCTCTGTCACATATATGTTCTTAGAGAATTTTAGATGTTCTGACCTCTACTTTTCTCATCAATAAAACATGCATACTATTTAAGGGAAGGCTGTAAGTATTAACACAAAGTAACTGGTGTTTTTTAGTGCATATTGAAGGATTCGACCTTGTCTTTCTACAGACTTTTTTTAATACCAGGAATCAAATTCAGGACCTTGAGCTTGCCAGGCAGGCATTGTGCCACTAAGCTATATCCTTGGCCATTCAACCTTGTCTTTCTTCAACACATATCAACATTGCTTACTTCTGCGAACAACAAAAACAAAGAATGGGCTATGACTTGGTATCCTTAATGAATCTTTGATGAATTTGTATTTTAAAAAGATGGCAGGTTGGGGGCCTGCCCAGTAGCTCAGTTGTTTAAGTGTCTGCTTAAGCAAAGCCCTCAAGCTCAAGCTTCTTTGGTTCGAACCCAGACAGTCACTGAAAACCAGAAATGCCCTAAAGGTATTTCGAGCCTCCAAAAAAAAAAAAAAAAAAAAAAAAAAGATGGCAGGTAAACCTAGGATGGTAGTACACATCTATAATCCTAGCACTGGTGTGGCTGAGGCCAGAGGACTCCAAGCTCAAGATCTACCTGGGTAATTTAGCAACTTGGCTAAATTATGCAGACCCTGCCTTAAAGTTAAAAAAGGATTGGGGATTTATCTCACAGCAAAGCCCTGTTTTAAATCCTGAGTGGCAAGTAAGAAGAAAAACAAAAACTGAACTACTCTTACCTGGAGCTTCTTGTGTTCTGACAGTTTTCAAAGCTGTTTGGTTTGTAACAGTTTGAGAAGATGATTCATCTTCTAAAGAAAAAATATATAACAAGTTAAAATTCAGGATATGATACATGGTATGGGAGATCATAGAGATTATGCACACTTCAAAATAATACAAGTGATTCATTTCTTTAGAAATGTGTGATTAAGTTCACCAAAGCTTAGAAATTAATCCACTCCTAAGAATGTAATTCACCAAATACAAAAATATTCACCACTGGGCTGGTGAGATAGCTCAGCAGGCTAAGTGCCTGCTTAGGCCAAGTGCCTGTACCACGTTCAATCCCTGGCACCACATGTTGTGCTGGCCTCATCCCTGGGGTGCATCATGGGGGTACGCTGAGTCTTGGGGGTAGATTTCAGTGCTTGGGAAGCTGAAAACAGGAGGTTAACTACAAGTCTGAGCTGTGTAGTGAGACCCTGTTCCAAATTCACCACTATTGTTTTACAACAAAAACATTTGTAGTTAAAGGATGGATTTGAATATCAAAAATGATATCAAAGAGAACAGTTGGAAGATTTCAGACTTACCAAATTAGAGATAAATTCCTTACTTCAAAAGAAAAGCCTATGTAACTGCGCTAGACTCTGTGGGAGTGTCTATACAAAGTAACATATTTACACTGCCTCCTGCATGCAAAGCATTCTCCCCGTACTGAAAGAAATACAGAACACAAGTACTTAGGTTAGTAGGAACTACATGGTATGCCACAGGATCCTTCAAGGATTGTCGATTTAGACACAAAACTAACACATTGGGTTCAACTATCTTGATTGTCAAGCCCAAGAGAAACTTACCTACCTTTAATAAAAAGTTTGTGAAATCTAGTCTTCAAATGTATCAGCACTTTTGAGTGTGAGCAGGTAACTTTGCAGCCTACTACTGCCTACTATGGCACTCTAAATCGAAAATCTATGTACCTGACACCACAGGTACCCGGTCTACAATTAACTATGTATCCCATTGTGACTCAAATGCTCTGATTTCTCCCTCATAGGCAGGTGCTTTACATAAAGCTAACATGAAACTGCATTTGTGACTGTTAGATCTGGGGGTGGGGGTGTGGGGAGGCATTAAGGAAAACTGGCTCAATGGGACTAATATGAGCCACCAAGCCAGCTGACCACAACATCTGAGAAGGACCAGCTGACTCTGGTGACATCTGGGTGTTTCAGTTCAACAAAACTGAGTACCCAGTTTGAACAAGAATTGAGTAAAGACTCAATTCCGTAACTACTCTTCGAAATTCCCATTCACAAAATTTCTCCTCTCCCCAACTGACGGAGGTGGGAAAGAGTGGAAGGTCAGAACCACGATCCTCAGCCCTGTGGGTAGGGGCGCTTCTGAGTATTGAAAGGGGGAAATGGAAGTGGCTTCGAGATAGATCCGCAGAAGGAAAAGAAATGAAACCAAGGCTGCGGTCATTCTTACTCCTTCCTACTGCTGCCTAACTCGGAGTCCCCTCAAGAACGCCTGCAGAAAGTGGCGTTCCCCGACGCCCCTAAACTCGCGCCAGGAATGCACGGCGTTTCCCGGCTCTGCCCGGGTAGCCCCACGAGCCGGCATTTTCCTGCTTCCTCCACCCGCAGTGCCTCCCTCCGCCCGCCATTCGGATACCCCACGCGGGGGCGCGCGGCGAGCGGGATCCGAGGCTCCTCCGCGGCGCGCCCCCGCTTGCCCGCCCGCTGCGCGCGCCTCCGGCTCGCGGCTGGGGCTGTCCTTCCGCGGTTCCCACCTTCAGAGGACTGAGAGTCCCGCAGCCCTCTCCTGGTAGTCGCCGGGGACGGCTGGAGCGGACTCTCCAGTGAGTTCGGCGACCGCTCGGGGCGGGCTTCCCTTCGCGTCTTCATCTCTCCGGCTTCTTGAGGTCGGGGCCGCCTCCGCTGCCGAGACCGGAGGTAGTAGGGGCTTTCTCTTACTTCCTCTTTTGCAGAATCGGGCCGAAACTCTCCTGGCGGGGTTCGTCTTCCCACCGGAGACCCTTCTTGGGCTGTCTGGGGCTCGAAGTCGCCGTACACCTCTGGCGGTTCCTCCGAGAACCTCACTTCCCGCCGGCCCTGGCGTGACGGAGGAGTTCCGTACGCGAGCGCGTCACCGTCGCCGCCATCTTGAGCAGCGCAGCGGAGCCTGCCCTCGCGGAGGGGGGCGCGCGGCGTGACGTACATCCCCCACGGCGCCCCCGCCGGCTCCGCCCGCCGCCCCTCGCGCGCCATACTTGTTGACGTAGCTGTAGGAATCGTGAAGGTGGCTGTGCGACCCCTAGATTTTCCTGCTGGAGGTGTCGATGGCTTCTCGGGGGTGTTGAGCGATGTCTGCAGTGGTCAGGGAGGCAGTTGAGAGTCCCGGGGGCCGCCGCCCGCGTCGTCGCTGCTGTGCGGCAGACCTGCCTCTGGACCCATGGTGTGTCCTGAGGGCTGTGGGAGAGGCAGTGTCCCAGCTGGGTCAGCTGCTCCGGGTCACTCCCGCCTCCTGGCTGGAGCCACCAAAGAGGAGGAGAAGGGGGAGGAGGACATCCCTGTCCTTCGCCTTGAGGGAGGGGAAGCTGGGCGACAGAGCGGTGCCGGGGATAGTGTTTGTGCGACGTCCTGCTGCCCGTGGCAACTGATAGGGGCACGCGGGAGACGCGGCTGCCCGGTGCCGAGCGCCGGGAGGGGACGAGGGAGAAGAGGGCGGAGAATCCCGAGTTGAGCCTCCGCGCCCAAGGTGTTGCGCAGTTGTTTTTGGGAACCTAAGTACCACAACCTTGGACGTAGTTTTCCAAATAGCCCCAGCAGGAATGAATATCAGAGAAAGATTTTTGCGTGTATCGGCTTTTCGGGGCGTAAATTGTAGTTTCAAGTTCGTTGGGAATGTTGGCCGGTTTAAAATTTCACATCACCTGTTGAGGTTGTCCAAAATCGTATCTACAGTCATACTTACTGGATAGTTTTCCTTCACATAGAAGTTAAGACAGTTGTAGTGCTGCGTTGTGCATAGTGAAATTAAGTTTATAGTTTGATTAAAGGGAGCACTGTAATTGTAAGTCGAGATCCATTATTTTTAGTTTAATTCTGCGTTTGACATGGGGTTCCTGCGTTGAGTTTACCAAGCAAGAAAGCCTGCTAGAAGCCGGTTTAACTTCCTGTGGCAATATTTACAGATGTGGATAATCTGCAGTTACTTAACCACATTTAGATAAATAGGGAAGGTCGATTAAGTTGGTATAAAGTCTGAATTATTTGAAAGAAAGCTTAATATTACCTTCAATTATAAAATTTTGAGAACTCTCTAAGATTTAAATAGGTTGTAATTTGGATATCAATTACAGTGATTCTAGAAAAATGGAAAGGTCTTTCAAGTATATTAATCACCTTAAAATGTTTTTGAGGAACTCATTTGTTACTGAAACTTGGAACAAATTTTAGATTTTTATATTTTCACTAGTACATATATTTGGCCACTGACACGAGGAATTACATGAGTTAGGTTTTTACCTGTTTGATGTAGCTTTTTATTGCTGTATACAGCATAGTCAAAGATACTGAAAGAACAGTTAACAAGTGAGAGAGACTACTAGTCTCTTAATCTTCTGAGGAAAAAGTGAAAAAATTCAACAAAAACATTCTTTGTTGTCAGCCTGGGTTAGCTGATATATTTGGAAAATTTGTGGCTTTTCTACAAAATGCTGAAAAATACAATACATGGTTTTTAATTTGTTTTTAAGTAGTACTTTATTGGTAAGGTGGCTGGTACATTTCTCTTTTTGCATTATTATTATTATTATTATTATTATTTTCTTTTTGGTGGAACCAAGGATTGAACTCAGACCCTTGCACTTGCCAGGGAAGCATTTACTCTCCTGAGCCATCTCCCCAGACCCTTGTGGCTGTTACATTTCTCATTACCACATATAGTAAAAGTTCTTTAATGGACATACAGTAATTATTAAAGGCTATACATTTTATGCTGTTATAATATACTAAGTTCATTATGAAAATAAGTGGGTATACTGAGAGCCTCTTTTACCAGAACAGGTGTCTATAGATACAAAACTTGGAAACTGGCTTGTAAACAATTAGAGAGTTTTTATAGACTATTGAATAATCACGTATTTAACTAAACTGCTTGTAAAGGCATAGCAATGATTTTTCAAAGAAATAAATAATGAGAATGTTGAAGTAGACTCAAAAGCAGGAGAAAAGGTAACTTTAGCACTTGCCATTAGCACGTATATTTGCTTTGGCTTCCCCTGTTGTCTAGGATATAAGAATACATAATCTTAGTTCTGTCATAACTGCCTCCCACACCTAACCATCTTACAAATACCAAACTTTCATTACTAACAATGAGTGAAACTCTTGTCAAACCAGATATTCTTCTGTAGGTGTTGTCCAAACCACAAAGGCCCATAAGAAGTAACATTACTTAGGCATAGCCAGTATCATAGAAGATTTGCCAGGCCACCAATGCCAAGAGTTGTTACTTTATTTAAAAAAAAAAAAAAAAGTTGTTACTTCATGAATTTGTGAAATGTGGAATAATTCAATGAATCAAAACACAGGTAACAGAAGTAATGGTTATAACGAATACATATATATTTAGTAAATACACTGTGCTAACAAAGATGGAAAAAAAAGATGGAGATAAATTTACTCTGAATTTGCTGTGTATTGTGCTATATTAGGGAAGTCTGATACACAAGTTTTATAAATTAGTTTACTAACTGGCATTAATCTGCTTACTTAAATATTAGGGCTAGTTTTAGAAATCCTGTGTTTTTCATGTTGGATTTCAAAATAAAGCAGTTTATTTTTATACTTTCATGAGATAAGGTTTCCATATTCATAGGGTTCAGACTGGCCTTGAAATTTAATCCTCTGACCTTAACCTCCTGAATTCTGGGATTATAGGCATGTACTACCACACCCAGTTAGCTATTTTAAATGAAATTTATTTAAAAATAATTTTCATGGAGGATACAGAAATAATTGAAATTGTAGCTTAATAGGAAGGGGCAAAATTTAATTTTAGTAAGGAAAATATTTAAAACTTAAAAATAACATTGAAGTTTATTTTCAGTAGTGGAATCAGGCAAAAAAAAAGAAAAATCAAAATCAATAGAATACTGTGTTGGTTAGAAGTGTTACAGGAAAAAAATGAGAGGGAAGGGAGATTTTGTCTTGAAATGGTATAAGAACAGGAATTTTAGACCAAATTGACGTTGCCCCAACCAAGTATGTTTGGTAAATTGCTTACTATGAATTTTCCTTGTTACTAGAATGAATAGATCAAAATAGCTATTTTTAATTAATCATTTACTATCATTTAGCAGGTATGCTACTTACAGGATCCCAACAACTGTGTGGTTATGTAGCTTTGTCCCCGTTTGACAGGAGTTAACTCGGATTTGATGAAGCAGCTATTTTGAGGACATTCTCCTAGTGAAGAGAGTCGATTTGAAACCATGTCTGACTGGTGTTTCCATGATGTGGTACTACTTCTCACTATGTTAAATGGTTTTTCTAATGTATGAGTTTCAGGTCGTTTTAAGGGTTAGAGTGGTCAGATGTCTTGCGGAGGTGACTGCAGTCCTAGTAAATCTGTGAGAGAACCAGAGCTGTCTGTGGTTCGGTTGCCAGTACTTTAAGGCTGCTCTGGTGGCCGCACTCCAGCGGGTCAGGGGTGTAGAGAAGGCCGGAGGTGGGGAAGGGCGACTACCGCTCCCAGCATTCCCTGGGCCGTCCCCTCCCCTCCTTGCGGAGGTGGCTGTCACGTGGGCGGGGCCGGACGACATTCCGCTGCTGCTGTGTAGGAGTGTGTCCCGGAGTCTCGGAGCAAGGGGAACACCAGAGACACGAGGGCGCCCCGGTAGTGACAGTTCCACTACTTAAAACCCCGCTAGAATTTGTAAGTAAAATAATGAATGTGCAACTTTCCCATGTTTTAGTATCTGAACTGGTATTTTCTCATTTTAAAAGGTTTTCAGAACGGATACCACCCCACCCCCACCTCCCTACGGCACAAACTGAAAACAGGGTAAGTTGAGGGGTTTTTTTTTGGCTGGGAATGAACATTAAACAGGTGAAGGTAGGAGTAAATCTTTGGTTCGGGCGTTAGAATAATAAACGGAATTCCTTTAAGTTTCAAAACGGGAAACTTGACGACTAATATAGGTGGCAGTTACTCCCTCTACCTCCGTGCCTGGCAGGATTTCACCATTTGTCGTATTAATCCCTAAGAGATAGTACTTTTTTGTTCTAGTCTTGATGGTAAAAACGAACAAAGTTTGAAGTTTTAGACACATAGTTACATTGCTTACGTGTTTATGTACTCCGAATTATGTATTTCGTACCTGATTAGAAAATTCACTCTTTTCTACATTCCGAAACATCTCAAGTAGTTTATCTGAACTCTGCTTTATCAGTAGTGCTTGTTAGACTTTCCACTGCTAAACAGGTCTGAAGACGAGGCATAGTACTCCGAGTTTTTTTATTTTTTAATTTTTTTTTTTTTAGTATTCTGATTAAACAGACATTTGCTTTATTGTCTTTAGGTTTTAAACTTTTATTTAGATTTGTAGGCAAGATCTTTTCCTTCTCTTTATTTTCTAAAAATTGAGACTGTGGCAGCTATTCATTTTATGAGTTTTATTTTTTAAACATATTATCTTGACCAATCGCAGCTCCTTTAATGAAAAAGGAGTCCTTCAGGTGAAGGAACTAAAAATGTTTTTGGAATTCTTTCGATTACAGTACTTTGAAAAAGTTAATATTTCCTATGAAATTCTTCTGAAATTCTAAAGTTTAAAGTGAGAGCCTCTCCTTTAAGTAATGTTTATTACACTGAAGGCAGAGTCCACAGTTTGAAGACCATTTTTGCTGCAGGGTTATCATATTCCCTTGAATGACTCATAAAGCACTATTTTATCTAGTTTTCTTCCTAATGTAGACATAATCTGCCTTGAGCGCTTCTATAATGGACAGAGTAACTGGAATTTGGCTAACTTAAGAATTCTCGGGTATATTACTAATACATTGGGTATTGTACTGTATATAGTTTGTTTTTGACTAAGTAGTTTGAACTATATTCCATAGAAACCCACTTTTATTTTTAGTGTTACTTGAATTTCCTAAATGAAATTTGGTCAGAAGAACTGTTGTAGAGATTTGAGATCGTACACTAAGCCAGCTGTGAGAGCACATAATCTTAGAAGTGCTACAACCTTGAAAAATGGTAAAGAGTTGGTAGTTTTTGTTTTGCACCTAAATATTTCTGTATCTTATGAACTCCTTACTAAACTGTAGCCCATGAGATGATATAGTGATAATTTATTTTAAGTTTTACACAGAATATAAGCATTTGGAAATAAAGGTGTCTTCAACATTGGTAAAGAGTATACAATTTTAACTCTGGGTCTGAATTCCTGTTGTCTCTGTGTTGGCAGAAAACTTGGTAGCTGTGAGCCCATTTCCATATTAGTAAAGTGTAGATTGATAGGGGTCATTTGGAGTATTAAATGGGGCAGTTTAAGGAGTGAGAACAAGTAGAAGCTGCAGTTACTGATTGGGATACTCAGCTTTCTACTAATATCAAAGGAGGTATGTTATATGCTTTTGGTAATCAAAATAGGAAGAAAATTTACATGTAATTTCACTATATCCATAGATTAAATTGTCTTTTACTTTTTGCATGTATAACTTTAACCTTTGCCTGTAAGTGTACAAAAAATAAAATTTAACACATTGGTTGCTAAATTCTGAATATTTAAACTACTATATGTAGAGCTGTTTGGTTTTTGTCTTTTTTCTGATCTATTGATGAAAGAGCAGAATTTTGCTTTAATGCAGTTTCTACTTGACTTGTCTCATGCCCCCAAATAAAACCTTCAGTTTTTACTTAATAAGTAATAGTGATTATCAGTTTTTGAGAACTTTTTTGGTGCCCTCACAGTGATGTTGTTCATATCTTGTTTTACCCTCCAATTGCCTCAGTCATCTAGGTAGTTCTACTACATTTTTTGGTTAAGAAAACCAGAGGCATAGAGAGAATATTTAAGTCAGAAGTTTTTCAGGCCTAGGGAATCTGACTTTAGTAGAGAGCTATGCTAGATTCCGTATGTATGTATAGATACATAGTGTGGTATTGGAGCTCATGTGTAGACAAGAATTGCTCTTGAAAGGATGACTTTCAATCTCAGTAAAAGTATTTGTATTTTATAATTACTTGAATCACCACATTGAACATTTTAGTGCCTTAACAAATGATGCCATTCACCCATGTTTATATTAGTTATAGCATATCTACACAGGCAAATTCTTAAGATTAAATGTTCCTTTTTTTTTTTTTTTTTTTTGGTGGAACTGGGGATTAAACTCAGGCCCTTGCGCTTGTCAGGCAAGTGCTTATTCTACTGAGTCATTTCCCCGGCCCCTATAAATGTTCCTTTTTTAAAAATTTTAGAGAATAAATGAAATAAAGTTTATAATAAAGGAAAACTAACTTTTCTTTTAAGAGGAATTCCTTAAAATCTTGCACTTTATAGTGAGCACCAGAATCTGGTAAACCTGTTAAAATACAAATTCCTGCAGGAGACCCTCAGAAATTCTGGTCTAGTAGGTTCAAGGATGGGGCCCAAGAGTTGGTAGTTACAGGAAATCTTGAAGAATCCCAGTTGAGTTTGGTACAGTAAGGAAACAGTTACTGATACTAGTGGTAAATTGGTTATGGTGGTGCTTTCCTGTAATACTAGCCACATGAATATTGAGGCAGGAAGTTAGGTTGGACAGCACAGTGAGACCCCATCTCAGTAAACAACCAGATCCACAACAGACTATTGGTTATTGAACCAGTTGTTGGCTGACAGACGTAGTAAACACCCAAATATTGGTTTTTAAGGGAGCAGTATTTATTTGGAGAAGTGGTTGATTCTAGAGTTAGGGCAGAAAAAATGTAAGATGAACTTGAACTGTGTCATAGGTCTGGAAGTTAAGGAAGAGCTTAGAAAATTTTGGGGCTTGTTGAAAGATAGGAGCCAACTTGAAGCTCCTAATGGCCAAATATAGAAAAATTTGAGCAACAAAATAAGTAATGATAGTATTAAGTTTTGACCCATAAAATAACTACCCGTGAGTTCACACTGAGGTAGTTGAACAAGTGAATAAGTAGGGGAAAAGAGAGTAACTTGTTCTGCAAGTGTTTTTAAGACAAGCAAGTACTTCTAATTATTTATTTATTTATTCATTTATTTATTTATTTTGGTGGAACCGGGGATTGAACTCAGGCCCTTGCACTTGCCAGGCTAGTGCTTTTCTACTGAGCTATCTCCCCAGCCCCTTACATAACTTAGTTTTTGAACCAGGGTCTCACTGGTAGTTCAGATTGACTTTGAACTCACTGTGTAGCCCAGGCTTTCTTTAAACACACAGTGATTCTCCTTCCTCAGTCCTTGAGTGCTGGGATTATAGGGGTATACCAACATACCTAGTGTCTTAATAAATTTTAGCTTGGTAAATGAATTATGTCTGAATTATGAATAGTACAAAAAAATATATAGTATGTAATACTAAATTTCACATCATAACTGAGACCATGGTGGCTCTCTTTCTTGCTGGGGGATTTTGGGTGATTGTCTCCCAATAGCAAGAGGCTATAGAGGACATCTCATCTGCAGAGGAGGAGGAGGAGTCCCTGACTTCAGATGACATGAGGAAGATGTGTAAAATGTGGGAAGCAGTGCACAATTTTATTAAAAAGCACCTGCCCCCTGGGGGCACTGAGACAGCAATTGAGACTGGGCGTGGTCATGCATGTCTGTAATCCCAGCTCTTGGGAGGCTGTAAAACAGGTGGATCACTGTGAGTCCAATCTAGTAGTGAAACCCTGAACACCCTGTAGATCCTTGCCTAAAATACCAAAAAAAAAAAAAAAAAAATTTGCCATTATAGAAAAGCACCACCAAGATAAGGCTATACACTGTAAGCAGTAAATCTGTTTAACAACATGCAGTATCACATTTCTGCGAGATCCTCAAAAGCAAGTATCTTGGATAAGTTACTTGTTAATAAAGTTGCACAAAAAGGAAAAGATTCCATTGAGCCAGTAGGTAGCAGTGATTCTGTTAGTGATCATCTTGAGTTTCCTTTATTATGGGGAAATTTGCTTTGATATGCAAATGCTTTTGTATTACAAGCATGTTTCTGGAATGCATAATGCTCACATGCCAAAGTTTCCTATAATTCCTTCTTTTGCCTTTTTTTTTTTTTTTTTTTGGTGCTGGGGATCAAGCTCAGGACCTTACACTTGCCAGGAAGGTATTTTTTTGTTTTTAAATGTGTTTGATACAAGGTCTCACTGTAGAGCCTGGACTTGCAGTGATCCACCTGTTTTCAGCCTGCCCAGTGCTGGGATTATAGGTATGTACCACCACACCCAGTCTTGGTGGCCGGCTTGGCACCTGGGGCTGGCTAGGCATGTGGTGCTGAGGATGGAACCTTGGTCCCCATGCTTGCCTGAGTAGGTGCTTAGTATGCTGAGCTATCTTGCTGGCTGTTATTCCTTCTTAAGAAACAGAGAAAAGGACATAGAAAGTCATCATCAAACAAATACCATAGTTATTGTTGCAGAGTCTACCTATGATGTTAAGAGGTGAAAGTTTGAGGAAATCAGGCTAATTATATAATCTCAAAGTATCTCTCAAGATAATTAACTGCAAAGAAAAACATAGTAATTTGACAGTGGAAATGCTACATAGGCCAGTTGATTAATACTTACATTACAGAAGATGTGGGCATCATGAATGTGGTGATTGGGACACATCATTTCTATGATGTTTAGTATTTCTACCAAAAGTACCTAACCCCTTACCTGTCAGATCATGATAAAGTATCACACAAACCAAAAATGAGGGACATTCTCAAACTGGCCCGTATTAAGACAAGTAGAAACTGAAGAACTATCACTTAATTAGATGCTAAGGAGAAATAATGTCAAAATTAATGTGGGATCTTGGATTGGACTTGGGAACAGAAAAAGGACATTATAGGAAAACTAGAAAAATTGGAAATAGCCTGTATTTCATTATTTGACTTATACCAATGTTAAATTTTTTGGTCTTGATAATTTTACTATAATTATATAGATCCTGGATGAAGGGTATGAGGGAGCTCCATGCTAATTTTGCAAGTTTTCTGTAATTCTAAAACTCATAATATGTAAAAAGTTTAATAAAAATATGTTAACTTGAAGTAGATACAAAATATTTAAGAAAGTTTTGTTCTTTTGAGACAGGGTGTCCCTATATAGTTCAGGCTATCCTTTGAACTCAGTATGTAGCCAGGCTGGCCAGTCAGCTTCACCAATGCTGGTATTACAGGCATGCTGGGATTATAAGTATGTGTCGCTATACATCAGGGTCCACAAGTAGGGAACTTGAACTAAAACTAGGAATCAGTTATGCAACCCACTATTGAAAATCTTAGTAAGTTCTTACATTCTTTGTGCATTGCTGTTGCTTCTGCATGGTCAGCCTAAACCAGAGAGGGATGCAACTCAAGATAAATGAGAGGAGGTAGTAGGAAAAAAAGGTCTTTCTATAAGGGTAAATAGAAAAAGAAGACTTTCTTTACTCAGAAAATATGTATAGTATCTGAACTGCTCCAGATGTCTAAAGGGACTGTAAAAAACAGTTTAAGAAAGTAATTGGAGTAACTTTGTTCCTACTTTTAAGCTTCCTTCTTAAAAATGTAAAACAAATTGCCAGTTAGCAAATTTATACTGAGGAGTGGAAAAATTACGAAAATACTGCTACTGGGATGTTATGGCTATGGATTTGGAGCAGAGAAGTAGAGAAGACACACTTAGAGCTTTAGGGTTTTTTTTGTTTGTTTATTTTTTGTTTTTTTGTGGTTTTTGTTTTTTGGGTTTTTTTGTACCAGGGATTGAACTCAGGCTCTTGCGCTTGCCAGGCAGGAGCTTATGCCACTGAGCTATTCCCTAGCCCTAAGAACTATAGTTTTACTCATAAATATAGTAGGTAGTATAGAAATATCTAAGCTTGGCATTAGTTTTGACTGTTGACAGCTGCCTGTTAGTCTTAAAACTTTGTTAGCGTTTTAAATTATTAACACAAAGATTGAAGTTTTTTAATTTTTGCATGAAATTGATGTTATATTATAACATCTAGAAAAATTCAAGGAACAAGAATTTGAAGAGAGGGCTGGGGAGATGGCTCAGTAGAATAAGCGCTTCCCTGGTAAGCGCAAGGGCCTGAGTTCAATCCCCCATTCCGTCAAAAAAAAAAGAATATAAAGAGAACGTATTTCATTATTTTCTGTTGTTGTGGGTATTCCAAAAGTGGATCATAAGACATTGAAGGTTAAATTGAAACTAGACAGAATTTGAACCATGGACTTTTGATCTCATAGAGCAAAGTAGACAAAATGTACTAGTGAATTTGTAAATAGTGGTTTTCCTTTATAGTCCCTTCACCTACTCTGTAACTATGCTAGCATTGTGCAAATGCATGCACACACCTGTTTTGTCAGTTCTTGACAATCACTCTGCAGCTGTTTTCTAATTTAGGATTGTAGTTTCTTTTTATTTTTTTTGTTTTTTTTTAAATTTAGGACAAGATGTACAGGGTCTCACTGCATAGAATGGATTTGTAGTCCTCTTATTTTCAGCTTCCCAAATGCTGGGATTACAGGCATGCACCACCACGCCCAGTTGCTGCCTCAGTGTGCCCCCAGGGGCGGGGCTGGCATGGCAGGCTCAGGGATCGAATTCCTGGCCCCTGTGTCTAAGCAGATGAACTCCTGGCTCCTGCATCTAAGCAGATGCTTTAATTTGCTGAGCCATTTAGCCAGCCCTAGGATTGTAATTTTTGATTGGCTTATGTACCCAACAGTAGGAAAGCATCTGCCCCTGGGCTGGGCTGGCCACACACACACACACACACACACACACACACACACACAAATAAATACAATAAAATAAAAAAAAAAATGATTCACTAGAAACAGAACAATGAAAAAAGTAGGAAAGCATATGTTAAATAGTATTAAATATTGTGGGGCTGGTGAAATGGCCCTCAGTGGTCTAAAGCACCTACTTAGAACAAGCTTAGCAAAGCACAGGGACCTCGGTTCAATTCCCCAGCACCACATGCTAGTCAACCTCGCCTCTTGGTGGGCTTAGCTGGCCACACACACACACACACACACACACACACAAATAAAATTTAAATACATAAGTAAATAAATAAATATTGTTCATATTCCTTCTCTCAGTGATGTTAAGAAGTTTCAGAATGAAAAATAGCTACTCGTAGGACCAGTCTGATAGCTCAGTGGACTAGAGCACCTGCTTAGGCAGAGCACAGGAGCCTGGGTTCAATCCTTGGCATGAGTTGCTGGCCCCACCCCCAGGGCATGCCGAGAGGTGATTGAAACTGGTAGCGTGCGCCTGTAATCCCAGTGCTTGGGAGGCTGAAAACAGGAGAATCACTGAGTCTGAGCTGGGTAGTGAGACCCTGTCCTAAATACACTTAAAAAACAAAACATAGCTCCTCATAAAATAGACATTTTTCAGGAGCTTTTTTTTTCTTATGTTTCAATGAAGAATTATTTTAGGGGGCTGGTGAGATGGCTCAGTGGTCTAAAGCACCTACTTAGAACAAGCTTAGCAAAGCACAGGGACCTCGGTTCAATTCCCCAGCACCACATGCTAGTCAACCTTGCCTCCTGGTGGGCTGAGCTGGCCACACACATAAATAAATAAATGAATGAATAAAGATTTTTTTTTAAATTATTTTAGATTATGCAAATTAAAAAGTGATTCCTTTTTTCATGCTTCTTAATTTGGCATCGCTAAACTCATAGCCAGTTATGACATGAAGAAAGCTCTTAAAATTTTACTTTGTGTTTAACACTTATCAGAGAAACTATTGCATGCAAAGACATTGAGTTATTTTTTAAAATAGAATTTAGTTTCTTTATTCTCGTTAAGAAATTAATGATTTAACTTGGATGAAACATGCAATGGCAGATAATGGGAAAATGGACTGAATCTGTTCAGAACAAAGAAAAGACTTAATTGTGTTGAGAAAGACAGGAGAGGTATGGGGGAAAGGTGTATATCTGTAAATGTAAGCAGGGTGATTTGTACAACTGCACTACAGGTTTCTGCTGGTGTATGGGATGGAGCAGTTAATGCTTAATTTGTTTTGTATTCTTTTTTCAATTCTTTGTCCTTTTTCTCCATTTAATTTCTTCTTTTTTTCCATAATTTTATTGAGAAACAAATAGCAGCGAGACAGTTTCACATCAAATTGGTAGGACAGTTCCAATAATTAACACATTGCATACTGTCTTCCTAGTGGTTATTTGTTGTACAAGATGCAGACATGATATCCTATTTACAAACACTATTAGAACAAATCCCTCTATTCATTGAATTAAGAGAATGTAGCTATATATCTATGCTAACCATTTTGAATACACAGATACAAAATGGTCATTCAGACATTGATAGTTATTGATTGGCTAGACTATAATGCTCCATGGATGAAAATACTTGAAATAGGAATTCAAGGGAGATCAGAGCATTTTTAAAAATGTACATCTCTTTTTTTAAAATTTTATTTGTGTGTGTGTGTGTGTGTGTGTGTGTGTGAGTGTGTGACCAGCTCAGCCCACCAGGGGGCGGGGCTGGCTGGCATGTGGTGCTGGGGGATTGAACCATGATTCCTGTGCTTTGCTAAACTTGTTCTAAGTAGGTGCTTTATAGACCACTGAGCCATCTCACCAGCCCCTCTCTTTTTTTTTTAAAGACAGGCTCTTACTATATAGTTTAGACTGACTTTGAAGTCTCTGTGTAGCCCAGGCTGGCATCAAATTTATGGTGATCCTCCCGTCTCAGCCTTCTGAGTTCTGGGATTACAGGTGAGCACCACCATGTCCAGCTAAATGTAGGCACTGTTTGATTTTGTATATCCTATGTAGAATTTAGTTGAGGCTGTATTAATATATTGCCTGTAAAAGTCCCCCTGATTCTGACTCAGTTTTAAACTTACTATCTTGCTACTAAAGAGAAAAAGGAAATCTTTTGATCAGTGGTGCATACCTGTAATCCCAAAACGCGGGAAGCTGAGGCAAGAGGATTGCTGCAAATTCTGAGCCAGCCTTGGCTACACACTGAGTTCAAGACAAACCTGTACTGCTTAGGGAGACCATGTTTCAAAAAGCCAAAAAAAAATTTTTTTTTTTTTTAGCATATCTATTAAGGAAATAGTGATGACTGAAGTATGACTTTAAAGAAGGTATATATTTAATGTATATGAAGTTTCTTGGTTGATTTTTTTTTTTTTTTTTTTTTTTTTTTGCGGAACCGGGGATTGAACTCAGACCCTTGCACTTGCCAGGGAAGTGCTTATTGTACTGAGCCATCTCCCCGGCCC
>NW_004524752.1:3038233-3040003 GCF_000260255.1 Octodon degus
TGGGATCTTGATTAATATGTCTGGGTGTGGTTTTCATTGGGTTGATATTATTTGGAGTTCTGTATGCTTCGTTCCCAGAATGTCAGATTGTTGCCCCATATTTGGGAAGTTTTCTGCTATTACTTCTACCCATATTCTTTTTATATCATTTGTATTGACTCCTTCCTTCTCATTGATGCCTATTAGTCTCACATTGTTTATCTTTACATCGTCTTGCAGATACTGAATTATTTTTTCCTACATCCTAGTTGTTTTTAATAGAACTTTTCTTACTTTTTCACTAGCTGCAATGGTGTCTTTCAGGTCAGAAAGTCTATTTTCACTTTCCCTCAAACGGTTTTGCCAGCTTGTGATTGAGGTTTTAATTTCCTGTATATCACTTTGAACCTGTTTCATATATTCTATTTCTTTCCTAAATTGCTTATTCAGGGGTTCCATCATTTTTATATTCTGGACCGGGGAGATGGCTCAGTGGAATAAGCGCTTCCCTGGCAAGAGCACGGACCTGAGTTCAATCCCCGATTCCACCAAAAAAAAAAAAAGCATTTTTATATTCTGCTCTATTTTTTAGCAGTGTATTCTTTAGAAGCACTTGGTACTTCTTTGATTATAGTTATCACTACATTTTTTAGTTCAGAAATTACTTCTGATCTTATTTCTTCTATACTTTTCTACAGTTGTTTCTTTACTTCCAACGCTATTGTTTCAGAGATATTAGGTGTGTGATTTCCAGTTTCCTATATGCTAGTGTCTTCTACATTTGTACTGGGTGGACTTGGAGCCTGAGACTGCATTTTGTTCCTTCTCTTTGTCATTTTGTATACCACTGTCTTCTGACCTTTGGTGTAGAGCTTATATTACCTTAGCACCAGGTCTGGATCTACGGAGTTCAGATTCCTCCAGGTGGGTGTTGCTTGGATCTGGCTGGGGTCTGGCGGCTGTGCTCCACTTCTTTCTGCTGCAGCCATTGGAGTTGAACCCTTTGTGTCACTCTGGCAAGATGTTCTCCTGAATCAGCTGGGTAGGTCTTGCCTCTAGCCTCTTTGCAGGGAGTTGCTGCTGAAGGGTTCCATGATGGGCCTGTACTCCGGGTTGAATGAGGTTTCAGTGGGTCCCGGACAGTCTCACTCACTTGCTGGGCCTGTGCTCTGGGTCTACTCAGGATCCAGCTGCCCCGGGCGATCTCATGCCGGGCCTGCGTTCTGGGTCTATTCAGGATCCTGTGGCCTGGGCGGTCTCACTCACACACCGGGCCTACACTCTGGGTCTATCCAGCGTTTACCTCTTACGCTTGGAGATTTGAGGTTGAATTGAGCCCTTAGAGATTTTAGAGCTTTCTTCTGACTCTTGCAAGTAGAGATGGGGACTAGTTCTTTTAGCTAGAGTATACATTTTGTTAACCAGTTAACAATTTACTGAGTGTTACTCTGGAAGGGACACTTGGGCAGTGTGTTTATGTACTATGCTGATCATTTCTCAGGTGTCATTTCAACCAGTTGATGTTTGTAATTGAATAAATTTGATTAAATTTTATTTTTTTTCTTTTTAAAATATGTAATCTTTGGTTGTCCTATATTTAAATAATTGGATTGGTAAGTGGTTAATTTTACCAGCCATTAGGTAGGAGAACGGTATCTTGTCATGGTTTTAATTGCATTTACCTGATTTACTGTAAGAATCCCAAATTCTAAATGACAGGCTTGGGGCTGGAGAGATGGCTCAGTGGTCTAAAGCACCTACTTGGAACAAGCTTTTCAAAGCACAGGGACC
>NW_004524752.1:3042270-3046314 GCF_000260255.1 Octodon degus
TTTTTGCGGAACCGGGGATTGAACTCAGACCCTTGCACTTGCCAGGGAAGTGCTTATTGTACTGAGCCATCTCCCCGGCCCCTTGGTTGATATAAATTTCAGTGGATTAAAAGAACTACATTTTGTATGCTAGTGTTAAAGTTCCCCTAGATGTTCTCCTAATAAAGTTTCAGGAAGAAACTTACTTTAGTTCTTATATGCCAAAGAGGTGTATTTTCTTTTGTGTGACATTCATATTGCATAGCAGTTCTTTAAGCATTGCCTTCTTTGCTCAGTGTTAAAAATACTGGCATACTATGGGCCTTCCTAAATGTCTTATGATCTATACAAGTGATTTTTATTCAACCTAAAAGTTTTCACCTGTAACACTGGTTCCAGTCTGGATACTCTGGACATCTAGAAATTCTAAAAAGTTTTTCTTGTATCTGAAGTAATTAGCATTAAGTCTAGCACATGGTGATTTCCATTAGGGTAATGGAAGTTTTAAAGTTATTGTCATTTCTGAAATCTTAAATTATTTCCCTTAACTACTTTTTTTTTTTTTTTTTTTTTTCTGATTCTTTCTCCATACTCTATTCACTATTTTTTGCGGAACCGGGGATTGAACTCAGATCCTTGCGTTTGCCAGTCAAGCACTTATTCTATTGAGCCATCTCCCCGGCCCCTTCCCTTAACTACTTTTGACTTAAATTAAGGGAGTTAAGGAAAGAAGCAGATTCAGGATATCTAAATCTTTCTAATTTCAGATTATAGGCACTTTGAATGTTACTTCTAGTTAAAATGTTATACCTTGGTTTAGCAGCATATACCTGTAATCCCAGCACTTGGGAGGCTAAGTCTAGAGGAATGAGAGTTGAGGCCAGCCTGGGCTATGTAGGAAGATAATTTATAAAAAAATAGTAAAAGTTTCTCTCTCTCTCTCTCTCTCTCTCTCTCTCTCTCTCTCTCTCTTATGTCTTTCTTTTTTTCCTTCTTTAATACTGGGCATTGGATCTAGGGCGTCACTCATGGTAGGCAGGCACTCTACTCTGTGCTACATCTTCAGGACTTTTGCAGTCTTTTGACACAGGGTTTCATTGTGTTGTCCAGACTGGCTTCCAACTAGCCATTTCTTGCTTCTGCTTGAGCCTCCTGAAGTAGCTGGGATTGCAAGTAAGTATATGCTATTACACTGGTCTTGAAAATTTATTAAAGGCCAGGGAGATGGCTCAGTAGAATTAAGTGCTTCCCTGGCAAGCACAAGGGCTTGAGTTCAATCCCCGGTTAAAAAAAAAAAAAAAAAAAAAGTTTATTAAAACTAAAACTAGTAACATTAGTTTTTGTTTTACTAGAAGTTTTTTTTTCAGGATCATCATTGATCTTTACTAGAAGTTTTGATTGGCAAATCTACATGTCTTATTAATAAAAATGATAAATCACTGCAAGAATAAAGATTGCTCGGATGGCTTGCCAAAATGAGGTTGCAGGGTGGTAATTCTAGAGATGAAAGTTATCTTTGATAGTAAGATAACTAAGAACTATTTAATGCTTAATGGTTCTGAACCATTTTAGACTCTTCCTGGAAGAAACATGGTAGTAACAAACCTATAATTCCAGCTATCTGAAAAGCTAAAACAGGATCATAAGTTTGAGGCTAACCTGGACAGCTTAGGGAGAGCCTACCTCAAAAGGTGGGCCAGGGAATCTAATGGTAGAGTGCCTTGTAATGTGTGAGGCCCTAGATGGACCGCCAGTAAGCCCCCCCACATACAAAGTACAAATATACACATATTTTAAATGTAATTTGAGAGAATTCAGGACTCCTTGAAATCTGTATCTTTTTGTATAGGTGGAAAATTATAAGGAGTGATTTCTCCCACTCAACTCACTTATATGCTACAATTAAACGTATTGTGTATTTTGTAAACAGGTTATGAAAAAGAAGGAAATGGTTAGCTTTCTGTTTATAAGGGGCAGTATTTCATTGTATTTGAGAGTACAATTTCTAGAACCAGTCTGTCTAGATTCAGCCTATTTGCTTCTCAGTTACTTGTGTGACATTGAGGAAGTTGGCTAAATCCTTTCTGTAACTGGCATGGGGTGATAATCTCTCAGTGGGTTATTAGAGTGATAAAATTGTTAACACATTGTAAAGTGTTCAGAACAGAAGGTGGTACTCCCTGAATGTTAGCTATTTTTATTTATTGTTTAAGTATTAGTGTCTTAGCTGTTGTTATTAAGTTGTATAGTCTGTTGCCAAATAAGGTTCTCTGGGCTGCATTTTGCCTGGAGGAAGGATATGTTTTCTAATTTATACCATTGCTTCATGGAGCATGCCAAGATAAACTTTTACATACCAGCATTAGGGCAGTCTCTTACCCATTTCCATGAAGAAATTAAATTTATGGTTTTATGAGAAAAACGAAGCTCCATATCCTTCTTGAGAATAGCTTTTTATTCCAGGTTATGATACCCAGTTTGCCTGGAACAGAGCATTTGCTGCTCTCCTGTACATAATGTGAGGTGATTTGGTTTTTTCTCTGTTGCTTTACTCTTTATTGAAAATATTGTAAAATATTTAATAGAAATGGTATAGGCTATTAGGGTTTATAATACAGTGAACATTTCTCCGTTAAGTTAAAAGAATTTTTTTTATCGTTGAAATTCTTTGAATGCCTTCCCAGATTATGTCTCCTACCCTCTTCCATCACAGGTACTAATTATCTTGGGTTGTTGCTGATCTTCTAGCTGTGATGTATATTTATTATTAAACACTACCATTTTTACATATTTTTAAAACAAGAATGTTTTAAAGTATATTTAAGAATTTTTTTTTAAGCTCATTCTTGAGTTTCACTTATGTATGTATGTATGATACTCTGCTCACTGTGTGGCAGTAACTTAAAATTTATTCATCCATTTTACTATTGATAGGCATTTTGGCTGCTTTGGGATTATACAGTACTACTGTTAGATTCTCATTCATTTTTTAAAAATACATTTGTTCAATTTTCTTTAGGGTATATGCCAAAAAGGAGAATTGTTAAAATATAGGAAATGCACATCTTTAGTTTTATTGGACAGTGGCAAATTAATTCTGAAAGTTATTTTACTCTTTTATGCTCCTATCTTTATAGAATATACAGATTAAGTTCACTCTTTATTGCATTTATTTGAGATATTTCCATAAAGAAGGATGAATTTAAGTCATTTGTAGGAAAGTAGATGGACCCTGAGGCCCTAATGTTAAGTGAAGTTCTACACAGATGGCTAAATACCACATGGTTTCTCTCACATGAGAAAGCCAAACTAGAAATAGAGAATGGTAGGAAACAGAGAGCCAGACTTTTTGGAGATGAGAAAGTGAAATCAGGGGAGATACAGAGGGGTGGGGTGATTATTGAAAGTGACCAGGATATGATACATATGTATCAAGTCCCCAAGACAAACATAATGATTATGTATCACAAGCACACACTGTACTATTAATAAAATACTGTGTAGGGCAAAAAAATCCTGTTCATAGTAGTTTATATTTTAATGTTAGAAAATAAGTTAAGTACATACTATAACAAAATGATACAAATTTTGTGTGAAACAAAGCAGTGTTATTTCACTGCTCTTAGAGCCATGTGATAGTTTAGGCCTGGGCATCCTGTGGTAATTAACAGAGATACAAGTATGAGGTTGGTCCTGGTGTTTTCAAGCAAAAAAAAGTGGTAATGAAACAAGGTTAGTGAAGGTTGCAAGATTGAGAATATTTTCAGAAGCATTTCTGGGGTCCTTTTCTTCACTTTGACTTAATCCAGGAGTGATAAAGCTGAAGAATGAGTTGAGGCTGATAATGGTTGCACTTGGAGATCTAGAGACACCTTTTGACTCTTGCCTATAATGGTTTGATGGAGTAGAGAAGAGGTGGCTTGTTTGAAACATGGAATAGTGGAGTTCTTTTGTATCAGGAATACCTGGAGCTGTGATGCTTGCTTACCTCTTTTTTTTTTCTAATTTTGTAATTTTAATTTTTTAATAGATTGCAAATTGAAAATAAATTATTTACAAACATAA
>NW_004524752.1:3046414-3048487 GCF_000260255.1 Octodon degus
TTTCAATATCACTTTAAAAAGAAGCAGTATATTGACTCTGGTCTTCTTATAAATAAATGGTTATTTTTAAAACTTTATTTTTAAAACTTTTTATTGTACAAATAATTAGAATCTATTATCTAATTACTCTTTTAGGATAATTTCTGTTTTTATATTTTCACACTTTCAAACTTTTGATTATTTCTCCTGGAAAAATTATTTGTGGGCATTTAATATCATCTGTGTACCTAAACATCACCATTTCATTATTACTACAGAATATCTTTCATGGCTTTACATGTAAATATAAATTACTTCCTGAGTGATACCAGAGTTGTAGAAGCAGATAGAGGAATCAGAAACTTTCTTTGGAATTGGGTTTTGTTCCTGTAAGGTGAAATTTAGTTTTTGTTTCCCGAGATTAGCAGAGAAGTTCTGGGGGCTCATGTCACTACAGGTAGTAATGCCATTTGTTTTAATTTCTGTTTTAAACCAATAAAGTAATTTTAATGAGTTTTATTTGGGTCTTTCAAGCTTACACTGGTTAGTGAAGTTCACTGTGCCCATGACCCTCCCATCCCATAGTTACTCCCAACTGAACAGTGCTAGCTGCTGAATTGGCTTTGATTCTTTTTGTTTTGGCAGAACCAGGGATTGAACTCAAGCCCTTGTGCTTGCCAGGCAAGCTCTTATTCTACTGAGTCATCTCCCCAGCCACAGGCTTTGATTCTTTACACAGCTTTTGTTTCTTTTGTACTTCTGTCATTGAAAGACAGGAAACAGCTTGTAGTGTTGAAGTGTACACCTGTATTTCCAGCACTTAGGGCTGAGGAGGAGGATCTCTGTGAGGTTAATGCTAGCCTGAGCTGCCTAGTGAGTTCAAGGCCAGGAATATATCATAAGACTGTTTCAAAAAAAAAAAAAAAAGAGAAAACAGTATTGATAGAATATAACAAATATGTCATGTAAAGTGAGAATAGTCCAGCAAGGTGATCTTCACTCGCACTATTAGTATATAAGCTGAACAAAATTTTTGAGCCCCACTAAATTTTGCTTTTGTGTACTTAAAAAAATAGACTTTGCCAGGATTAGCAGCAGACTTCTTGGCATTTCCCTCTTTCTACATTTACTTTTACATTTTAAATGTGCCTTATTAAAATTATTTTTGGTTATAAATTTTTTTTTTCTCAGCTGACTGATTCTTTTTTTTTTTTTTTTTTTTTTGAACTGGGGATTGAACTCAGGCCCCTGGGCTTGCCAGGCAAGCACTTATTCTACTGAGCCATCTCCCCGGCCCCAGCTGACTGATTCTTGATTGAAGTTTCCAAAATAGTGAGTTTATAGAAGTGGGCATATGATTATTAACGTGGAAAGAGACACTTCAGTCATTTAAAAGACAGATGACTGAGAAACCAAAGAATCCTATGAAGATCAGGTGGCATTTGTGTCTATTAGTGAGAGGTACAGTGCAGCCACTGTGCCTAGACTGTACTGATGTCACATAGTATTCTTTACTATTCCTATTCAGTAATGCTTTCATGAAGTAGGAGGTAAAGAGTAAGGTAAAAAGTACAACTTTGGAAGTTTCCAGACTGAATGGAAAGGTTTTTAAGTGTGTGCATATGCTTGGAGCAGGAAGGTTTATGTGTTAAGAATTTTAGTCTCCGTGTGTTGCTAAGCTAGAATTAGCAGAAACATGTGAATACCTTATCTCAGGCCTTCACTGCTCGTATCCCAGTATTTTCCTCCACTGCTATACTCAATTAAAACCAAAGCATTTATTGACACTTTATACAGCCATTTTCTGTAACATATGAATTGAATCATGAAAATCTGCAAGTTTTATTCTTGCAATCTAGAATAATAGTAACTTTCAGGAGTTAGCATATTTTAAATTAAGAGCTTTCAGTCAGCTGGGCAGAAATCAGGTGATGAGCCTGAAGGCTAAGAAAAGGATTTCCCAATACTCATTCCAGACATTAGCAGTAACCTGATTTTCTTTTTTTTTTTTTTTTTTTTTTGCGGAACCGGGGATTGAACTCAGGCCCTTGCGCTTGCCAGGGAAGCACTTATTCCACTGAGCCATCTCCCCGG
>NW_004524752.1:3048587-3063701 GCF_000260255.1 Octodon degus
TAAATAAATAAAAAGCATTTCTTTAAAAAAATAAAAAATAAATGACAGGCTTAGTCATGTAACATAACTTCTATCATTTATGTTTTATGAGCTACACAAGTAGATGGATTTTATTCACTGTCCATATGTGCTATAACTAGATTCAAGATTTAATCCCACAACTGAAATTCTATGTTGCTAAAACTTGTCAACAGAGATGTAGGGACATCTATTATTCCCCGTCTTGTCACCACCAAATAAGCCCTTGAGTTAGCAGATGTACCTTTTGTTCAACCTGAGGAGCTGAATTGGTGCTTCTCACCCATACATTGTTACCTAAACTTAAGTCTATCTCTATACCTACACTGACTGTCTTTGATCTACTTTGAGATTCCCATCGAAATATGGGCCCCATTTCCTAGCATTGTCAGTTTCTTCTATTGAATTTATAACTTGCCACTTTAAAATCTAGAATCAAACTATTTTTGAGTATCTGTTAGGAAAATACTTTTGCTGGCTACAAGTAAGGCTATAATTTCTGCTTTTCAGACCAGTTCTTCATACAATACAACCACCTAATTGTTCCCCAGTGACCTGTATTCTCACATGATTGAGCCTCAGTTTGCAGAAAGCAAAGTTTGAGAAAGAGTATATATTTTTATTTTGATCTTCTGTAATAGAACCTAGGGAGCCATCTAGTTGTTCCCTGTATCCTATTCTGCCACTTGTTTACATGTCACATTTAGTGTTGTGAGGAAGTGCAAAGATGATGGACAGTATCTACAAATTCTGTCTGATTGATTTTTTTTTTTTTTTTTTTCAAGATAACTCAGGTCTGTTGTTGAGGGCATTGTCTAACTTGACTTCTCTTATGACCATGTGCATCAACCTGTAAGATATGTGTGGGCAGTGAGATCTACTCTATTGATTTCCTTTTTCAGCTTTCAGAAGTGTTTTATCCAAGTTCCTACTAGGAATAGTACATAACATAGTGGAACCTCAGTTCATGAACCTCAATTCTTTTGAACAAATCTGGACATAAACCAAACTGGATGAGAACTGAATCAAATTTACCCATAAGGTCAACATTGATTTTAACTATTGAATTTGATTCGGTTTTCATCCAGCTCAATTTGCAACCAGAATTGTGGAAAGAATCAAGTTTGTGAACTGAGGTACCCCTGTAATTTTGTGAGCTTTTTCCTGGCTGGATTGAAGTCTGTCATGGACAGTCTGTCATTATTAATGTATATACATTATGTGGCACACCTGTTTTACAGAAGAGATATATTAGTGATCGCAAAGTTTACCAGGTTAAGCATAATTATACAAACTTTATTATAACCAAAGTGCTAAAGGGATATAAAAAAGAAACAGTGTCCTAAAAAATAATTAAGTCAGTCCTAGTGTAAATCCTAAATGATCCACAACCCTTCCTACTGCCCATATGAACATAAGAATAGTTCCCAACAGATAAAGTAGTTTGAATTCATACTAAATTGTCATGGGAAAACACACAAGCCAGTTCTCATCTACTTTAACTAACCCAATTTCCAAATGCATGTTTCTAATAATATTGTGAGCAACTGCAAAGCCCATATGAGTCGTCTGAAGTTTTATCATTTGCAGGTACGTGACGCATTCCCAGATCCTTCAGCCAACTCAACACCAGCTACTTCTCTGTGACTGGGTCCAGATTAAGGTTCTCCCAAGACAGACTCCATTGGATCCACGTTCAACAGGACTGCCAGGGTTTCCTGAGCCCTCTACATCGCTGTAAAGTGCCAAGGCCTTAAGACTTGGTTACATGTATTACAACAGCAGGAGTGCCAGCACCAGGAAAAAAGATTCATTGGACCTGTCAGCTTCTCTATATCACCAAATGTAATAACCTTATCAGCAAAGTAGAGTAAGCCAAGTTCCCCTGTGTGACATCACAACCACAAGATAAAGCCCAAGGACAAAAATAACTTATTTAGACCAGAATCCTATCTTTTCTTGAGAAGCTGAGATTTGGAGAAGCTATTATAAGATCTGTGCTGCTAGTAAGTGACTGATAACATTATAAACTGGATTGGTCCTTGAGTTCAGAGACTGTTGTGATCGAGTGAAAGATAGCAGAATCTTAAAGAATTACACTGAGGTGCAAGACAAAAGTTAACCCTCTTCAAGTAATGTTTGTTCATCTGAGTGGTTACTAAACCAAACCTGTAACAAGACTATAGTAACCATTTTTGCTTCTTGGTTTTACATTGCTTTCTGTATTGTCTTTCTAAATCCAGATGTTCTCAGACAATTCACATTGTCCTGATTGTGGACAACAGTGGTTTCCTAGTTTAGAACTAGGCCACTGGTTGTACCAAACTGAACTTGTTGAAAATGAATGTTACCAAGTCTTTTTAGACCGTATTAATAGAGCTGATTATTGCCCTGAATGTTATCCTGATAATCCTGCTAATAGAAGCCTTGTTCTTCCTTGGTCTTTCCCACTTGAGTGGGCTCCCCAAAATCTCACCAGGTGGACCTTTGAAAAAGCTTGCCATCCTTTTCTTCTTGGTCCTCCATTGGTCAGAAAAAGGATACATGACTCCAGAGTAGCTGGTTTTAATCCTGCATTACAGTTAATCTTGACTAGAACAGACAAAACCTTAAACAAAAAACTTGGCCAAAACAAGTAACTTCTATAGTGGTTAAAATCATGGTGACTCCAGAGAGTTTTTGCTAGTATTCTAAGGAAGATGAAAAAATAACTAATTTATTCTTCTCTTTTCCTTTTTGTTTGTGGTGCCGGGAATCAAAACTGGGCCCCATGCGTGCTGGTAGGCAAGTGCACTACCAGAACTGTACTCCCAGCCTTTTATTTCTAAATTTGATCCAGATTATCATTGTTTGGGGGAACTCCTTAAATTGTTTCTGCTTCTGTAGCCTACACTTTGTTCAGTGTGAATTTAGTATTCCAGACAGACTGTTCATCTAGAACCAGACTAATCTGTAATCCCTATAAATGATGTTTTGGAACTAGCTTGTCTCTTAAGTTGTTCCAGAGCTTAATTGTTGACATAGGAGAAGGTAGTCCTAAAGGCAGGCCTCCTATTGTATGTCAAATAACTGTATTTCTAACAATAACTAATGTGGGAAAGTATACTCATTGCTGCTGGCTTCTAGATTATTCCAATAAATTTTAATACTTGTTTTAAATTTCTCCCTTATCAATGATAAAGATGTATGTGTATATGTGTGCATATATAAAATTTATTCATATATGTGTTGATTTTGTTTGACTCATACGTAAAGTGGTTGTCAGAATATTAAAAACTGGTCACTATCAGAGAAGTCACATTGCGTAAGGCAACATATAACATAAGTTACATAAAAAGATTTTAAAATGCTGTTTGTTTACATTTACTTGGTTCTGTATAACCAAAGACTGTCCTGTCTTTGTGATTTCTGAACTTAAAATGTCCTGTCCTGGAAATGGGAAAATACTTGTATGATGAGATTTATGAAGAAAGAATTATCAGGATTCCATATATATTCTGAGCAGTCGTGGAAGCATCTTTCTTAAAACTAATAAAGCCTTATTAGACAGTGGCCACTTATTAAAGTCTAGGACTCTATATATTACAAAGTCCAGGAGTAGTACCTTCTAGCTTCTTATTCATGAAAATCCTGAAACAGTGTGACAGGCAACTCTGAAAAATCTGTTTAAAATCTCTCAGAAGCCGCTGAACAAATTTTAAATTCCACTTACCATGCTTGATGATCTAGTGCTTATGTAGCAGCTCAAAGATGTTATTAAAGACCCATGTTCTTTTTTGTCCTCTCTTGGGATCCTTATGTTTGCTTTTTTCCTCATGGCTATTTCCTCATTGAGTATGCCAGCCATTTTAGCACCAACCAAATGCTGGAAGTAGAGAGCAGAGGGATTTTTCCTTTTAATTCTGACTTTTATTTGGGAATAAAAATTTTTGCAGAAGTCCCTAGAATATTTCTTTTCACATCTTGTTAGAGGGTACTGGAACATGAGTGTGGCCAAGGGGAATGGAGTTGGCATTCCCCAGTAGGCCATATTACCTCCACTGGTAAAATCAGAATTCTTTCAGGAAGGAAGCAGTGGGGAATGAATGATTATTGATAATGCAATAAATCATACTTGCCACATGTAAAACGTAAATTTGTAATTCTGTGTAACTAATGTACTCCAGAAACTCACCCCTGTATCTGCCTTATGTTTGTCATGATGGCGTTTCTGTTACATTTCTGAATAAACTATGGACTGCTGAACTGAGTAAAGACTAGTTTACCAGTGTCGTGTAATTAAGAACTTGGCTATTCTCAAGCTTCTAAAAAAAGAGAGGGTTTATTTTGAGATTGGACTTTTGAGCATATTAGGATCCTTGTTATTGCTGCCTAAATTGTTTGTAGTTATTAAAGCATGTGTATGTTCCAAAGACACATACTACAAAACATTCTTCATATGTGAAATTTTAAATATTAGCACACTCTAGAAAAAGTATATATTTTTATTTTAACCAATTGTATTAAATAATAAGGCCAAAATTTTTTTTTAAAAAAAGGTTTATATGATTGGTTTCTCAACACCTAAACTGAACCTGGCAGTTCTAGTGTTCTAGAGTCTTAATCTAAAACTTTTTGAGGAGGGGCCGGGGAGATGGCTCAGTGGAATAAGTGCTTCCTTTGCAAGCGCAAGGGGCTGAGTTCAATCCCTGGTTCCGCCAAAAAAAAAAAAAAATCTAAAAATTTTTATTAGATTGCTTATAAAGTCTAGAATACTGTATATTATAAAGTCCAGGAGTAGTACCTTAGGGGATTCTTGTATAGATGTTCTGTGGATTGTATTTTGAGAAACACTGCAACAGCACATCCATAGTATTTTACTTACATGGGTTAAAGAGTTGGGAACTGAGTAAATACTTATCTGGAAGGTATTGACATAGTAGTTGGATTTTTGGATTAGGACTGCTTAGCCAGTGAAGTTCATACAGGTATTCCAAAATCTGAAAACCTCAGAAATCTGAAACATTTCTGATCACAGGTGTTTTGAGTAAATTATATTCAGCCTGTGATGATTACACTTTCCTTTGCCAGTGACATATAAAGAGGTTTCCAGCATATGAATGACCCTGATGATATTTTATGTTATAATTTAGGCATATTTTTCTGTTTCATTAATCAGGACTGCCTGAGCCCTCATCACAAACCTATTTGGTGACATTATATGCTGAGTATATGGGACAATGAAAGGAATAACAATATTACAGCGAGAAGGGTACTTTGCTTTGAGATAAGATTGTATTACCACACGTTACATAGTTATATAACTCAGAAATCCGTGTCATATATTGGAGCTCATAAAATAAAGGAAAAAAATTAACAAATCTCTGTAACTTTCAGTTTAGATCTTTGTAGTATGACTTAAAATGTTGCACATTATTCTAGAATAGTCCATGTAGTAGTTGGTATAAATATGATATACTTTTACTTTTTAGTTGTAATTCATTTTAATTGTTGTATATAATACATTATGAGAATATACCACATTTTTTTTATCCACTTCACTATTATTGAATAATTAGGTTTTCTACCTTTTCTTCATTTAATACTATAGTAGGCATGCTTGGGTATGTGGGTATCTCTAGTATGTGTCTAAAAGTGGAGTTGCTGGTGTATAAAATACAATATACATGTCTTGATTTTACTTGCTGTGTTGCTTTCCCACTTGATAGGAACAGTTTCCCTCACTGCCAGTAGGACTGAAGAGCTCTCTTTCAGTATCCCCCCCAATACTTAGTATTGGCTGGTTTTTTTTTATACTAATCTGGTTGTGAAACGGTATCTTATTTTTTGAAACGTTCAGTTTTTAATAAATACTTAATTTTGTTCATATTTCTTCATCTTAATTTTTTAAATAATTTTATTGAGAAACAACAGTGAGACAGTTTCAAAACCAATTAGGACAATTTAAATAACTAATACATTGTATATTGTTGTCTTCGTAGTGATTATTCATAGTACAAGATGCAGACATGATATCCTGTCCACAAACACTATTAGTGCAAATATTTCTATTCATTGAATTAAGAGAAAGTAGCTGTGTATGTATCCTATTTTCAGTATACAGATACAAAATGGTCCTTCATTTGTATCCCTTTTTTTGGTTTACTTTTGTCAGAGTAGGGTATTCCATTGTCATTTAAATATTGTAGATGCGTGAATTCAGCAAAATATTCCAAAATAGTCCAGTAATCTTGGAAACAACCAAGATGCCCGTCACCTGAGGAATGGGTGAAAAAGATGTGGTATTTTTAATTATTAAGCTATAAAGAATGATAAACTCGAAGCCTTTATATTTAAGTGGATGCCACTTGAAGATATAAGTGAAATAAACCAGACTCACATGTATAAGTATCATATAGTCTTCCTAGTGTAAGAACTCAAAAGAGGAAATAACAGTAGGTATAACACAATTAAAAGGAAAGCGAGAACTTAAGGATTAGACAATGAAGAGAGGGCAAGGAGAAAAGCTAGGAAACATGACAGGGGCAAAGCCATAGGTTTACGTGCACAAGATAGTTAAGGCAATGATCCTGAGAATCTTCAGGTTTTTTAAACTAGCAGTTAATTGGTAGAATTCTCACCCTGACTAACTATATATGTTGATACCTGTGAACTAAGCAATTGCACTGAAGATAGCAATGTGTAATAGTAGGGTCATGCTTGGAATGCTTGTCATTCTGGTCTTTAAATATGTATGGCTTGTCATGTCATACCAATTACTACCATATTGTCTCTCAAGTAAATGTTTATTTAAAAAATCAAGGGTAATGAAAACGAGACCAAAAAAATGTCATACGACTGTCCTACAATGCTGTATATGGTTAGATTTCTAAATTTCTATGTAAAACTATGTAATTGCTAACTTTTTTCACTTAGAGTATTCTTTCTACATATTCATTAGGATTTTGATTTTTTCTTCAGTAATCTGCTTGTTCATCTTTTAGGCCCACATTTTCATTTCATTCCCACTTGTCTTTTACAGGTTTGTGGGAGTCTTTATATATTCTGGATATTAATTCCTTATTGGTTGTATGTAATGCTGATATTTTTCTAGTCACGGTGATTGCAATAAAAGAAAAGCTTAAAGCCTAACACCAGGAACTTGAAAAATATAAAAGGGGGCCAGGGACATACCTCAGCAATATAAGTGCCTGCCTGGCAAGTGCAAGGTCCTGGGGAGTTTGATCCCCAATACCCTAAATAAATAAATAAATAAGAAAAAAAAAAGTGGGGATAACAATGAGCTCTCCAAATCTGAGACATGTTCCTGAGTGTTACAAAGGTAGAAAAAGGACCTCTGACTTTCCTGTCTGTCCCAGTGTATGTACTGAATCACTTTTTATTCATAGGTTCATTTTTTATGTGCTTTTAAAATAAAACTCAGTGCTTACTATATACATGGGGCATGGTATTTAGAATTTAACCTAATTTATAAAATTTCAGTTGTGTGGAAGTACTGTGAGAATACAAAGGATAGTTGAGTAGCTTCTTAAGCTATAAAAAGATAAAATTTTATAAAGTTCTTTTGCATATATTTTTGTATTTAATCTTTTTATCAGTCTGCTTTCGTTTTTTTTTTTTTTTTTGCAGAACCGGGGATTGAACTCAGGGCCTTGCGCTTGCCAGGGAGGCAATTATTCCACTGAGCCATCTCCCCAGCTCCTCTGCTTTTATTTTTATAGGTAATATATGTTAAAGGACTGACTTTGGTTTTTTATTAGTGGAGACTGGACGCAGGGCCTTGAACATGCTGTAAGCACTCTGCTACTCAGCTACATCTCCAGTGCTGTTCCTCTCCTTACTTTTTTGAACAATGTCTACTTTGGTAGAGTCTTGTGAAATTATCCAGGCTGGCCCTTAATTTGGCAGTCTTCCTTCAACCTCCAGAGTAGCTGACACTTTCTCTACCCAGCTTAGCTTGTTTTAGACAGTAAGATTTAACTATAAAATTACCTGATCTGGGGCTGGTGAGATGGCTCAGTGGTCTAAAGCACCTATTTAGAACAAGTTTAGCAAAGCACAGGGATCACTGTTCAATCCCCCAGCACCACATGCCAGCCAGCCCCGCCCCCTGGTGGTCTGAGCTGGCCACACAAACACACACACACACACACACACATAAATTTAAAAAAAAATTTGAAAATTACCTGATCAAGTAGTGTTGCTTTGTCCTCTGGTTTTGATTCTTTCATATAGAGCGAATACTCTTGTCTTCTTTGAGCATCAAATAAAGTGTTACCTGTTCGCATAATTTGTGAAAGAGTGCTGGGAAAGCCACTAAGACAGTGACGTGATCCTAAATGTGTACATCCTAATCCTTCAGGGCAGTCATCGTAGTTTGTAGGCAGTACTTTTGCATTGTTATTTGTTAATAAGTGAAAGTTTCTGATCGGTATTCCACGAGAAAGTAACATGAGATTAAATGGAAGATGTAAAGGAAATCTGCAGTGATTGCTTCAGTGATTTACATTCTACTCAGAAGTATTTTTAATTTGAGAGCTACTCTGTTTAAGATTTTGGTCATTTGGTCTTTTTATACTTTTTTAACTACACTGTAGTATATTTGGTAATTACGACATCTCTGCAAGATGAATTGTGTGTGTGTGTGTGTGTGTGTGTGTGTGTGTGTGTGTGGTAGGATTTAGAATTTGAACCTGGTGAAAGGTAGAAAGCAATTTTCTTTACTAAAAATATTTCAGGGAGGAAATATTACTCCATACTAGAGAGGTTTAATAAATACTGCTGAAATTGGCATTTTGCCTTTGTATGAATAAAAAGTCATTTAATTTTTTCCATTTTATTTTAGTCACTGTATATAATCCTTGTTTCCTGGGTCGGAGGGAAGCATGAATGTTTTGGGAGTTGGGACAAGAAGAAAACAAGATATCTTCACAAAGAAACCCAGACACTAAAAAAAAGTAGTCCAAACGCTGAAGAGATAGAGCACAACCATGACGGACAGTGGACTTAGGGATCTTCCAGAGGGTAAGACTAGTTTGTTCAGCACAAAGGTTTGTGCTGTGGGAAACTAGAACTGTGCTAAAAGAGAGTATCTCTGAAAACTAAAACCTGAAATTTTGAAGTAAACTAATTCATTAGTTAGGATTACTTTTATTTTTTCCCATTTATTGGATTTTACCACAATTCTAGCCCCAAATATAAGGAAGATAAATGTTTTAGAGGCTCAAGTATTAAGTACCTATAGCATTGGCAGAGTACAGTGGGTCCTTAAAAAAGATGGTAGATCTTTACAGTTATGTTTATAAGATGCAAGAAACTGGTGTTGTGTAAGTTCAGAGGAGATATGTCAATTTTAGGTAAGAATGAGATTAATATCTTCAACTTTCTTATAAGATATATCAGGCATGCTCAGTGGACCAAGCACCTGCTTTAGCAAGTACAGGGACCAAGGTTTGATCCCCGGTCCCACATGCCAAGCTGGCCCCGCCCCCAGAGCATGCTGAGCTTACGAGTCTGGGCATGGTGGCGCATGCCCATGATCCCAGTGGTGGGGAAGCTGAAAACAGGAGGATCACTATGAGTCTGAGCTGCGTAGTGAAACCCTGTAACAAAAAACATAAATGAGGGGGGAAAAGAAAGAAAAAAACGTATGTAATAAGCATATAAAAGAATATAGCTCAGTGGCACAGCACCTACCTGACAAGAATGAGGTTCTGGGTTTGATTCCTGGTCCCCCCCCCCCAAAAAAAAAAAAAAAGATTTTTCAGATGATGAAGAAGGTGTACTTACATTACATCTTTTACCATAAGGAAGTTAAACTTCCTTATTATACAGTATAATGAGCCACCCCCTCCCCAACTCAACTTTCAGCTTAAATCATAGCAACATAATGTTGATCTTGTTGCCTGCCCTGGATTACTGTAATATAAATCTAAGATATATCATTTTATTTGTAAATATTTTATCTCTTAAAGACAGTGTCTTCTAAAAAAAAATTACCCAAAATAAAGTTATATCTTATATAACATCACATATCTTGCAGTATTCACATTTTCTGAATTTCCAAATTGTTTCATGCTTTTTTTTCCTTCACAGTCATCTCTTTCTTCTGCTTTACATTTGGGCCACATACATTTTATTGATGTATTGCCTAAGTTGCCCTTTTAAAATAAGCTTTATTATAGCTGTTTCAAACATAAATAGTTGGGCCTGGTATGCATGCCTATAATCCCAGCACTTGGGAGGCTGAGGCATGAGGATTATTGCGAGTTCAAGCCCTGCCTGGGCTATAAAATGAGCTCAAGGTCAGTCTGAACTGCATAGCGAGACCCTGTCACAAAAAGACAGGACAAAAAAAAAAAAAAAGGATATTTCAAACAGATAAAGTGAACCTTCATGTACCCATTAAAGAGTTTCATTTTCTGTCAGCATACCTGATGTTCTTTTGTCTGCACATGTAGATAACCTCTATAGAAATTCTTTTTCAAAAATCACAACATAGGGCCCACCAGATAGCTCAGCAGATTAAAGCATCTGCTTAGGCAGACACAGGGACAGGGTTTGATCCCTGGTGTGCCATGCTGGCCCCACCTCTGGGATACACTGAGATGGTGATTGAGACTGGGCGTGGTGGCAAGTGCTTGTAATCCCAGTGCTTGGGAGGCTGAAAACAGGAGAATCAGATCTACATAGTAAGACCCTGTAGACCCTGTACTAAATACATTTTTTAAAAAATCACAGCACCATCACACCTAAAAGATCAATAATATTTAAGATCATTGAATGTTGGGCAATTCAGATTTTCCTGATTGTTTCATAAATGGTTTCTTCAATGTTTGGCTTAGGTAGAACTGGATCTGAGTGAGTGTTAATGGGCCACACATTATATTTAGTTGATGCGCCTTCTATGGAAGCTTAACCCTCTTTTTTTTTTTTCTTTTCCTGCTATTTATTTTTGTTATTTGCTAATTCTTGAGCTCTTAGAAGCTTAATCAGATTCAAGTTTAATTGTTTAGCAAGAATACTTCATTGGAGGGGTAAGAGTCTTCCATTGCAGATTAATGATAGTTGGTTTTCTCTTTTTTTGGTCATGTTAAGACTGGTTCTTGCAGCATTTGTCAGTCTGGTTCATCCATGATAAAATTCTCCATCAGCCTTTGGCATGATGGTTTGAGCTGTCACTGATAATCATTGCCTTTCATTAAGGAAAAGGATATATTTAGATAAGATATCTTTGCTTCTTGTACTATGAATAACAACTGCAAAGACAGTATGCAATGTATTATTATAACTGTTCTACTAACCTGTTTTGAAACTGTCTCATTGCTACTTCTTTCTCAATAAAATTAATATAAAGGAAAAGGATATATTTAATATAACCAAAAATTGGTTCTGACATTTGAAATTATTTTATACTACTATTAGTTGTTACATATACTAATATGATTTAATTGATATTAAGTTTTAATTACCTTCAGTGGGCTGCAAGTGAAGTAGTGTTGTTTAGGAACAGTGCTTTAGAAGCCACTGTATAAATCAGGGACCTGTTAAATACAAAAAAAGTGTGGAAATTTTTTTCAATGAAAATTATAAATTTTTATCTCACTAGACTCTCATTTGGAAAATGATCCATCAGTAAATTCTCACGAACAGAAAACCACAGTCACAGCAAGTTCCACTGAAGAAGCTCAGACCCCATACCCTGCCTCTGGTCTTAACAAAGACAACCAAGAGCTAGAGGCAGAAAGTCCAGAAAAGCCACACACAGGTGAGACACCAGAAAGTTCAGATGAAACAAATTTTGCGAAATATCCAAAAGATGAAACAGAGAATGAGGACAACCTGAGTTTTCAGGATGGGGAACGAAAGGATCACCTCCTTGCAGAAAACCTGGATAAAGAACCCTTGGATCCAGATGCTAATCATTTTCCAAGTGACAAGGAAAGAGTGGATACAAACTTCGGAAGCAGTTCTGCCTCTCTTCTTGAGAAGGTAAATCATGAAACGGAAGCTTCTCAGGAGTCATGTACCACAGACCCTCAGGAGGACCAAAGTACTGGTCATCACAAAGAAGAGAGCCAGGATTCACTTAGGAAGCGATGGACTTCACCAGGTGAGAGAACCTACTGAAGTACTACCTGATTTTATTTCACCCTTTTGCTGAGAACATAGCTAAATCAAAACCTCCTTTTCAGAGAACTTTTATTTTTGTGTGTGTGTTACTTGAGATTGAACCTTGGTGTCTTAAGACACTGTTTTTGCTGAGACATAATACATGACATCTGTAACTTAAAAGAGGGAGGGTTCTGTTTTGGCTCACAGTTTAACAAGTTTTAATCCACGGTTAGGCTTAAATGTAGAAATGGCATGGTGGAAGAGCGTGATGTGTGAAGGAAAAGCAGTCATGTCGTAGTGGCCAGGAAAGTAAGAGAGCAAAAGGAAAAGCCAGGGAAGAACATAGGCCCTTCTGGGTCATGACTGTGAGAGGAAAAGAGGATACTGTTTAAAAAATACAGTCTATATGTAAGAAAGAAGCTAATATAGTGGAGTGTCATCACGTCTGGCAAAAATGAGCTAGTCTATAATCTTTATGTAAACTTACAAAATGTAGAATTTCTTTTAGTCAATTTGGTGATCTGTATAAAGGTATAAGGACTATTAATTAGTAGACTGTCTAAAATACTGTTTCTTCTTCTTTTTTTTCCCAGAGACTGAAAGTCCTGAACAAGAAACACAAACACTGGGAGAAAAGAAAGACATTGCACAGGATACCATAAAAAAGATTAACAAAAAGAGTTTTTGGAACTATGGTGAGAATAAACCTAGATTTATTGCAGTGTTGATTCATGTTCATAAAGCCTCAGTGCAAATGCCCATAATATTAGCACACTTAAATAATTTAAACATTTCATTAATATTTTTTTAAAAAATGTTTGATAATGAATCCTAATAAAATAAAATTTAAGGGTGTTTTTTCCTTGGGCATGGGGTACTATCTGATGTTCTGCTGAACTTAATGAAATGGAAATTCTCATAGTAGGAAGGGCTTTTGATCTTTCTATAAAAAAGACACTAAAATTGCCTGTTTATAAGGCTTGTGGAGTTGTTTGTTTATTTAGTGGTGGTAGTGGTGGTGAAGATTGAAAACAGAGGGCCAGGAAGGTAGCTCAGTAGTATAAGCACCTGACAATGCAAAAAAAAAAAAAGATTGAAGGTGAAGGGCTGGCCAAGATCCTGTGTGCCATGCTGGCCCCGCCCCCAGGGCATACTGAGACTGTGAATGAGACTGGGCATGGTGGCATGTGCCTGTAATCTGAGTGCTTGCGAGGCTGAAAATGGAAGGATCACTCTGAGTCCAGTCTGTGTAGTGAGACCATGTAGACCCTGTACTAAATACATTTAAAAAAAGAAAAAGATTGAAACCAGGGCCTTGCATATGCTAGGCAAGTGCTCCATCACTGAGCTACAATCCTAGTAAAAAAACCTCCTTTTCAACCAGTGTGTACTAACTTCTCAAGGGGCATATTTAAGTTTTGATTCCTAAAAGATGTCTACTATAGGTTGTTAAGTACTTTGGGAAGAAAATCCTAATAGCTCACTTCTAAAACATCATTAATAATAGAATATGGATAAACCCAGCTTTTACCTTATAGCAAAGATATTGTGTATTCAAGTAATTGAAGAAGAGATTAGAGAAAAAGTATTTCTGGCAGACTTGAATAGTGAAAGCTTAAAAGCTTTAGGCAAAAGGAATTTAGAACTTCTAGTAAAATCTGTTATTGATCTCTACGTCATTTGAATTTTACCACAGGCTTTTTGACTTGTGTGTTCTCTGAATTTCTGTTATTTTCTCATTTTTCGACAGGCTCTATTTTTTGTACGCTGCTGGTTGGGGCTGTTGTGCTGTGTTTTGTTATTAGCCACTGTTCATCTCCAGCCCAGCAAGTTCCCCAAAATCCAGCTTTGGAGGCTTTCTTGGCTCACTTTAGTCAGTTAAAGGATAAATTTCCAGGCCAGAGTTCCTTCCTGTGGCAGCGAGGACGCAAGTTTCTCCAGAAGCACCTCAATGCTTCAAATCCCACTGAGCCAGCCACCATCATATTTGCAGCAGCTCAAGAGGGAAGAGAGACCCTGAAGTGCCTGAGCCACTGTATTGCTGATGCCTACACCTCTGCCCAGAAAGTCTCTGCCATTACAATTGATGGGGCTGAGAGAGCCTTGCAGGACAGTGACACAGTCAAACTGATCGTTGACTTGGAACTGAGCTACGGATTTGAAAATGGCCAGAAGGCTGCTGTGGTACACCACTTTGAATCTCTTCCTGCAGGCTCCACCTTGATCTTCTACAAGTATTGTGATCATGAGAATGCTGCCTTTAAAGATGAGGCCCTCGTGCTGACTGTTCTGCTGGAAAAGGAAACATTAGAAGCAAATGTTGGCCCAAGAGAAACTGAAGAAAAAGTGAGGGATTTACTCTGGGCCAAGTTCACCAACTCCAACACCCCCAGCTCCTTCAACCATATGGACTCAGACAAGTTGAGTGGGCTGTGGAGCCGTATTTCACACCTGGTACTGCCTGTCCAGCCAGTGAGGAACATAGAAGAACGGGGGTGCTTTTTATAAAGTTAAGCACAGAGTTGGTCACATAAGGCCTCAGCTTATGCAAGTTTTTTTTTAATTTTTATGTATTTGGTACAGGGTCTTGCTACATAGCTCAGACTCAGGATCCTCCTGTTTCCAGCCTACCCAAATTACAGGTGTGTGCCACCACATCCATGTGGTTAGCACACCCCAAGGGCAGGGCCAGCAGGACTATGGGATCGAACCCCAGTCCCTGTGCTTGCCTAAGCAGGCATTTAGCTATCTTCCTGGCCCTGAAAGAATAAGTTTAAAAGGCCTTCCATTTCTGGAGGGAGGTTGATAAATGTGAGGGAATAGCCTGAAAAACACAAGTGAATTTATTAGGGAAAAAGTTTTAGTTTTTTGCTATTTGCAAAATCTTTTAATCTAAGCTTTGAAGAAGCTAAAAATTGACCTTACATGATTTTCTTTGCCTTTTCAAGTAAATCAGGTTTAAAATGTTATATATTAAAATGA
>NW_004524752.1:3067937-3124782 GCF_000260255.1 Octodon degus
TTTTTTTTTTTTTTTGCGGAACCGGGGATTGAACTCAGGCCCTTGCGCTTGCCAGGGAAGCACTTATTCCACTGAGCCATCTCCCCGGCCCCTCTGATTTTCTTATGGCATAACACCTTTAGAAGATGTTGGGTTGGCCAGATAGCCCAGCAGATTAAAGCATCTGCTTAGGCAGATGCAGAGACCTGAGTTCCATCCCTAGCATGCTGTGCCCGCCCTGCCCCCAGGATGCACTGAGATGGCAAAAGGGACTGGGTGTGGTGGTGTGTGCCTGTAATCCTGGCACTTGGGAGGCTGAAAACAGGAGGGTCACTCTGAGTCCAATGTGTGTAATAAGACCCTGTACACCCAGTACTAAATATGTTAAAATGTTAAGTCTTCTCTAAATACAGCAAAATAGGCCTCAATACTGTAAAAACATTGATAAGGAAAGGAGTTATGATCATTTAGTTACTCTTAAGTAAATTGTGATTTTTAAACAGGATATAGAAATAATGTCTGAGGGTAAACTGTACATCATCAAATGTTCAGTGTAGAAGCAGCGATGTCAGACTAAACTGAAGAAATAACTTTGCTCTTGAATCAAAATCTTAGCTATTTTAAAAATAGGGAAAATGTAGGCAGATAACATGTTCTTGGCAGCATTATTCATAACAGTTACATTAGAGAAACCACCCGTGTCCACAGATTAATGGATAAGCAAAATGTCGTACAGTATATGCTATATGTAGTGGAATATTGCTTTAAAAGGAAATTTTGACATATGCTAAAACATGGGTGAATATTGTAAGCCAGTCCTAAAAAAAATATGGCTACACTTGGGTATTTAACATAGCTGAAGTCATAGAAACAGTGTAGAATGGTGGTTGCTAGGGGAAAAGAAAAGGCACTGTTGTTTACACAGGGTATGGAAGCCCAGTTGTACCAGATGAAAAGAGTTCTGGAGACAGGTGTTGTAATGGTTACACAACTTTATGAGTGTGCTGAATTCCATTAAACTGTATGCTTACCAATAAAAACTTTTAAAAATCATAGTTAAAACAGTAAATTTTGTGTATTTTTACAGCAATAACAAGAAGAATTGAGGGGTGGGGGAATCCCAAAACCAGAGTCATGAAATAGAGAAAGGCATCATTTTTGTACTAGAATTTAACTTTTCCAAACTGTACAACGCATTGTGCAGGGCTGATACAGAGACAACTCCTTCCACAGAGGAACAACCCGTTCAGAGGAGACCAGTAGTCCAATCAGAACGTCCAGGGAGGTTAAGATTTTTTTGAGATAGGGTATTGCTATATACTTCAGTTTGGCCTTGAACTCACTATGTAGCCCAGGCTGGCCTTTAACTCATGGTGATCCTCCTGCTTCAGCCTCCCCATTGCTAGGATTATAGGCATGCACCACCTTACCTGACAGGTGGGTTGTTTTGTTTATTCAGGAAAGAGGGATTACTTTCACAGATGTTAAGGGAATAAATCACAGAAACAAAAGATCTGAAGGAAAAGTAGGATGTGGGTAGGTGGAGATGAGTGTGTGGATTCAGAAATGCAAAAAAAAAAAAAAAAGTCCTTCCAGTATACCTGATGCACACTTTTCCATCAAACCCCTATAGGTTTGTGGATCCTAAGATTATTTTAAACGAATCAATTTGGGTAGATTTCTAGATGGAAAGCGTGGAAGTGCCGAGACTGTGCACACTGTCTTCTGGGGGCTTCTCTTTCCTGCTGGGTCTGCTTCTCTCCAGTCTCTCCACAGTCTGCATCCTTATTTCCATTTTATAATATGATGCCTGTCCTACCTGTTTCCCCAGGTTGGCTGTAAAGCTACATTCAAACCCTTTAATGTTTGGATTTCCTTGAGGTGGGAAATGCTCCAGAGGTTTCATCTTGAGAGTAAAAGTGATGATTCCTCATTGTTGTGCTTCCTTTTGAGCCCCATTTTCTGGCAAGATGGCAGAGTGAACCTAACTTAAAACTTCGTTTTAATGTAAAAGAATAAAAAAAAATCTTAAGGATAGTCCAAGCAGGAATGACTCTAGAGTTTCTGTTAGGGACAATGATGAAGCTTGGGAAAGATAGTAATGATGGTTGTACAACATTGTGAATGGAGTCATGCCACTGAGTTGTACACTTTCAAAATGGTTAAAATCACACATTTTAGATTTCTTTACAACAGAAGTTTCTCATTCATACAATATGAACCTAGGCTGGTTGACCCTGTTTTTCAATGTGTTTTCTAGGGAGAAAATGGCTTTGCAGTTACAGCATTTACATTGTGAAAACCACCAGAGAGACTCAATAGCCACTAAGTCCCAGCTCTAGAACTAGAAGTAGTGCAGTGAGACAGCATTTTGAGTACTCATGACATGTTCAGGTGGCCACTCTTAGTTTACTGCATGCATCTCACAGCCGAATGATTAGAAACAAGGCAGGCTTTCCCAATTGTGAGCCTGTGCTAGGCAAACTAGCATACACTGTCAATTCTGAAGCATGGTTCACCTAGAAAAAAAAAAAAAAAAAAACTTTTGGAAGTGTAGAGTACATAAATCAAAATAAGACAAATTGAAAAGCCTCATTTTTGCCTTGTCATTCCCTAAGAAATTTGTGTGTGTGTGTGTGTGTGTGTGTCCCCTTCCAATTTTTCTGTCACAGGCACGTTTTATAACTTGTGTTAAAGTTCTCAATTCTTAATTTTTCTCTTAGGCTCCTCTCCATTAATTGTCAGTACAACTCCTCAGATAGACCTTTGGGGTGGGATGGAGAAGGAGGGAGGCAGGTTCAAGAGAAGGGCAGGGGCTGGCAAAACACTCAGTAGCCAGGTGCCTTGAGTTTGGAGTCTTTTTTTTTGGTGGAACGGGGGATTGAACTCAGGCCCTTGCGTTTGCTGGGGAAGCACTTATTCCACTGAGCCATCTCCCTGGCCCAAGTCTGGAGTCTTTTGGTCATTTTGGAGCCCATTGGTTTGGGGAAGGTGTTTAAAGGATTTTGTGTGGAGTCAGGTTTCTGGTATAACTTCAAAATGTTTCACTGGATGCAGTTTACAAATCCTCTCAAGAGAGTGCTCCTTTGTTACTTTTAGGAATAAGGTTGTAATTTCCAAAGAGTAGAAAAATTCCCAAGGCAAAAGCCTTGGGAGGTCTAAACAGAGATGACTGGGGTGAAGGCAGACCTGGCTTATACCCTAGGCCTTCAGTGAGCCCTGAGATTCTCCATGTATTCAGGGGCCTGTGGCCAGGACAGGTGAGCCATGCTATCTTATTTTCAGTTATGGAGGGGAAGATGGTCTTGCCACCAGGCTTTTGGACATCTCCCATGGAGACTGGAACTGTCCCATTCACTGGAAGTTATTAGAGGGCTGACTCCCTACTCCCCACCCACTAGCTGTGGCTGGGGTCTGGTGTGTGGTATAGTGGGGCAGTTGGTAATAGGATAGAAAGTGGGAAGATTAGACTAAGGCCTGAGCAAACTCTCCCCTGGAGGACTGGCCCATTTGGGAAGCGTGGTGCATTGGGGATGGTGGAGGGGAATCTTCTGGAGACACAGGTGAGACCCTCCTCTCTTAGGAAGAATTTAGGAATACCCAGTAAAGCAGTTAAAAAGTAGAGAACACTTGGATGTGGTCCTGCACACCTGTAATCTCAGCACCCAGGAGGCTGAGGCAGAAAGATTGCTGAGCTCAAGGCCAGCTGGGGCTGCATAGTGAGCAGGACTACATAACAAGACTCAGGCTCAAAAAAACAAAACCAAACCTGACAATATCATTCTTAAGAATATATTAATGACTGTCTGTGTTACAGGGTAATAATATCATTACATTTCTCTTCTGAATGTTTAACAACTAAAGTTTGCAGACCAAAATTTAGAGAAATAGAGGGGCTACAAGGATAACCAATATTTTGGCCCTAACCCTTTAAGGTCAGTGAGGACTCAGGACATAAGAGAACCTGTACTATAACACTCTGTAACTCAGTGGGGTCCCAAGTTTTCTGATGGAGATTATGTGGCCACAGAAGAAAGTGATCAACAATGCACAGTGTGCCTAAAGAGAGTCACCTGGAGAGAAAATATTCTTTCAGGCTTTCACAGCGAGCAAATTGGTCAAGTAATGGCCATGACTCATCCAGATGGCTGACACTGACAAAAGATCTACAAGGTGCTGTACATGGTTTCAGGGTAAATCTTGAGGGAATTTGCCTGACCTTGTCAGATAGCAAAAGTTACATTCTTAATTACATAGGCCATGCTTTAACTTGCTCTTAACCATCCAGCAGAAAAGTATAACCATGAGATATAAAAAGTAAAGCCATGTTAGTATGCTGAGATGTAAAAGTCTCAAGTCAACGACTTCTGACAATTGCCAGTTCTGCTGATAACCCACTACTATTATGGACTATTGGACTACATTGGACTATTTTGCTGAATTCAAGTACCTACAATCATTAGACTGGCTTCCAGTATGAAAAGATCCTTTAAAGACTTGTTCAAATACAACTTCTCTAACTGCAGTGGAACACCCATCTCTGGCAAAACAAAAGAAAAACGCAGGATATGAAGGACTGTTTTGTAGTGAAAAAATATATATGTACATACAAGATAGTTAGGATAGATATATAGCTGCTTTCTCTTAGTTCAATGAGAAGAAAGGTTTGTACTAATATTGTGTAGACAAGATATTATGTCTACATCTTGTCCTCTGAATAACTACTGTGAAACCAACAATACACAGTGCATTAATTATTGTAACTGTCATACTAACCTGTTTTGAAATAGTTTTATTGCTATTTTATCTTTTGTTCTCATTAAAATGAATGGAAGATAATAAGAAAAAAAAAGAATATATTAATGAGCACATTTAGCCTGAGTGTGTTTGAATATATTCTTCCAACAGTAGCTGCAGATTTAGAGAATGTTGAGCTTTTCCAAGTCTGCTTGTATCTACTCTTAAGTAATCTTGATTTTTAGGGGTCAAGAACAGGATAACCCTTGACTCCAGCTAATCTATGACTCTGCCCTGCAAGGAAAGAGGAAGAGACTCCCTTCTGTAGGTTAGAGTTTAGGACTTCTCAGCTTCTCAGTTTAAACTGGCTGGCTGGAGAAGCCACTTCCTTTGGGCTCCTTTATTTTGGGGGAAGAGCTCACGGAACTTTGTGAGGTAGGGTCAGACTTCTGTTTAGTCTTTACTCATTTATCTAGATCCAGAACAAAACTCCATCAGCAATGTATCAAGGAGACTGTTCATGAGGTTTCTTTCTTCCCACCTAAAAATGCCCTTTTCACACTTTTAGAAAAGGGCAAGGGGAAAAGAGGTGCTATGGGCTCCTGCAAGGCAGCTATCTTCCTCTGTGCCCACAGCCACAAGAGGGAGATGGAAGAAGAATGCACATGGTTGGTGATACTTGGTGAGTTGTCCAGATCCTGCCCTTCCCCTCCACAGTGCAAGTGGAGGCTGGTTTGACTGTACTTTATAGAAGTCACCCCCAGAATCCTATACCATATTACAGTTACCCCGTGCCAGTCAAGATACCTTGAAGTAGAAGCTAGTGGAAGTCAATCTGTGAATGTGACATGCCCCACATAACCCAGAACTATATAGAAAATTTGCCTAAAATTGGACAGTAAGTGGTGTGACAAAATTAGTATTTGTCAGATGACGAGGGCCACAGTAGGTTCCGGAACCAGTTCCCTTGACCATTTTGAAGCTGAATATAGAAAAGTGAGTTGTCACTTTTCTATATTTTCTAGATTTTCTTTGGAAGTTGTAAAAGGAAGAATATACGATTAGGGAAGTTGAGTCCCCAGTGTCCTATGGGTTAGATATTAGAGCTGTGTTGACATTTCTCTTCTTTCTTCTCCACAGACCCTGATGAGAAATGAAGGAGAATGAGTCCGGGCAGGTGGAAGCTGGATCTCGTGGAGACAGGAGAGGTGGGAGATGGGCATGTGGCAAACCCAGACCTCTAGGTGGTTCTCTTTTGGTGTTGCATTCCCTTTTTCCCTGCAAGACATGTGGGCATCCTTCTTCTGTCCTTTCCTTTTCCCTTGACCACCCCAGGAATGCCTGGAGTACTTGTCCACTCCTGGGAACACAGAAGGGTATGTGGCAGGTCTGAGTAAAGGCCAGCAGAGACAAGAAAGGACAAGCCAAGAAATGTGTGCTCCGGGAGGGCTGGTTGTCCTCAAGTCTTGAATTTGGGAGTCAGTGAAACAAGAAGAGCTTGATCTCTAATTAGACTATGAATGTCCTTCATTTATTCAGTTTATTAGGGCAAATGTGAAACAAAAGTGCAGTTCCAGGTTGGGGGCCAAGTGGATCCTGCAGAGTTACAGATAGTTACTGGGGTGGGGGCCTTTCAAACAGAGACAGGCTCCGAGGAGGGAGGTGGTTTTGGCAATGCCTGACACGGGTAGGGAAAGGCACTGGGGAAGAGGGGCTTCAAAAAGGCTTGGATGTGAGTGGCAGGGTGAAGTGGGGCCCAAAGGGCCTTTTGCACCCTGGACAGTCTCACTGTGGGCCCTGCTGCCACCTCATGGGGATCTGGCTCCACCTACAAATCGTAGTAATGATCGTCACACACATATGCACCAGGTGTCACCTTGCTGAATTTTCAGAACTATGAATTAAGGTGGGTGTTAGTGTCCCCATTTTACAGATGAGAAAACAGAAACCCAAAAAGGTCCAAAATGTTGCCTGAAGTCATACAGTGTCAGTGGTGGAGCCAGACAGGATTCTCTTTGAAGTCTGATTCAAAATCCCACTTGCTAAGTGTTAGGTTCTGGACCTAGTGTGAATTGCTGAATTATTACAGTGATCATCTAACATGGCTAAAGCCCTTAAAACAACAGCTTATCTTCCCAGAGACCACTTTTTCTGTCTTCTCCAACCCAGTCTGAGATACAGTTTCCTCCCACCTTTCCTGAGCACACAGGAGAGTGCCCATCAGCTCCTTAGGGAGCTGATCCTCAAACTCCACCCGTAGCAAAAGTTCATAGAAGTCTTAGCTTTCTTTGTTTCAGATCAGAGGACCCCCCACCATCTTCCTTCGTGTTCTCTCCATGTCTTTAGAGTTAATAAAGGCCTCTATTATCTTTCCTATCTCTTTACTGCACCCCCAAAAAGCCTTACACTAAGCACTACCACTAGGTTGCTGTGTGTGCTGGGGTATGAGGTACAGAGAACACAGAGAAGATGGCTTTTTGACCCAGAAACTCCTCCTTTTCCTGCTGTCACTGCACACTGCCTGCTGTGGCTGGGTGAGATCCAGAGAGTACTAGAAGACAGGATATTCAGTATTTGGAGGCCCCCTGTGGGGCATCCAGAAGCTGGGGTGCAGGAAAAGTGTCTTGGGAGCAACCTTGGACTCACTGGCTCTCCCCGGAGGAAGCTGATGGACACTGGAGGATGTTGGCCATTGAGATGGGAGTAAGGTAGAAGACAAAGATGTGGGAGGGGAGGCAGGAGAGGTTCCTAGGCCAGGGGCTGAAGCTCTGGAGAGTGGCCACTTCCTTTCTAGCTGCCAAGGGGCTCCTGGTTATGCTCCTTGCTGCTGTGTTGTCCTGGGAGTCCCCTTAGATGATCATAGTTTGGAGATCTTCCCTTGGAAATAGCGCCTCTTGAGCACCACTTGGAAACTTGAATGTAGAAAACTAGGTGTAAAGTTCTGATGAAAAGAGTGTATCCTTTGTAATGGTTGATACATTGTGTCAACTTGAGAAATTTAGTCTAAACAACTCAGCAGGGAGCCAGGATCCTTACTTTGGAAACATTCTGAGCTTGTGGAAGAGGAGGGCACAGAGATGGTGTCAGCCGGCAGCCTGCACACAATACAAGGGAGGAAAAGGAGCCCCACCCCCTCCCCCCTTTTGCTCTTGTTGCCTTTGTGGTCTTCTGCTGCCTTCAAGTGTTGGCCCTGTGCCATGCCACCACCCTGCCTTGGAGTCACCTGATTATGGACTGAAACTTATACTAACATGAGCTAAATAAACCTTTTCTCTCTTAATTTTTTATGTCAGGTATTTTGTCTCAGAAACTAGAGAAAAGTAACTAAGACAATCCTTGAAGTATGCTGACACCCAGAGGCAGAGTGACAAGGAGAGGTCTGAAGACTTGAGATGGTATGATGCAGCTTACTGGGGACTAGAGCTGTGTTGGCCAGAGAGGTCATTGATATTAGGGTGATGGGCTTGTGATCTTGACCATTGCTTTCTCCTCTCTATCCCTCCCTAGTGGGCCTGAACAGGGCAGGAGCCTGAGACTATCGCGGAGGGATGTCAAGGTCTATCAGGGAGAGCCGCTGGGTTAGGGCTGTGGCCTCACCACCAAACCCATATGCCAGGGGCAGCCTGGCCCCTCCAGGGTGCCAGGTTGAAGAGTAGACGTATGTGGGGAGGGGAGTGTTGGCTGCTTTGCTTGGGTAGAAGAGGTAGCGTGAAGCTGGGGGGGCACTTCAGGCTGAGATTTGCCTCAGGGCCTGGCTTCTGTTCCCAGAGGAGAGCTGTGGTAATAGAGCTGCAGGCAATTGCTCCCAGAGCTGAGAGTGAAGCAGTGCTCCCACTGGTACTAGGCAAGGTTTGCCACAGGGCCAGAGGCCTGCCTACTGCCTGCTGTGCGTGTACACACACACTTTCCTTTTACCTTTGAGTTTTATTGTCTACACAGAAGGCTGCCGAGCCCCACTCCATACTGCTGCTGTCCTGCTGTCTGTGCCCAACATGTCCCCTTCTATCCCTTCCAACACAACACAGAGCTGGCTCAGGTTTCTGAGGGCCAGTAACTTGCCTCCAAGTGTACAAGAGGAGAAGCCCCAAGCCTCGAAGGTGAGGGGGCTGGGCAAGAGTAAAAGCCTGTGTTGCTCCCTAAGTAGCTTACATTGTGGGTAGAACCATTTCAATTTTGGGACAACTGGTACTACACTTCAGTCCCCTCTCCCAAAAAACGGTGAATCCTCTCAGAATGAGAACTCACACTAGGCAATGGAGGATATCCTGCAATAAGGTAAGGGGTTTGTTAATGTAAGCAAGAGAGGGTAAGAGATATGTGCATTTGGGAATTAAAAGTAGACATTCTGGGTATTGAAATGGAGCGTCCATTCTTAAATGCATGCCCAGCTACCCTGTGCCCAGGTAAAGAACAGGACCCCATGAGGTTTCTATTTCAAATTTCTCATTTATTTTAACATTCACTTGGTTGTGACTCCCAAATTATCAAAGATGCAAGACAAGAAATCTGTAGCAGCAGTAGTGACATGGAGGTGGAAAAAGATAGTAGAGGGGATTGGGCATTCCCAGCCACACCTCCTCCTCTTCCTGTTTATAGAGTTCAGTTTAAAGGGTGTACAAATAGTGTCCCATAGTGCAGTCTCCACAGCTAAAAGGATAATGTAGTTGGGTAGGGTGAGCTCCCTCTTTACAGAGCAGGCCCTCACAGCTACAGTGAGACCAGCAGACCATCTTGGGCCTGGGTGGGAGCCTGTGCACTGAGCAGTGAGGGCTACGTGGCAAAGAACTGTGGCCTACCTCTAACACATTGGACCCAGAGTCTGACTGTTAGTAGTAATTAAGCTGGAGAAACAATTGGAGACACTATAGCATGGGATGCTTTGTACTCTGGGACCCCCAAGCAGGTGATAGTCCTGATTTTTCCCAATGCAGAAGAGAGGATGATGGTGGTATTATTCTTGGTGAGGGAGGCCTTGGACTGGCTGGTGGACTGGCTGTGGAATTGCATGGGGACAAGGCACTGGGCTGGTTGTCAGGAAGTGGGAGGGAAGGCTGTCAAGTCCAGCAACTCATTAAGGAGTTGCACATGGACAAGGAGGGGCTGGCAGTGGGATGGGTGGGTTAAAGCTGCTTCCTAACTTGCTCCTCAGTACTGGGAGACAGATCTCACTAGCCCACTTAAAGCTCCTTCCTGGTGCAAGATCAGTGCTACATTTGAGGGCACTCAGTAGGGGTTCAGACAAACATGCTGCTCTTCACTAGCAATTAAAATGATTTTGCCTTAAAATCCCATGGGTGTTTTGGTTTTTTGCAGTCTTTCATTACTCAGCAAACATGCATGTGCGCAAGATCAGACACCTGGGAGGACCAGCACCTGCCAGGGTGGGGGCAAGAGGCAATGGCATGGCTGGCAGATCCTTTCTGTAGATCCTCACTTCATGAAGGACTGAAGACCCTTGGAGTCCATCAGGATAAACCTCTTTTCCCTGGAGAAAGTGAAGTCTCAGAGAAGATAAGGGACTGGTCCTAGAGCTGATGAGTGACCAAAATGTGTCCAGAGCTCAGGTCTTCTGCTTCTCAACTCACTGCCCATTAATTCCAGATCCAAACTGGGTGATGCAAAAGGGGAGAATTTCCTTCTCTGTCCCACCACCTCGGCTACTTTCTACTCTTTGTTAAATGCAAACAGAGATTTTGGCAGAAAGCTCAGCCCCTTCCTTCCCTGTGCCATCCTCTGCATTTAGTGACTCAGTGGGGTTAGATACACCCTCGAAGGAGGGGAAGCAGTCATATTTTACTGTAATTGCATCTGAACACTCACCAAGCATACTTATGTAAAAATCTTAAGACCACTGCTGGGTTCTAAGCAGAAATTGAGACTAGAGTAAGAGAACAATAAAGAGTCCATCACTGGAGATGGGGGAGGGCAGTGGCCAAGGGAAAGCAGAGACATGAAATCTACCCTCTAAGACACATCTGATCCTTGGGATCCCCTTCCCCTGTGCTTAGGAACAAGGGCTGTTGGTCCCAGTGTGGTGAAGTGGGTTCGGCTCCATAGTCACAGGTGGGTGCTTAAGTAGAGCACCAGTCTCTACAGGAGCTTCTTTGGGCAGGTGCACCACTGTAGTACTGCCCACACAGATGCCAGGCTCTTCCTGTACCAGCTGGATGGTTGTCATGGGGATCTGCCACCTTAATCAGCTTTTATTCTTACTGCTTGAAGGTCAGATTTTTCTTTCTAGTTGGTTCCCTGGGAGCCTTCCACTCTCTGCAGCTTCTGAAAATGGCAAAGGCCTGTGATTGGCTTATGTGTATGTGTGCATGCCTGGGAATGGGAGAGCACTAATAAAATGGACCAGGGCCTGAGACAATCAGCAAGTAGTTACGCTTCTGCAACTCTTGTAACAAAACTTGAAAAAGCTTCTCCAGTGGGGGACAGCTGATTTCTAAGTAAGGGAAGAAAAGGATTTAGAGGAGACAAGTTTAGACGGATGCTATTTGATACGTCCCCACTAACAACCATATACACGGCCTGTTAAAAGTCAACTTAAAAAAAAAAAAACCTAAAGTCTACTTGATATGTTCCATGAGGAGGGAGCAGGTGCAGATGTGATGTGTTTAGTAATCAGCGTCCCTACTGGAGTAGCCACAGTGACAATACTGATAACCAAAGTAAAAAACTAAATAGTAAATTAGCTCTTGGACATGTTTTAGCAAGCGAGCAAGTCCCAAGGACTTCACCTCTCACATACCTTCACTTCACAAATTCTAGAACATGTAGCCCTCACTTTTCTCTTAGCCCTTTGTCCCCTTTTCTTCTAAGCATGGCCATTTCATCTCCCAAGGACTTTGGAAGTCTCTGGAGCCTTTGCTTAGCTTTTCCTAGTGCATATTTTCATAACCCTGCAACGCCAGGGGTTTGGACTTCCTGGGAGTGGTTGTGGTGGCACTAGGGCTTGTTGGGAGGAAGTCCCAACAGAGAAACTGGTCAAGTTACAAAATCAGTCAGTAAATCAGCCTCCACACTCTGGGCTCTGTGATGGAGCCAGCCCCAACCCTGGTTCTCCATGCATTCAACAGCTCAAATTCTGGTGACTCTTCTTCTATGGAGCAAGAAAAGCCAAATAAACTGAGTTAGTCCTTGTGGGGCTGTTTCAGGTCATCCGTTGTCCCCATGGCTTCTGCGGGGGCAGTAGTATTGGTGTGTGCAGGTCAGGGGGGTGCAATGGTTACACATCTGTACTAATAGCCCTTGGATTGGTGAAGGCCTCACGTCCAGAGCCTGGCCAAGTCACCGGGTAACTCTGGGGCACTGCCAGTTTGAGGGAGGGAGGTCCCCCTTCTTTGTAGTATGTGGGAGCAAAGGAGAGCCTCTCGCCTCCACCCCCATTGGGCACCATGTCAGCTGTCCGTATGTAAAAAGGGGAACTGTATGGAGAACAAGTGGTACAGTGGCTCCCTGCTGCCCCACATGGCTGACTACAGGGCTCACTGGTGAGAGGCACCAGGCTGCCTCTGCCGTCCAGGGCTTGAGAAGTGCAGGCATTGCAGGTGGGGCCTCTGGGGTGGACGGCAAGATTGTGCTCCTCCTCTTCCTCCTCCTCCTCCTGATCTGCATCCTCAGTGCTCTTCTTGCAGCAGTAGTACTAGGGAGAGGAGACAAGGAAACTGAGTCTGCGTGTGCGCCCCTGCCCCTGGCCCCAGTGTACTTCTGAGTTTCACAGGTACAGGCATCCAGACCTTTGGTCCACTGATTATCTTGTGCTGGACTCTTTGTTGGTGCTGGAGATAAAACTAAACACCAGAGGCCTAAGTTCCCCAAGCACAGGTGCCGTGTGTTGCAAAGCCAATACCTGAGCTTTTCTTAACTTCCTGTTTCTCAGTGAACTAACTCCAGGCTATGCCTGAGGGAGACCGGGAGGCAGACCATGAACTTCATATTGAAAACAGAGCTGGGGGCTGCTGGAAGCAACTTTCAGTGTGTTCCCAAAGTGGTGGCTTTCCCACCACTCTTAAAACCTCAGAGGTGAGCACAAGGCCCAGTATCTTCTAAGTGTGTGTCCCAAAGTTACAGAGTGAACAGGAGATCCATAGCCCTTCTGACCTGCATCAGCTCCTTGACCTAAACCTAGCACCTCCTGTGGCCTCGGGCTGTGTGGGGCCCAAGGTGAATTCCTAGTTCCGCCCCTGAAATGTGGAAGTGGTTTGCTGGTTGCCTGCTGCAGGCCTAGGGAACTGACCTGGAGCCTGCAGTAGCACAGGACAGCGATGATACAGAGGAGGATCACAGTCGCTAGGATTCCACCAGTGATCACAACTGTTCCCGCTGTCATCCGCCCGATGCCCCATCAAACTCTGCAAGGATGTGTGTGGAGAAACAAGAAGCAGTCAGTCATGAGGAACTCTCAGTGCAGTTGGAGCAGAGGGACCTGAGAGGAACAGGAGCTGGGAGGGCCCTGACCCCCGGGTGCTTGCTGAAGATTAGGACTGGCTGGGGCTGGGCATGGCCAACCTAAGCAGGATGGAGTTGTATAAAGCTGCCAGAGGGAAGAAAGGAGAAGGAAAGCTGATTCTTGCTGTTTCTATCCAGTGTCAAAGGTTCCTATTGATTTCTTCCTTTAGTCCTCTCCTCACCCTTTCCCAGTTACAGGACACAGGACCCAAAACTCACAGCATCATGACTGCTGGACGGCTACAGCTACATTAGGGATACTGGTTCTGGCAGATAGGGCTGAAAAAATAGGACAGAAGCAAGCTCTGGGAGTGAGGCTATCCAGGTTAGTGAATGAGGATTTCTGAGGCTCTCAGGCACATGAAGATTGAGGGAAAAGAGACAGGGGACTTGGCATCTTTAGGATGGAAGAATGACTGTGAGTACTTATGTTCAGTAAGGGGAACAGTGACCTAGAAGACAGATACAAAGGTTCTAGGAGGAGAGCATTACCTAATAAACAAAGCTTTCGGGGTTAGCTTATTCCTTAGTCTCCAGCCCGCTCCCATCTAGCGTTCCTCATCAATATGCCTACTGGCTCTGAATCCAAGCCTCCAGCTATGTCCTCAAGTGCTCATGGATGGATATCTCAGTTGGATGTCGGTCACACTGTCACTTCAAAGCCAATTAAGGTAGGCTCAAGGCATCACTCTGCTCTCTAGTTAGGCATCCCACCTCGGAGCTGTCTTGTGGTTCTAATGAGCTGCCCTGCAGTGTTGACATGCTGTTCGTTCCTCGAAGGGCAAGAGGGAGCTCGAACCCAGCTTTAGCCTACTCACCAAGTTGTGCACCCTGTGTGTTCACCTGGTGGAAGGGGCACATTTTCCTTCACCCACAGACGCCACCTGCCCATCACTGCTCCTAGAGGGCTCCACCTGCCCAGTGGTGCTAATCCTAGTTCATGCAAAGGTGCTTTGCAGCTATGTGCTCTGTGGACCAGTAACACTAGCATCCCGTAGGTCTGCTAGAAACATGCCATTTCAGGTCCTACCACTAGCCTGAGTCAGAGACTGAATTTAAGAAGGTCTCAGGTTACTCATTTTCACATTAGCTTAACATCACAGGATGTACCCCTAGGTGCTCAGATTTTTACATCTGCAAATCCTTTTCTGTCTTCTACCAGTGTTCTTTTCCTATGCCCGTTAAAAGACTGCATCCCAAGGCTGCACTGGTGCATTGCCTTCCTCACTAAACTACTGGTTTTGTATCTGAGCAACATTCCCTCCATCAAAGTTTGGCTTTTTACATAACATGTCCACATGCCTCTCTATGCTCCAGATAATTCTCCCCAGATAATTCATGTAGCATACATTCATGTAGACACCACTTTCAGACACAGCTCTGAAGACTTGACCCTCCTTATTCCCTTGGCATGGCTGCTACCAATTTATCTTTCTCTCTTCATCTTTTGTTGTCTCCTAAGTAAAGCTTCTTTTTCAAGTCTTAAGAAGCTTACAGCTTAGTGACGAAAAGGCACTTGGCGTCCAATTGACAGTGTAGGACATGCAACCACAGTACAGACCAGGGGTAGGGGGACATTTAATAGGGGCAACTAATTACTGGGAGATGTTCCATAGAAGGTATCCTATTTGAGCCAAATCCTACCGCCTAAGTAGGAGATGAAGTGGGGAGGGCTTGTGGGTAGGCAGGTTTCTCAGACTGGTAGGAATCTGGAAATGCTGGGACAGGTCAGGGATTCACATGAAGCTGGAGAAGCTAATAGGCAAGACAGGGAATTGGATTTAACTCTTTGGAAGATGGGAGTTCCTGAGGGGCATTCCATAGGAGAGAACATGATCTTTCTCTCTCCATCAGTTCATGTCCAACTCATCCCTAAAGACCTGAGAAGCCTCCACTGATTGCCATCCCAGATGTTCTCTCCCAGTTCTGACTCTGTAATGCCTTTTCATGTTCTACTCTTCCAATCCTGGTTTAGTGGGGTCCTAGTAAACTTCATGTGTGGATATCTTTGGCTCCACTAACTGACAAATCTTTTGAAGACAGGAGTTTTGTCTTGTACTCTTTTCTTGCTCCCCTAGCAGCATTATATACTGTGCCCTGACACTCAGGAGACTCTTAAAAGTTGGATAATCATTTCACTAGGCAGCATGTCACAACTTGGCAGTTATGACTCTGACCACGAGGGGGCAGCAAATCGTACCTCTCAGCCTCAATCCAGTCTGCAAATTCAACTACGCATTTCTGTGAAGACAAGTTTGACGGCACAGATGCATGATAGGTCATGCTTTGGGGTTCCCTGGGGCATCCAGTGGGAGGAAAATGAATCTCAGGTGAGCAAGGCTTTATGTAACTTCATTCCAACACCGCTTCATCCTCTCCCACTTCCCTATGAGATCACCTCTGGGGGCTGCTAGGGTTGCAGGGTGGCCTGTGGCATGACCTGCAGCTGGGGAGGCAGCAGTGGGCTGTCCGATGCCTCTGGGATGTGCCCAGACTGTTTTAACTTTTATTATTTTATTTTAAGGTTGGAAGGTACTGTATATACATACATCAGTGCAGATGTAATTTACTGGGCAAGTAGGCAAACATGTCAGCAGTGTATTCAACCCCCTCTAGCAAAGCACAACCAAATTTCAAAATTTAAATTTTAAAATTAAAAAGATAATATTAAATATACAAGGTCAGGGGCCGGGGAGATGGCATAGTGGAATAAGCGCTTCCCTGGCAAGAGCAAAGGCCTGAGTTCAATCCACAGTTCCGCAAACAAACAAAAATCCACAAGGTCAACTGAGGCATATATTCACCTTCAGATCACGCTAAAGACGTTTTATTTCGTTCTTGTGCATGGAGGGTTCTTTCCCTCAAGGTAATATAAGGAGTTCACCAACTGTTAATTGGTCCGCATTTTGCAACAAAATAGCAATTTTAAATTGTTAGAAAAAAATGCATTACCTTCCACATGGAAACTCTTACTATTAAATATCTATGAAGTAAACAGACTGGTTTGCATATCCTTTTTTGGAATATAGCAAGTAATGTATATTGGAAGAATTTCACACATATTTATAGAATGGTCTATATTATAAAACATAAATTATATAACAACCATGTTCAATCCTAGGCTAATTTATAATGCCAGAAAAAAGGTAACGTGACATGGTTTAAAACTTTTATTTTCCTATTCTCTTCAGGTTACAGAGTAAAAAAGTAAAATATCTTCATAGGGCTGGGGAGCACTGCTCATGGAAAAAGGAATACATTAGAATTGACCAAAGGGAACTAAGTCCAGGCTACTGTTCCATTAGGCTATGAACAAACATCTTTGTACATTTGAGCATTAAGTAGACGTGCACGACCTTCCATGTTGATACCAGAATATCAAAGCTACTCCTCCATTTCTCGCAGGCTGTTTTAAAGGACAAAGAGTTACTGAGAAACCATTTAAACACCCCTGCTTCTTCCCTGCCTTCTGTGCCAACCCGCCTTGTTTCAGTCCCCCAGTGGCCTGGCAGGGGGTGGTGTGGCCTTGCGGAGGGCGAAAGGTTCAAGCTCAGCTGTGCTACTCCATGGTGGCCCCATCTTGGAAACTGTCCTTCTGCTCTTCTAAAACTGATGTCAACAAAAAAGTGAGTTTGCAAATGTGATTGTGAGGAAAAACATGTATGAGAGAGTGCCTCTTAAGGCTGGTTTTATGATCATAAGCCAGGAAAGCGCTCATAAAATATCTTTTTCTGAGGGCTCAGTACTAATAACATTTCAATTTTCACACTCAGGGACTCACTATTATTTCAGGTGGCTAATTTCCTTTTTGTGATTAGATGCAAATGAATGACAGTAACTTCCTAAACCTGAACAGCATCTTACAGCTTACAAAGTCTTTCCAATTATTTTTCTACCTGTGGTAGGCAGGCTTTAATTAGGATGGGTCCCTGGGTCCCCACTCTCTGGCAGTTATCCCCTGTATACTCCTCCATCTACTTCTTTTTTAATATATGTGTTTGGTACAGGTCTCATTATGCAGCTCAGACTCGCAGTGATCTTCCTGTTTTCAGCCTCCCCAGCGCTGGGATCACAGGTATGCGCCACCACGCCCAGTCTCAGTGCCCAGCTCAGCATGCCCTCAGGGTGTGGCCAGCATGGCATGTGGTACTGGGGAAGGAATCCTGGTCCCTGTGCTTGCCTATGCAGGCAATTAGTGCGCTGAGCTTTCTCACTGGCCCTACTCTTTTCTTCTTGAGTGTGTGACCTGTGCATATATTCTAACTGGTAGAACACAACACAAGTCATGGGAGGTAACTTCTGTGAACAGATACAAGACTCTGCATTCCCCCTCACTAGTCAGCTCTTCTCTTATTGGCTTTAATGCAGCAGGCTGTCACATCGTAGAGCCTCTGTGACCAGGAATTGAGACTGGCCTCTGGCCAGTCGCCAGCTAGGAACAGAGGTCCTCAGATCAATGACTCAGAAAGATTTGAACAATAGCGTAAATAGTGTGAAAGCAAATCTATTTCTCATCCATCTAATTGAGTTTTCTGATGAAATTGCATCCTTAGTCCAAACCGTGTAGTCCATGACAGACCCCGAAGCAGTGGACTCTGCTCCCCGTTCTAGGATTCCTGACCCACAGAAACTCTGAGATGATCAGTGTGTATTGTTCAAGCAGCTCAATTTGGTATGCAGCAAGAAGTAAGTAAGACACCCAAACCTTACACAAACCCTGCAACCTAGGGGGTGTGGGGAAGATAGACCATCAAGGGAGCTCCCTAATGTCACAGGAGAGCAAATGTCTGAGTCAGGACCCTGGGGCCAGGACCTGGGAGTTCCTATCATATCTGATGTCTCTTCTTGAGCTTTTTGAGAAGGAGAAAGAGATGCCTGTGTTCCCACCAAGATCCTAGAAGGTCTGGGGCACAATGACTTAATGGTGCCCAACTCAGGGGACTGGGTGGCTCAAGGGGACAAGTCTAATGTGCAGAAAGCAATACTGAGGACATGCTCTCAGGGCCAGGACTTTCTGAAGCTCCCTCCCCACCTTGCTTTTTCCTTACTCTGGGCCCAGACCCCTTCTTCTTGGGGAGAGATGGTTAGGCCCTGCCTTACACTTACGGGAAACAGCTGGAGCAGTGGTGGCTCAGTCACGCAGGCTGCGCCTGAGCAGACAGCAGTTGCGGGTGCATTATGGCCAAGGGCATCAGTCCCTGCCAGAGAAAACAGAGAAAGATCAGCACCAGCTGGATATGGAGGACAGGCTGCAGCTGGAGGAGGCACCAGGTTGTGGCTCCAGAACTCCAGGGTGGACTCCAAAGGACTTCTTTGCTTCTTGTCTTCTCTGGTTGCTGTGGCCTCACAGGCTTCCACTTGAAGAACCTGGCAAGAGACTTATAAAGTCACATCTGATCCCATCTTTGTCTTTTTCCCTCAGCCCTGCTGTTTTGAACACTTGCCTAATGCAGCAGCAGCACTGGGGCCAAGAGCACAGAGGCTCAGTGGAGAGGGGAGCCCCCTTTCCTCTCCACACTCCACTGTTCTCCATGACTGGCCCCATGTATCTCTTTCCCATCCCCTTCTGCATGATCGCTGGGCCTGTTAGTTTCTTGCAGCGCTCAGAGCCATACATGCCTTTATCTGATATCCTGACTTCCTTCAGGCCAAACATGCCCTCTAGATAGATGATTAAGTTCAGGTTGACTTGCTGATAAAAGGGGAGGCAGGATGCCGCAGAGACATCTGGGAAACCAGTGTCAGCTAATTCTGGGGTCTCTTAAATATCCCTTCAATATCCACTGACTTTACTTAGAAGAGACTCTGGGCTGTACATGGGCTTGGGCAGGACACTATGTGATGTAGCATTTGTCCCCAGGTGAACACCCTGTTGTTTGTATTGGGGAGGGAACCCTGTCATTTCCCACACTCACAGAGCCATCTTTTGAAAGAATAGGGCTGAACCCCTTGAGGTTCTCTGCCTCAGTCAAGGCTAGAAGTCAAAGGACAGACATTAGTGTCTCAAGGATTAGGGAGCATCTGAGGCCATCAGGTCTCAAGTGCCGAGCTCAGGAGAGGCTGTGAAGGAAGCAGGTGATCTATCATGTGGTCCTGTCTGAATATTTTACCTTCCTTCTCCATCTAGGCCTTTATCTGTCTCCCTGCCTTGTGTGCTCTGTGTACTCAGGCTTCCTCTTTTCAAAGATGCCGTCACTCTCATTGAAGTGTAGCCCTGTGTGAATGGAGGTTAGAGCAGAGCTCTTCCTGTACCGGTTATGAGATTCCCAAAGTTAGAAGTCAGAAGACTGAAGAGAGTTCACAAAGGTACGTGAAAACTGCACACTTGGAATGTTAAGAACATCTGTTCCCAGGATTTCCCTCCTCCCATAAGATACAGGTGGATCAACAATGTGGCAACCATTTGGTGAGCAAAATCTCCTTGGCAAGAGCATTATTCTTGGGCCGCGGGCTGACTTGAGGCTGTCTGAGTACCATCCAGTGGTATCAATAGTAAGAAAAGGCTGGAGGTGGCCCCCAGATGCCCAGGGGTGGAGTAAAGTGTTACAAGGGATGGTGTGCTTCAGAAGAAAACTTGAGGAGACCCCTCTGCACACACAAACACAAATTCACAAAAGCAAGAGCCAGTTTAAGTTCCTTCAAGATCTCTAATAAGTAAGAAGCCACAATTTCTTTCATTCTTTCTCTTTCTTTCTTTCTTTCTTTTGGTATTTTTAGGAAACGGTCTACAGGATGTTCAGGGTGTCACTATTAGATCAGACTCATAGTGATCTGCCTGTTTACAGCCTCCCAAGAGCTGGGATTACAGGCGCACGCTACCATGCCTAGTCTCAATTGCCATCTCAGTGCTCACCAGGGGAGGGGCTGGCATGGCAGGCCTGGGGATTGAACCCAGGTGCTTTAATCTGCGGAGCTATTTGGCTGGCCCAGGAAGCCACAGTTTCTTCATGGCTAGAAGAGAAACAGCTTTGAAGTCTTGAGGTGGAAGGGAAAAGTAAGGGGAATGCAAACAGTAAAGATTGCGTCTGGGCCACCTCCCAGGCACTTCCAGCCTGTACCAGATCCTATCTGGAGGGAAGAAGAGTAACACTGCCAGATTGGCAGTATATTGATGATTAGCTGTGATTAGAATTCTAATTTCTGAGTTAAAACTGCTTGTATAATTTAACTATAAGAGTAACTATTGGGCCAGGGATTTAGCTCAGTGGCACAGTGCCTACCTGGCCAGTGGAAGGCCCTGAGCTAAACTCCCAGTACACCCACCCCTCAAGAAAGAATAACTCTCATCTAAGAGTAAGTTCAAAACAAAGCAATGTGGCTGACCCAAATTTTTTGTATGGCAGGGGAAGATTTCTCCCACTGAACATTTTGAAATAAAGGGATACTCAGGGGGACAAACAATTATTAAGCACAAACCACACAACATACTTGTTACTTACAGAAAAATGGTCCATGGAAATGTGAGGACTCTAAGATATCTGGCCCAGTACTTTTATTTTCTTATGGAAGATGACAAGGGGCTTGCTTGTCACAGTAACACTTGCTGAAGCAGTGGCAGAGATGGAGCCTGAGAGGCACTGGGAGTGCAGCGTCCTGACTCCAGGGCTATGGTTTCTCCTTCCAGAGGAGTGTAGATAATTCACCAGTGGCTAAGGCATCCACTGAAGTAAAGTGGGCTTGGTGTGAACAATCACCCAAAGCACAAATTGAAAAGCAGAGACTGAAGATCTCCTGAAGCAGCACCTATGTGGTGGGGCTCAGAAATCTGTATGCACCAGGCCTGATCTTTAGCCATCTGGCCCTGTTGGGAAATGACCCCAAAAGGAAGGTCGTTAGGAGGATTTTGGGCTCTGGGCAGCAGGGGTAGTGCTGTAGAATGATGGTGACTTTGTAGAGCCTGTAGCATTATCTGCTGGCCATGACAAGATGAGCTCTGGGTTCCCTGGGGCAAATGAGCCAGAGTTGGGAGGGAGAGAGACATCTGGGAAGACCCTAAGGCACATGAGCCTGGAGTCATTAAAGAGATCAGGATGAGAGGACTGTATAGGTTGTCTTGTAATAGAGACTAGGAAGGGACTTTAAAAGCCACCTTGAGAGAACCTTTCCCACTGTGTTAGGCCAGGAGTTCTCTGTTCTCTCTGGAGGTCTCCAGCTTTCAGAAGCTTCGAATTCTCAACAGTAGAGTCACCTCACCTCACTGACTGGGTAAATGCTGGCAGGTAATGCTGGCCGCAGCCAGTACCAACACATGTAATTAAGGATCACTGCCCCCTGCTCTTTGCTTGGCCCCTTAGGAACACAAGCTAATTGAGTGGAGCCTAAGCACTGGCTGATCTCCAGGTTTTTCCACTGTAAATTAAGCTTTCTCCAATCATTTATTAACTTGTAAAACTGACACACCAGGTTAGCAGCTCCTGAGAAGAGGAATCTTTTTCCTCATTACTTGTTTTCCTGGGCTGCAATTGTCAGCAAGTCTGACAGAGAGTAATAAAGGAAAAGTGTATCTTTACATTGATTTTAATTGTGTCCATTATCAAGCCCTGCCTCCTGGGAGGGGAAGAGTTGGTCACTACAAGTGTCTTCGCCCTAGATGGACATAGTATATGTAGGACACAGGTATGCACTGTTTGAGAAAAGGGCTTCTCTAGGAGGTACAAGGCATTCTTGTGAATTATCAAGAAGGACATCAGTGTAATAATGGGCCATGGGCAGGAGGTTTATAAAAGGGGCTAACAAGAAAATAAAGAGATGGAGAAAGTAGTGAGTAGGATAATCTAGTTTGGTCACCCCACTGATACCAACTTGAACATCTATTCATGCCTTCATAAAGTACCTTCAAAAGAGCTAAGGAAGGGGGTGGGGAGATGGCTTAGTGGAATATGTGCTTGCCTGGCAAGTGTAAGGTCTTGAGTTCAATCCCTGGTGCCACAAAAAAAAAAAAAAAAAAAAAAAAAAAAAGCTAAGAAAATTGGGTGAGAGACCAAGTGCCTATTTTTATTATAACAAAGTGAAAGAAAGTATTGAAGGCAGGAAGGAAAGAGATGCTTTGCCACCCTTCTGCTAGCTCCAAGCTACCAAGATGGAGAGACACCTTCTACTTGGGGAAGGGAAAAAGAATTAAGACCAGGCTTTAGACTTGTGATCCAGTCCCAGGCTCCTACCATTATGAAACTCAGTGCTGGGCAGAGCTCCACAACTCCTACCACCAGGCCAGTACCTGGGCACTGAGTCACTGGAACTGTCAGGCCTTGTGGTTGACAGCCTCTATCACTGTGCTCTAACCTCTGGCGGCAGAGCAGGTAGCAAGACTCTACCTGCTTGGGAGCAGAGCAGGAAAGCTAGCACAGGGCTTTGTCTCGGAGTCCACTGCCGAGCCTAGCATCTAGTAAAAACTAAGAGCCTCAGACACAGGCCAGGGATCACAGATGAAGCCCATGCAACATAGAGGCCTGAGGCAGGTCCTTTCATACTGGCTTCAGCATCACACAGAGACCTGTGTGAACAGATTCCAGCTTATGCAGTGTCATTTACAGTGCTGGAGAGCTTCAAAGCACACTATCCCATCCCCTACAGACTGACCAGTATCCTATGTCAATGACATTCAGGCATGACACAGTGATCTAGCTTAGTTCAAGCTTCAGGACCAAGAGGATGCCTCTACCATCCATCATCCACCTTGGACAACACAGCTATTGCCAGGCCAGTGCTTGCAAATGAAGCTTTAGACCTGCCCCAGTGTCAAGCAAGGACCTGCTCCCTTAGGATGGATGGTTTCAGCCTGCATCACTGCCAGCTGCAACATGGGCCCTGGTACAGGTCCTTGTATTGCAGGCAGCTGAGTTAGATAAAAAATATTATAGGCAGTCAGACAGGGCCCGGCCCTCAAAGGAGACAACACACAAGATGAGATGCCTTACAACTGTGGGAGGGGCGGATGCTCCTGCTGTGAACCAGACCTGAAGACCTAAAGACCAAACAAATGCTAAACGAGTAGCACCTGGGATTGATATTCTAATAGGTATCAATCACCTGGAAAGACCCAAGTGAGTCACTAGCCCAACCCCAACAGAAAGAGACCCTATCCCGCATTCCAACCCCCAACAGGAAAAGACCCTGTCCCATATGTAATCCCATTGGTTGACCATAGTTTTGTCCCACCTCCTGCCCACCTAAGCGAGTTCCCATTCACTCCACCTTAGCCTCACAAGGTTTTACACTATTAAAGTCCCTGGAAGAGACAGCTTCCTGGGGAACTACCCACTCAGGCCCCCCTCCTGTCCCTCTCTTGGACAGAAGCTTTCTTTCTCTCAATAAATATATTCTGCTCATAACCTCCGTTTGTTCCTAAAATTCATTCTTCGGTTTTAGAGAACACGAACTCGTGCAGGTTAGGTTGGGAGATTGTTTTTCTCTATGTCATTTGGAGGTTCCTTGTATGGTTTGGAGGTTACCCACCCGAGACCAGTTTTTTCTTCCCTGTATCACTTGCAGCTCTGAGACTCAGACATGGCCCAGCTTAGTGTCAGCCTAGGTGGCCAAAGAACTGTCTTTAGCATCATTGCCCCAAACTTGCTCAGTGTAGCATGCTTGAATGCCCTTTCGCTGGGCATTGGGCAGGACAGAAAGCACAAGACTTTGCCCTGGAACTCAGTACTGAGCTGGTGAAATCTAACACTGGGCAGATAGATCCTAATGGCCCCCATCCCTAGGCCTGCTTGAGACATAGACTCTAGAAAAGCTCTTGTGTTTTTGTATACTAGACTTCAATTGCATCTGGCTTCACTTGTGTCTGGTTGCAGCAGTCTTGCACCATATGTCCATCTCAGAAGTAGGCAACCCATAAAAATGTAGGTGTTAATTGTACCCCAGAGTTGTGACCGGCTGTGTGATCAGGGACAAATTAAGTGCAGAAAGTATGTACCTTAACACAATAAAGGCCATTTATAATAAACTAACAGCTAAGATTATATAAACTGAATGGGGGAAAACTGAAAGCCTTCTTTCTAAGATTTGGAACAAGAAAAGGATGTCCACTTCTATCACTTTTATTCAATATAGTCCCGGAAGTCTTAGGGTAATCAGGCAGGAGAAACACTAAGTGGCATCAGAAGTGGAAAAGTCAAATTGTCACTGTTTGGAGATGACATTAATATAAACCACTCCCTTAAATCCTAAGAGCTAGTAAAAATAATAAATGAATTTGGCAAAGTTTCGGGATAAAAATATCAACATACAAAAATAGTAGCACTAAAAAAAAAAAGACAGTAGCACTATTATATGCCAATAGCAAAGTATCTGAAAAAAATGAAAAAAGAAATCTCATTATGATGGCTACAAAAAATGCCTGGGACAAGTCCTCAAAATCACAAGAAATAACAGCAAAAATAAATAAATTAGGTCACACCAAACTAAGTATCTGCAAAGCAAAAGAAACAACAGAGGGCAGAGGCAACCTATACTACGGGGAAAATATATTTGTAAAGTATCTGACAAAAGGTTGATATCCAGAATGTATAAAGAACATGATAGCAAAAACTCAAGAGCAAAAACAAAGAAATTAAAAAATGGGCTGTAGGCTGGGCACATGCTTATAATCACAGCTATTTGAATAATTGAGGCAAGAGGATCACAAGTTTGAGACCAGCTGGGGAAATTTAATGAGCCCTTGTCTCAAAATTTTTTTAAAAAAAGGGGTAACTGGGGATGTAATTCAGGCTGATGGCGCTGGATTAAATTCTCAGTACTATAAAAACCAAAATAAAACAAAACACCATGAGCAATAGATCCCAGTGAACATTCTTCACAAAAAGGTGAACAGATTATCTTTAGAAACATAAAGTATAACATCAACTGGTCATGGTGGCTCAAAATAAAAAAATAAAAGAGGGTTGGGATATAGCTTGGTGTGAAGGCCCTGGATTCAATCTCCAGACCTTCCCCAAAACTCCCAAATTAAAAAAAACAACACAAAAATCCTCAATATCACTAGATGTGAGCACAAAAAATGCAAATAAAAACCACAATGAGATATCATCTCACTCCAATAAATATGACCTTTATCAAAACAGACTTAAAGATATGAAGCGCTGGCAAAGATGAAGTATAACACATACTATGCTGCATGCTACTATGCTACTAACCACTGCTGTGATGTATGCTATTGTTGAAAATGAAAATGAATACAATCATTATGGAAAACATTGTGGAGGTTCCTGGAACAATTAGAAATAGAAATTATATGATCCAACAATTCCACTACTGCACATATATCAAAGGAGATGAAGTTAATATGCCAAAAGGACATTTGTGCTCCTGTTTATTGCAGCAGGATTCACAATAGTTAAGACATGGAAACAACCCAGTGCTGCAGGGGATAAAGAAAATGTACACATATGCTACAGAATACTATTCAGCCAAAAACAAAGGCAAAACAAGAGAATGAAATCCTGTCATTTGCAAGAACATGAATAGAAATAGAGAACATTATGTTAATAGAAACAAGCCAGGTACAGAAAGCCAAGTGCTGCTTGATCTCATTCATATGTGAAATTCATAAAATTAACTTCATAGAAGTTGACAGTAGACTAGAGGTCAGGAGAGTAGAAGTGTTGGTAGTTTAGAAAGGTTGGTCAACAGACATTAATTTTCAGTTAAATAGGTGTAAAAAGTTCTAGTGTGTTGTTTATCCAGTAGAATGACTTAGATACAACAATGTACAGACATGTACACTGTTGTTTCTCTCACATTCTGTCCTTGACCTGCTGCTCCAATCAGAATATGACCCTAAGGCTGTTGTTCATGACTTTGACTAATGTTTTGTCTCAGCATGCTTGTGGAAGCTATGTCATTCCCTTCCTTATTCCTTCTTTGCTAGCAATTGAGCAATAAAGTGCCTGGCATTGGGCTTGGCCCCAGGGACTTGTAGATGAGGAGCCCTCAAGGAGCTCTGCTAGGAGTATGAGGCAGTAAATAAAAGCAGGCATGGCCTGTCCTCAGGTCTTAAGACCTCAGATGGCCAGGACACCAGAGGAAGGCCTGGGAGTAACTTTGCAATTCCCATTCCACCACCAGGGTCTGTGGGGCTGCCAGACTCCCAGTAGCAGGTGTTTCCGTCAAGTTCATTCAGTGGTTGGAGTTATCAATAAATATTTGCTGCAGATAAATAACAAATCAGAGAGGCTCTGCTCCTCTTGGCCAAGAGCCAGCACAGAGGCCTTTGATGCCTGTGAAAGAGGCAAGGTCAAGCTCCCCACTTCCCCGATTGGGGTGACACAAAGACAGGCTACTCTGCTTGTTTCTTAGGTAAAAGTCTATGTTGATCTGTGGGAAAAGAGCAGGCGCAGGCAAGTGGCATCCTCTGCATTGGTGGAGCCTGAGAACCAGGGCTGCATCTCTTAGGCTAGGCGCGGGAGGAACTTTGTGCAGCTCCATAACATTGTTTTATGTCTGTCTTGCCCAGTGAATCTCTAGCCCCAGAACACAGTAGATGCTGTATCCAGATTTATCCATTGAAAAGACACCTGAATAACTACGTGCCAGTAGCTATTGAAAATAACTTGTGGAGGTTCTCCTTGCCTCTGCCCTATACTGCCCACCTGCCCCTACAGCACAGCTTCCCATGTTCATAATCCACCTGTCTGACCTCACAGCCTTCTCTGACCCTTCCAGACCTCTTTGAGCTCTCTGAGCTTGTCAGTATGACAAAACTGGGGCTTAATTATATGTCATTCTAGATGAGTATGGGCTATTTGGAAGAGGGGTTGAGAAAGGGTCTTGCTATGTAGTTCAATTTGACCTTGAACTCACCTATATAGCCCAGGCTGACCTCAAACTCACGGCAATCTTCCTGCCTTCTGAGTGCTGGGATTGCAGGTGTGTGCTACCACACCTGGTGAAGCCGCTGAATGTGGTAATGGCTTGGACTCTGGACTTATCTTTGTTTTTCTTTGTCTCAGCAATGTTCATTACAGTTTAGAGTTTTCCAGTGCTTCATCTTGTCTACCCCTCAGGCATGGCAATTTTTTATCTCTCTAATTTTATGAAAAACATTAAGTTCAGAAAGGCCAAGCGATTTGGCTAAGGTCCTAGAGCTATTTTGGGAAGACCTGGGGCACCCTGCCCTTACTTTTTTCCATGACTAATACAGTTTTTGGTATGCAAGGAACATGCAGAGCAACCCATCTTTGTCCTGCTCCCACCCTTCTAATTGCACATTCAGTACTCTTTCAAAGCCTGAGCCTAGCCATGGGCCTTAATTGCTGAGCATTCGCTGGCTAGGCGGGGCCACCACAGCCTGCTGTTACGAATAGGGGCTCACATTTCACCGGTCTGTGGTCTTGTCCCTCCTGCTTGGATTTCTGTCCTTCGTACTTGATACCTGTCACTGTTTGAAGGGTGTTCTGAGATCCCTGGACAGCAGGACTCCAACCCATGACAGCTAAGCAGACAAGTTAGGAAAGGCAGAAGCATCTAGGGGCTTGTCTCTCCTCTTTGGCAAGATGTCAGCAGACTAGAAGAAATCCAAATAAGAACACGGGCCACTGAAAGGACGGGAAGTTTGATTTCTGAGGCCAGGTGGAGGTAAAGCGGTGTGTGGCTAGCAAGATGGCCAGAGCAAGCCCACTTTGAGCACTGGTCAGGATCTCAGGTTGTCCAACTCAAGTTATCCAACACGGATAAAATCTGAAGTCCAGAGACAAAATTATATCAAAGAAAATTTAGACCAAGCCAAAGATAAAGCTCACAGCACAACGTAAGTGCAATAGGGAGCTTTAGAAACTGCCAAGCCACACAGTATGGGGAGACCTGGGGGAACATTATTTGTCCTCTTTTCTACCCATAGGGCCTGACCTATTTATGCCACCGGGCAGATCTGACAGGGCCAGGCTTAGGATCTGGCTTGGTGTGGGTTGAGAGACCTTAAAAAATACATCAGTGTTCATTTAGAATCCTCCATCACTTCAAAGAAAACATTCTAAAATGGCTTAAGTGCCCCAAGGAGGACTGTCAAAAATCCAGTGTTGGGTTCCCAGGGAAGAGGTGGCAGGTCTTTTGCTGAGTATGCGGGTGGGGCTTCCAAGGATGGGACTTTCCAGAGAGGGCTCTGAAACCCAACATCCCAGCAGGACCCCACTGGAGCAAGGCCAGTATGAGACACAGCTGGCTCTATGAGTCAGTGAGTGGGATCTGCAGGGAAAGGATCAGACTGCATTAGAACAAAATTATCCCTCAGGCACATGAATTGGTGCTTCCCACCTCCCTTAGGGAGCTGGAGTTCAACATTCGCATCCAAACGTGCCTTGTGTTCTTAAGAGTTACAAATAATCCTAGCACTGTGGGAGGCTGAGACAGGAGGATCAAAATTTCAGCACAACTAGTGAGACTCTCTCAAAATTTTAAAAAAAGTAGAGATGTAGTTCAATGTGGAGAGATTGGATTCAGTCCCCAGCAACACACACACACACACACACACACACACACACACACATGCACTCATGCTGAAGTTAACTGCACATCATAACATATGGTGTTCCTATTCTACATTATAGATTTACAAATTCTTAATCAATTTTTTGAGTATCTTTTTAAAGGTCCAAGTTCTTCTAAAAATTGACCTATTTGACTATTAGGTCAGTGTTCTTGTATATAGAGAGAGCAAAAATAAGAAAACAGGATTTGAATAGCAACATATCTTTTTTAATATTTTATTTTTTAACTGATAAAAATTATATGTAGTTTGAAACATGTATACATTGTGGAATGACTACATCAAGCTAATTAACATATGAATTACCTCAGACACTTATTTTTTTCCTGGTGAGTACACTGAAAATCTACTCTTAGCAATTTTCAAGTAGATTTTCCTCATATAATGACCCACCCATTTAATAACTGTTTGGACTTATGACCAAGGTACACTGTTACAACCAGTTGCTAATAGGACTTATGACTTGTGGGTTTTTTATTTTTATTTTTATTTATTTATTTTTTTGTGGGACCAGGGATCGAACTCAGGCCCCTGCAACTTGCCAGGCAAGTGCTTTTTCTACTGAGCCATTTCCCCGGCCCTGACTTGTGTTTTTTTTAATGTCTGTACATCTTGTTTATAGAGCCTTGATGTCTTTTTCCGGTACAGTACATGTTGTTTATACAGTACTGCAATTTTTATTGATCGTACTATATGGTATGGTACTGTAGTTTTGTGTTCTGCCATATATTACCGTGCTGCATGAAAGTTACGCAAATAAAAACAAAGTCATCAAGTTAGCATTTCCTTTGATTATTTCTTTGTTCTTTGTGTTGAAACGTACACACTATATACAATTCCTCATTTAACAACCTAGTCTTGGGGATGGAACTTCATCATCAAGCAAGGAGCTTCTGTGTATAATATGTTGTTAAAAGCTACAGTCACTGTACTATAAATAGCTCTCTTGAGTTTATTCTTCCCATCTCAACCAATTTATTTCGGCTTGAATTGCACACTCTGATTTCCCTGGCAGAGGCACAATCCCGTGATGGCTCTTGGAGTCTCTGCCAATTCACACCAGTAGCCATGGTTTTATGCTGGTTCTGAACTGCAGTTTCTAACTCTTCCCACGGAGGAGGGCTGGCATTTGATCTAATGGCACCTGAATCAGACTGAATGAAGGGTTGAAAACTGCAAGTGGGACCCCCCAGGGGTGGGGGGCAGCATCCAGAACAGGATGATCTGGGAAATCCAGTGTTCTAGTCAACAAGTCAGGGCTACCGGCAAGGGGGCACATCACACTTCCTTTAGGTAATAGGAAAACGTATTAAGAGGTAGTGTTTATGGTTTCGTCCTCTTCTGCTTTCTGCTAAACTTTGTCTTTTGCACTGGGAAGATTTTGGTAGGAAGTACACTGGGAGGTGCCATGCTGTTTGGATTGATGTTAGTTAGAGCGGCCTGAGGAAGCCACCTGGGCTTACTCTGTGAGAGGAGGAGGGACTCTCGAGAAGCAAGCAAGAGAAGTATCTGAGAAACATCATAGTAGGATTCCTGGGCAGAGGATGCTGGGTGCAGTCACTTATCTGTGCTACACACTGGGAAAGTTGGAGGTGGAAAAGAGGATCTGGAAAGGTTTTCTTGCAACCAGCACTTGACACATGCCTGTTATCCCAGCTACTAGGGAAGCTGAGGCAAAAGGATTTCTTAAGTCTATGTGGAGTAACTTAGTGAGATCTCATTTCAAAATAAAATAAAATGTGCTAGGGGTATAACTCAGTGAGTGTTGGCTTACCACAAGGCCCTGTATTTGACTCTAGTGTTATCAGACAATTATATATTATGAATTAAATTACTCCCCTAGGGATCATTCTAAAACCTTTAATTAAAAAAAAAAAAACTCAATTGCTTTTCAAATACATATTGCATATTTAAGTTTCTTTGAATGTGACATCTTAAAGAAATCCAGCCCATGAGGCAGCTTGTTTTTTCCCTTGTGGTTTTAATTATAAAGGAGAATGATTTGTCCAAACAAAAATAATCAATAGTAATTACCAATAATTCACAGAGACAGGAAGATGTCAATTTATGTAAAGCTGGAAAAAAAAAAAACAGAATAGCACTTACGACCTTCTTAAATTTTAAGTTTGTTTTACTACTGGATGTTTTTCTGGAAAGAATAAGTGGAACTTATCAGACACCAGAGTTCTGTGATTGTGGAAAGGGCGAGAAATAAGATGATGAGAAAGGAAGTAAAGGTGGAAGGGAATGGTTAAGAAACAACTTCTCTAAGATAACAATAATGAATTATTCTTTCAAATATAATGGAGAAGTGAAATATTTTCATGACAAAGAACTACTAAAGAATTTCATGATGACAAAGCCAAGCCTACACAGACTACTAAATGATGTTCTCGAGAGGGAGCAAATTGATCACAGCCCCATGAATGAGAATGGAAAGAACCCGCCAAATAGGGCAAACAATTAAACAGAGGAGAATAAGAGGTATACAATAGTAGTCTTTCAGTTATTCTTTTGTATTCTGCACCAGAATATTTCCATCAGCACACTCTACAAATGGACTTCTCTTCCACCCTATGGATCATGATTCCACTTGACTCTACAGGGTGCATTTCAAAGAAATGACTGTAGCTCAGTTCCACAAGTGACGCCTAGCCACCAGTAACTGTTATGGTTATTATGCATGTCCACAACACACTAGAACTTTGAGTGATATCCTATCCTCAAACTGTTAGAAGTGCTGGTCATTTACTTGCCATTCCAGTATTTATCTTATGTTTTACTCTTAGTACTTCTTTGCTATCATGAAAATTTTTTCTTAGTTCAATTGTTTTGAAACATTTAATTTTCTGAATATTGCTTAATCTTAATTTTTGTTCTAAGATTTATACTGTATCTTTGACTTACAATTTATTTAAAAGACATTGTATGATATCTTCTCCTAGTATTAGAAACTTTAAAAAGTATATTTCCATTTTCTGTTGACTTTAAAAAAAAACAGAGGTTTGTACCTATGTTTTTTATTTATTATTTCTTGCCTATATCTTGTTATATGAGAAACTACTTTGGCAGTAACAATACACAATGTACTAACCATTGTTACTCTCCTAAAGTCTTGTTTTGAGATTTTGTACCATTGTTTTTATTTTTTTTCTTTAAAATAAGATAACTGATGTAAAAAAATAAATTAAAATTAAAAATTAAAAAAAATAATGAATTATAATAGTAATAAAGGAGATTGACTCCTGTCATGGGACCTGCAAATAGGGGAAGGAAACAATAATTAAATTTAAATCAGTTACTAGTGACGAAGGCAGGAAATCATTTCCACAAGTTAACACAGCCGTGTGTGTGTGTGTGTGTGTGTGTGTGTGTGTTTGTCTGTGTGTATATAAATACACAAAAGAGAAAGGTATCTTCTAGGAAACACAAATGATAAATATTCCGCAAAATGTTCCCAATGGCTCTTGTTGGGTGCCCCTCCGGGACCAGCTGCCATGGAGCTCTGGATCTGTGGACGGGGCCACAGCACTAGCACTGTTAGTGGGAATGTAAACAGGTTTACAGATTTAAGGACAATTTGAAAATACCAAAATTTGAAAGGTATAGCTACCTCACCCCAGCCAATTCTACTTATGAATCCTCCTACAGAAATGCAGATGTGCAGACACCTGTACAAAAACTGAGTAAGACTTTTCCCATAAGGTCAACATTGGACCTAACCAGTGAATTTGATTTGGTGCTCATCCAATAGGTTTGCAACCAGAATCGTGGAATGAACTAAGTTTGTGATCTGAGGTATTATGGCAGCAGCATCTGTATCACGTGACACTTAAGAAGGGGATTATAGGGCAGGGACATAGATCAGTAGTAGAGTTCTTGCCTAGAATCTGTGAGACCTTGGGTTCAAACCCCAGTATCACATACATACATACATACGAATATGTTCTGAAAAATGCACCATTATATCATTTTTGTCATGCACAACCACCATAGAATGTACTTATACAAACTTGTATGGGTATAATAGGTATAAGTATAGTAAATAGATATAACAACATGGGTATAATAATAATAGATATAATAGGTATAAATGTAATCATTTGACAGTAACCATTCATGCTATCAGGAGATGTGGTAAACATAAGATATATAGGGCTGCTGCCAGTATAATACAGCATACTGCTTTATAGTTAATTTAAAAAATAGGAGTATATTCTATAACAATGATTACAAGAATAGTATAGTAAATACACATACCAATAGTAATTTACTTAGTTATGAAAGGTTTGTTTATATCAACATCACTAGAAACATGTGATAATGTATTGTACTGTGATGTTAAAATTGCTATAGTGTCACTAGGTCATGGGAATTTTTCAGCTTTTATAATTGTATGAAGTCACCATTTATATATGTCATCCACTTTTGACTAAAATGTCACTATGCCATCAGTACATGACTGTAATTGCAAAAAATTTGATAAACATGCATCTGCAGAAGAATAGTTCAATTAAAGTTCTTCCATGGAACACTATGCAGTTGTTACAGAGAATGAGGTAGAGTAAGATCCATTTATATTAAAAATAATGTGTGAGAAGAATACCTAATATTACTCTGATGCAGGGCCCTGTCTCCTAAGGGACCTTAAGTGCCCCCAAATGTTTATATGATCTTCAGCTTAGTGTTACTGGGAGGTAGCGAAGACTTGAAGAGGTAGGCCTTGGTAGAAGGAAGTTAGACCATTGCAGGAGGCATGCCCTTGAAGGAGGTATTGGAAAATTCAGTCCCTCCTCTTTCTCTCTCTTCGCTTCCTGGCCACCACTGTGAACTGAGCAGTTTGCTCTACCAAGTGCTACCCACCATGATGTATTTACTTGTCACGGGCCCAAAACCAATGGAGCTAATCAGCTATGGACTGAAATCTCGGGAACTATGAACTGATGTAAACCTCTCCTATTAACTTGGTTACTTCAGGAAGTTTTCTATAGTAATGGAGGTCTGACTCACATGTCCTAATTAGCTTTATATTTCCCAAAGCATCTAGCAAAGGGCTTTGTACATTGTGGTGTTTCATATTCGTTAAATCAAATTCACATATATAAAAGTGCTGGGCTGGTGAGATGGCTCAGTGATCTAAAGCACCTACTTAGAACAAGCTCAGTCAAAGCACAGGGACTGAGGGTCAATCCCCCAGCACCACATGCCAGCAAGCCCTGCCCCCTGGTGGGCTGAGCTGGCCACACACACACACACACACACACACACACAAATAAATTAAAAAAAAAGTGCTACATAAATCTTTTGAAGAGGAAAGGATTACTGTTTTAAAAATTAGCATTATTAGGACTTTTGGTTTATCTATTTTCACCACACCATCAGGATTCTTCGAAGTGCCTATCCAGCACCTGTAAAAGAAATGCCAAGTACAGACCTCTGTGGGTGCAACCTGGTAATTTGCATTTTATGTAAGGTCATTATTCAATTTATTGCCTAAGCTAGAACACTTTTGAGTAAATGAGGGCACCATTAATTATGCTGAGACAACTGGCATAAACTGTCCAAGTGTTTCTTGGGAAAATGCAGTGTGGAAACTTTGGCCCAAGGTTCCAATTCTTTGGCAGGGGGAACCAGGTGTCTTTTTCCTGTTCAATCTTGATCTTCACAGCAAAGACAGGGCTCTGAGCCAAGGGTTGAGCAGGCAGCTACAGTGCTGCCATTATGTTGAGCAGAAGCAGAAGGTGGACAAGAATGTGAGGGAAGGGGCAGCTGGGGCTCTGGGCAGGCGCTGCCAAACAGTGGCCTCCTGCTGTCTTAGGAGGTGCTAGCTGTGGCCACTGTGGCTGAAGCAGTATGGGACTGGTGCTGGTGTCATCTCCCATAACCCTTCAAAGACACAGCTCTTTTCACCCATGGATGGGTTTTTAAGGGTAATGCATTAACACAAACAACGTCACACAGTTAACAGCAAGAAGGAATACCTGTGTTAAGTCAGGTAGCCAGGGCCAACACCAACTCCCTAGCATGTGGTGGTGCTCTGTAGTATGACCAGATGTCCAGTGCACCATTTAAGACAGCAGTAGAACCTCAATCCTCCTGTGGTTGGACTCTTGTTTCCTTCTAGTTCAGAAGGAATTTTTCTTCTGTTCATTTTGCTTTTCCTTTTAATTTACAAGCATGGAAAAGCATCCATTTCCATCAAAGTGAATTCTAAGATCTTTAAACCAAAGTGAGCTATGAAATTACAGCTGAAATATGAGTCCCAGACCTATCTCATCAGGATCTCTTGAGATTTAATAAAACATCGTCTAGAGCCTGGGTCTCACTGTCCTCTAACAAATGAAGCCATCAGTTCCCAGGACTGGTGTGTGAGCACACAGACATTCTTCTTCTTGTGCGTGTGCTCCACGCTCTTATCACACACGTATTCCCATGTCCTTGAGATTAGCCCACACCAGAGTCTGTAGATGGGCAATAAGCTTTCTGGTTTGCAGTACAACTCATAGACTCATGGAGTTTTGGAAAGTTTTAAACAAGATTTTAATTATATTACAGCTAAAGGACTGGTTATGCAACGCATGTGACATATGCAGACATAGAAATGATTCCTGCCACTGGAACATACAGAGAATGCAGGGAAAACCTGCAGACAGACAGTAACCAAATGAGCCATAGATGAATATGCTACTGAGCCTGTTTAAGGGAAGACAGAGGGACAGGGCACGAGGAGGGAAATCTGTCATTTGAAAGATGGATTAGTTTTGCTCTGTATTTCTGTTGTGTAAAACTATGACTCCATACTTTTTTGCTTATGACATTTTTATTGCTATTCCTTATCTCTACCACTTTTCCCTCTCTCAAATGCTACTCCCTCTGTGTGCCTTTCCAGGGCAGAGCCAGATGTTTACTCCTTCAGCATGCCAGGACCTGTCACACTGTGTGCTATATTTAAAAATTTAAAAATCATTTATTTATTTATTTTTTACAGGGTCTTGCTATGCAGCTTGGACTCACAGTGATTCTCCTGTCTCAGTTTCCCTAGTTCTGGAATTATAGCAATGTGCCGCCATGCCTATACTTTTTGGTGGCTGGCTCAGTATGCCAAGTGTTCGGGGGCCAGCACAGCATGTGGTACTGGGGATCGAACCTGGATCCTTGCGCTTGCCAGGAAGGTAATTAGACAGCTGAGCTATCTCCCAGCCCATGTGCTATATTTCCTATTACCACTTTGTCTCATCCACTAGAGCATAGGGCCTCTGAAGGGAAGGAACTGGGTTACCTTTTTGTATTTTATTTTTATTTATTTATTTATTTTTTATTTATTTGTGTGTGTGTATGTGTGTGTGTGGCCAGCTCAGCTCACCAGGGGGCGGGGCTGGCTGGCATGTGGTGCTGGGGGATTGAACCGTGGTCCCTGTGCTTTGCTAAGCTTGTTCTAAGTAGGTGCTTTAGACCACTGAGCCATCTCACCAGCCCCACCTTTTTGTATTTTATTTATTTATTTATTTATTTTAAATTTATTTATTTTATTTATGTGTGTGTGTGTGTGTGTGGCCAGCTCAGCCCACCAGGGGGCATTGCTGGCTGGCATGTGGTGCTGGGGGATTGAACCGCGGTCCCTGTGCTTTGCTAAGCTTGTTCTAAGTAAGTGCTTTAGACCACTGAGCCATCTCACCAGCCCCACCTTTTTGTATTTTAGCAGTTAATTCAGAATACATTTTTCATGCATGTTTACAAAATGAATGAATGAGTAAGTGCTACAACTTTTGGGCAGGGGCTTAACATGAGCTCTATGGGGAGATAGGGATCATTATCAATTTCATTTTATTGATAAAGTAACTGAGGAACAGAAAGAATATGTGACTTGTTTAGGATCACATGACCAGGATGGACTCAGTGGCACAGTGGCTGGTTCTCAGGTCTTCCTGTATCAAACGGCAACCTCTTTCTGCCAGGAGAAAAACTGAAAGCACCTAGGTAACAATAATAATCCAGCCACACTTTAATGGCACTACTGCGTCCCTTGTCACTGAGACTAGGCCTTCTGTTAAAGATATCAAAACTGAAAAACATCTACCAGAGATATTTATTACACTACCTTTTGAAGTAGGAATTATTATCTCAGTTTTACAGGTGAGGAAGTGAAAGGTCAGACACATTCAGAAACGAGGCTAAGGTCACACATCCAGTAGGTGGCAGAGGCAGGATTTGGACCCAGTCCACCCGAAGTCTTCAAAGCCCATTAACCTGTGTACTCCATTACTCAGCAGAGTAAGCCCCCAAGTCTCACAGCTGCCAAATGCAGTCTTGGAACAGGAAGCCAGACTTTGAGTCAAAATAAAGGAGGATTTTAGCAGTGAGAAAACTGTAGACAGTAAGATTAGTGACTAGTAGGACAGTGAGATGGGCAATAAACCATAACTGGAGGTGGGTAAATACTTGGTACAAGCGTCAGGTTGACTGGGTGGCTCAAATAAATTACTCTAAAGCTCCTTCCACTCAGAGTTTTGCACCTTACACTTGTGGTGCCCAAGACAAGAGTACAGCGGGTCACAGATCATATATCTAAATATCTAACAGCTAAAAACCAAGCTAGGGATTGCTAAATTTTAAAAAAGTGGTCTTCCTGCCTTGATACATTTTTAAAAATTTTTTTAAAAAATGTACTTGGTACAGGATCTGCAGTGTCTACAGGGTCTCACTATGTAGATCGGACTTGTAGTGATCCACCTGTGTTCAGCCTCCCAAATGCTGGGATTACAGGCGTGCACCACCACACCCAGTCTCAATCGCCCTCTCAGCGCACCCCGGGAGTGGGGCCGGCATGCTGGGGATCGAACCCCTGCCACTTTGCTGTGCCTAAGCAGGCACTTTAGTCTGCTGAGCTATCTGGCTGGCCCTTACACTATTTTTCAGTGCCAATACAATTTTGTTTTTATTACTGCATGTTTGCAGTACCTACTGATTACATTTACTGTGGTTGGGTTGGTATCTGTATATAACACATCTCAATTTTTTTTTTATGTCCCCTTTCCTTCCACTCCTTCTTCCCTCCTCTCCACATGATAATTTTACTTTTATAATACCTGGAGAGCATGAGCAGGTCAGGGCTGTCTAGCAGGGCAAGTGGAGGGTCCAGAAGAGACGGTACAGACACATCCCCTTGGCCCCACAGGCTTCCATGTGGGGGAGAGTGGTGGCCCAAAAAGGGCCAGGTTAGGGCTGCTTTTGAGTCTCCATGTAGTGCAACTTCTAGCCTCAAGATATTGGGCTCCTCAGGACTTTCTTTTGCATGTTCATGTTATCTAGAGAGAATATATTATCTGGGTATAAGAGGAAAATCCTCTGTCTAGGACAGAATGTCTGGCTGGAGGATTCTGAACTTGGGTTTGGGGGAGCTTAGCTGGGCTATCGGGCTTTGGGTACAGTGATCTAAATGAGAAAATTTCTAGAGAAACCTAGACAAAATATCTGGCAGGGGCTCTAATTCCTTTTTCATCTGTGTATTTCTCCTCGGCTGGCTGCCCTCATACCATAAGAATGCTCAGGAGTTTATCTCCCACTTATCTCTTCTGTCTCGTTCTCTGATGTTCTGAAGGCTGCCACCTTCCCAGGCCTGCCTAGAGTCTGAACTGGAGTTGCCCTCTCCTATCTCTTCAGTGGACCTTTTCTAGAGAAACTGTTTTAAACAGAAATCCCAATCTAGTGACTGCGACTGCCACCTACCTAGATCAGTTGAAGGGTGAATTTAGTCTTTTAGTGGACAGAACACGGCAGTTTCAGAGGCCAGATCTACGCTGCTCAACAAACTCTCCCTTCATGCAGCTTGTTTCTGCAGGTGGCCTGGAGGGGCTGCGCAGGGCTGGGTTGAGTTTGGATTCTATAACTGCCTGGAAGGCCTGGCTTGAAATTCTGGCTCTATAGATTATATTACCTGCATAACTTAAATCATAGAGCAGTCTGGGTCTCAGTTTTTCCTCTAAAAATCGATAAAAGGAGGATAAAAAGATAGTCACAGCTTTTATCATCGGATCCTTTAAAGAAGAAAATCCACAAAACACTCTTAAGTTTATGGTGGCGTGGGGCTGGCACAGCAGGCCTAGGAATTAACTCCTGGCCCCTGTGTCTGCCTAATCGCTGCTCCAACAATATTTCAGCTGTTATTGTTAACGCCTCCTATTCCTGTTGGTGATACCCCATCTGCAGGCTTGGGACCTTGGCATTATCTTTGTCTCCTCCGTGCATCTATTGCTACCTGCTCAATGGAGAAGGGTCATGTTTCAAATAGGAAGCCTCTTTCCTGTCAATCTCTCATCCTTTCCTGTAGGCAGCTGTATTCGCGTTGTATGTCATGCCTACCCGCTTCACAGTCCTGGCAGGAGGCAGGGCTAGGCCTAGACGTCTGTATTCCCCTAAGCCCCACACACTAGATCAAGTTTACTACTTCTTGACACGTTAGAGATACGCACTGGCTCTTGCAGGTGCTGGCACATATGCGAGGAGAGCAGGGCCAATGGAAGAAAAACTCCTGGCAAGAGCAGGCTGTCTGTGTGAGGTTCATGTCAAGGGTGCCTCTCTGGGAGGAGGTAAATGGGCCCAGAAGGAGGTACTTAGCACAGTGTGAGACCAACCATTTTATTATTATTATTATTATTATTATTATTATTATTATTTTGTATTTAGGGCAGGGTTACAGGGTCTCACTGTGTGAGACTCATAGTGATCCTGTTTACAGCCTCCCAAGTGCTGTGATTATAGGCGCATGCCACCGTGCCCAGTCTCAATCGCCATCTTAGTGTGCCCTGGGGGTGGGGCTGGCACATCAGGCCTAGGAATTGAACTCCCAGCCCCTTTGTCTGCCTAAGCAGGCACTTTAATCCACTGGGCTAATTTGGCCAGCTCTTAACCATTTTATTGTAAATTAGAGCAATTCCATTTGGTTTTTTCCAAAGCTATGAACAGGGAAGAACGTGGTGGGAAAGTGGGAGAATCATTTATTTCAAAGGGTTCCACTTGGCTGGAGAAGTTTCTGCTTTGTTTTGTCTTGCTTGCCTTGATTGATCAAAGTCTAGCGGGCCAAACTCAGATGCAGAAGTGTTAAGAGACTGAAGGACAAATCTGTCACTGATTACATATTGTGAGAAAAAGTGATTATGTGGTGGGTGACAAAATTACTTTTATGGAGAAATCCTGAGAAACACATCACTCACATTTGCACAGGGTTTTACAGCATAGAAAATTCATATATTAACTTGTCTCTAATGACCTCTGAGCTGGAGGATATTTGGCCAGCAATTCCCTTGCCTGGCTGGCATTAGTGCCATCCGGGAAGCTTTGTAACCATCCAAGTCCCCAGATTCCACCCAGACCCATGGACTCAGGATCTCTACAGTGGGCATCTGTATGATTAAATGATTCCCTCAGGGATTCCCATGATGCACTGGATTTAGGCACTGCCCATTTTTGCCAGGACAACAACCACCACCTTCCATTGCCTTTTAACTACACCCTTCAGAGTTTGGCCCTGGGCTCACTCCTTGTGTAAACAGTTTCTCCTCTACTCTGCCACCAGAATAAATTCCCTGAAACACTTTGCTTTTTTTCTTGAGACAAAGTTTCAGTATATAATCCAGGCTGGTCTTGAACTCCTTACGCAGCTCAGGCTGTCTTTAAAAATCACAGTCCTCCTGCCTCAGCTTCCCAAGTGCTGAGATTACAGGCATGTACCACCGTGTCTGGCTCCTAAAGCATTTCCAGTCAGGTCCCTCCATTGCATCCACTCGCCAGGACAAAGTCTAGCACTCTGGAAGGCCACAGTCTCACACTTGGGACTGTACCTCATGCAAAGCTCCCGCGAAATGTTTCCTGATCTTGCCCCAGCCTGTGTAGCAGGTGCTTTGGATCTTCCATTATTTCTGCTGTCAGGGTTATGTACTCACTTGATTACAGAGCACAAGACTAGGGGAGGAGGAGGGTTTGGGTCAGGGGTTATGCCTTGTGTATTTTCCTAACCCTGTTGCCTAGTCAAGAGACCAGCACATAGTAAGGGCTCTAAAAGCACCAAGTGAATGAACACGTCCCACTGATACTTTGACCAAGTTTAGATAAAGCAATCTTAAAATAGATGCATTCACAGTGAGCTCTCTTTGTTCAAAGGTCCAACAGCCCAGCAACAGCTTACTCTATTTAGTGTAAATTAAGAGGAGCCATGGCCTAAAGAGGTTGCTTAGGGACTGGCTGACTGCCTCGGGTTTGATGCCACTTGTTCCATGACCACTTAATGTTTTCAAAATAATCTCATTTCAAACATTATTAATACTGCTTTGTATGTCAAAGGATGTCAACGTTTGCCTAATGGACTTTATCTAATTCATCCTCCCACATCCCCGATGGTTAGAAAGTTCTCCTTCCCTTTTCCTGGCAAGAGGCCTGATGTTGCCAGAAAGCAGGCAGAGCCAGCAGTGGAGACTCCACATGGTACTCCAGCACCCCCTCTCCCAGCCAGCTCCTTCCAATGCTCAGGGTGTTAACTTCTGGGCTCTAAAAATTACACATATACAAGAAAGTGAGGAGAGACCTTGGGCTGTGAAATGCCAGAGGTGTCACATTGGAAATACCTAGGATTTGGGCCCTGTGGCCTGAATTTAAATCCTAGTTCTATTTATGACTTCAGAAGTTATTCAGTCTCTCCAAACCTTAATATTTTCATTTGTAAATGGGAATAGTACTTGCATCTTCTTTATGTTGTCTCAAGGATTAATTGGTACACGTATGTCAGTTACGTGCCACATACAAGTAGCTAGTATCCCAAGAGACTGAGTCCAGTAGCAGGAGAATCCTCTGTGCTGCTGAGCACTGGGGTTCTGTGGGAAACACAAGAACCGGCTCTGCCCTTGGGCCCACCCACCTGCTGTGGTAGGTCTACAGCCCAGGCGTGTGTGGCTGGCCCTAAAGGGTCTTTTCTTTGGGATGAAAAAGGCCCTTTTCCAACTGGTGTCTGACTGTACATCTACCTTGGGAGGATATGGGACCTTGGTGGTGTCTCTCCCAAGGGTGAGAGAGCTCAGAAGGCCCTAGCAAAGGCTAGTAGGAAGGCATATGCTCCAGGTTAGGTTCCTGAGTGGTTCTAAGAGTCTTTTGTAACGTGTTTAGGTACTAAGTGACATTTTAGTGCAAAGCAGCATGATGTATTTCTTAATCCAACTAATTGATCAAGATTAAAATTATGTGCTGATAATTTGGCAAGGGCAAAGGTCACAGGAACACCCTAATCAATCACTCTAGAAGGCAAAGTAGCATCATGAATCAGTACTAAGGTCAAGGACTCAGCAATTCCCTTTCAAGGATGTACCTAAAAAACATCCTGACTATATGAAAACTTCAGTAATGTTTACTGCAACAGCATGAGTAAAAATCTGGAAACAACCTAAAATGGCTAACAGGAGAAAGTAAAAAACATGACACATATGGAATGCTATGGAAAAATATTAACATAAACACTGCTGAGCAAGCTAGCTTCAAAGTAGTACTTATTCATAAATGACCCTCTTTAAACATATTTTGTAAAGAAAAGCAAATATGTATACATACATCCTATAAAAAAAACCCCTAGAATGATATATTCTAAAATAGTAACAGTTTTTTATTTTTTAAAGAGTTCAGGTTGATTATTTCCAAGTTATGCTTTTCAGTGTTTTCCAAGATTTTGCTTTTAACTCATAGAGCTTTTATACATTGCAAAGAAACAACTATTATGTAAAGAAAAATCAAAACCAAACCAAACCAAACCTGAAGTCTGGATGGGGTTGCCTAAGGCACACAGTCCTAGCAGAGGTTCAGGTTCCCAGGTTTAGTCGAGATGGCAGGTTGCAAAAGGAAAAACCCAGAGAATGGTTTTTTGATCCTCAGCTCTATGGGCTCTCATTTTATCAAGGGAAAACCTCAGCTGGAGGATGTGGGCATGCAAGAGAGAATGCACTTTAGAGACTTCCACTCAGGGCTTGTACTTACAGCTTGTGCAGTGACCTTTCTAGTTAATTGCAATTTATGGTTTCTTAATTGGTTTTCTTGAAACAAGCAATGGTAACTTACATACCCAGCAAGGGAGGAGCAAATCTCATCAGGGTGATGTGGACCAGGGCAGCAGGGGAGGTTTGGACTGTTCCCTCCAAGCAGCTCCCTGACACACTAAATTACTATCTTTAATCTGTGAATCACAGTGAGGGGATATTGCAGAAGCTGGGCTCTAAATGAGTAATCTCTTTATGTTCTATATTTATTTGTCCTCCACAGTGATGTCCATGGCCAATTTCTAAGGCTGGAGAGCTTTTTGATATTTGGGACCTGCTTGGTAGCCAGGCAACAGAAGTCCGGTTTGGCGGACAGAATTGAAGGGATAGAAGATGGGGAGGATTAAAGTCACCTGTTAAGTCCGTAAAATAAAACAAGCACAAGGCAAGGGCCTGGAAGGAAACCCCAAGCCTGCAGCTCCAGCTTTTGTACCTTGCAACACATTACGATCATAGGTTCTTTGTGAAAGAAAGGAGATGCACTGTCCTTTCTTTGGCATATAAAACCAATTTAGCAAATTTCCTAAACTTCTATAAGCAAGAGTTTCCTTTTCTGCACAGTGAGGATAAAAACTTAGGACCCTTAAGGATTTCTCTGGCTCCAGGGCTCTTTATTTTCAAGCCAAGAGGCTACTTGTTGGGGTGGGCTTAGAACTGTGGGTTCTGGGAAGGACAGAAGGCAGCAGCTGCAGGGTGTGTGGGAAGCAAAAAGCACATGTGAAACTGTTAAGAAGCCTCAACAATAGCCTTTGAGAATCCACATCACCACCAGTGAGGCCTCCCAGGCCTGCCTTAGCAGTGCCAAAGGAGCCGGTGCCCTGTCCTGCTGGCATAAGCTTCCTAGTTCCAATGCAGCCGTACCACAGTCAGGCCTCACCATATCTTCACAGACCAAACCTTCTCGGCCTCCTTAACCCCTTCCCATTGCTACCCCAGGATCCATCCCACGAGTGCCTTTCTCATCCCCTCTACATTTGCTAATCCAATGAGTCCTGGGTCAGTTAAATTAAGCCCACTGCTGCCCCTGCCAGAATCCTCTAACAGCCCTAATTGGAAAAACAGTCTCAGCCTCTGCACATCAAAGCTGATTATATCCTGAGCAGAAAGGCCTGGTCCTTGTCTGGGCTGCCTGCTCTGCTCTGCCGCCTGTGAGCTCATCCCACCCATTCCCTGGGGCTGTCTGTTAGCTGCATGGGAGTCAGCCTAGGAGAGGCGCCTTCTTCACGTCAAGGGGCAGCAGCTGGCCTCTCAAGCCTTTCCTCTGACGGCATAAACAAATTTGTGCTCATCGCAGGGAACTGGAAACAACTCACGCTCAAGGCAAGAATCATTTTTCTCTAGCCCATGCTTCCTCTCCCCTTCACAATCATCCCTGAGGAATCTCTCAAACTAGAGGCAGAGATTCACTCCAGGAAAAAGTATGCTTGCCTCAGGGGGCCATCCCAAGAGACCCTGACCCAAACGTGTAATTCCCAGGTTCCTGCTCATTTGGACCCCTTTATCAGACATCCGAGCCGTGAAGGAGCCCACTGAGAGCTCACTGAGCGTCTCTTATGTGCTATACTGTGGTGACATGTGGCAGGAGGGAAATAAAAAGGAAGTATAATCAAGCCTCCCAGTAAACCACTGGTTTTCAAAAAGATTATTTGAAATAAATTTCACATAGCAAAAAATTCAAATTGTAACCTTCTTACACGATATACTTAGGTGGCTTTTGAATACATCCAAAGTTGCACACCATCGCCACTCACCCTAGAACACACTCATCACTCCCAAAGAAACCCTAAAACTGCTTTTCTCCATTTTCCCTCTCACCCCAGCCCTGGCAACCACTAACCTATCTCTATTAAGCCTCTGGTTTTAAGAGCCATTCCATATATCTGCTTTTCTCCCCTCATCTCTTTTTTTCATAACTGGGTACTAAAAGGCCTTTAAACAAAACACATGGGATGTTTCTACTTCTGAGATCACCAAGCACTTGAACGCTGTAGCTTCCTCCATTCTTGCCACACATTGTGCTCGCTGAGTGTCATTTGTCTTCTCACTACTCAGAGGCAGAAAAGAACAGTCTAGGAACATAACCCTGGTCTATCTGATAAAACTACAAATTGTACAAGTTAACCAAGTAAATAACTTTAGTTACTTTGTCATGAAGAATACAGTCATTTTAGCAAACACAAAAAGCCACAAAGACAGTTCATGCAAACTTCTCTTGGGCCAGGCCTCTGTGTAGGACTCTCACAACTTCCAGCAAGCATCAGAATGACCTGGAGGACTTTATAAAAATGCAGGCTGCTCGCCCAGCCCCTGAGTGTCCAGTCCAACAGATATGGTGTGGGGCTTACGCATATGCATCTCCCAGAGTCCCAAGTTTTATTACATTGCTGTTTGAGCACCATACTTGGAGAAGTATGTACAGAATATATACATGGTCATTATCTGTGTTCATTTATGGCCATGGCAAGAGAGAACAATCACCTAGCTTTTTTGGTCCCAGTACTGAGGACAGAACCCAGGTCTTTGCACTCAGTTATGTTTCCAGGCCTTTATTTTTTATTTTGACACAAGGCTTTGCTAAGTTGCTAAGATGCCTAGGTTAGGCTCCAACTTGTAATCTTCCTGCCTCGGCCTCCTAGAGTGCGGAGCTTACAGTTACTTGCCACTAGCTTTGCTTATGGTTTACTTCTTTTTATACATTTTTTCTTTCTTGATTGTTTTTTGAGACAGGGTCCTGCTTTGTTGTTCAGGGTGGCCTTGGGCTCTCAGAGATCTTCCCACCTCAGTCTCCCAAGTTCTGGGATTACATGTGTATACCACCATGCCTAGCGCTCATGGTTTTCTTCTTGAAGCTAACTGACTGGGCTGGAGTTCTCCCTCAATTACAGGCTCGGATAAACAACACCGTTTCCATTTCTACAATTTTCATTTTATACTTGGGAGCCAAGGCCCACAATTGTTACTGTGCTTGCAGTGCATAAATGGACAGTATGTACTTTCCTTTATGAATGGAAATGAGATTGTGAATATACAGATTATTTTCTCCTTCTAATAATGGTCACCTTTGAGATCTTCAGTTATAATATAAGTATACATTCATACAGTTCTATGTTTTTTAGGCCCATCATTTAGAGGGTTCTTCTTTGAACACATGTGGTAGCCTCTCTCATAACATCCATGTGAACTTGCCTGGCCCCAGCCCCCTTTCCCTTGTGCTCCAGATACAGGACCAAGAGTTAGACTTTGGGTCACCACTAGGGAATTCTTCAGAGCATGCATTGTTCGCGAAAATAACATGTATCTTTTGAAAAAGTAACAGCAGTAATTATACACAATCATATATGACATTTTATAGATTATACAGTATTTTTATGTTATATAATATAAAGTCAAAGTAAACCTGACACATAATCTGGGCTGGCATTATTACAAATCTATTTCATACATAAATATACTGAAACTTGCTCCAGATCCTCCAGCGAGTGATGAAACTGGGCCAAGGTCAGGGCCACACTTTGTCATTCATGTGTCTCCAGAGTCAAAAAGTTCTACTTGTCATTATAGAGACCTTTAGTTGAAAACAACATAAATCTGTTTATCTACAGTAAGACAGCAAAAGCCAGTGGGAGGAGATTCATAGAAAATATGAACGATGGGGCCGGGGAGATGGCTCAGTAGAATAAGCACTTCCCTGGCAAGCGCAAGGGTCTGAGTTCAATTCCCAGTTCCACCAAAAAAAAAAAAAAAAAAAAAGATACTGAAACTACGAATGCCTATTAGTGTTCAGTTTTTAGTCTCAAATGTCCACAAAGTGAGTTCAGTGCTTCCTGGAACATTTCAGTCTGTTCATTTGGCTGCAACAATGTCTTGTCACTGCCTGAACTCCTCTTCTGAGATCTAGGAACCAGGTCCCCCTGGTGCTTTTAAGGTCTGTGAGAGGAAGCAGCTCTGTACCAGCTAAGTGCCTCTGCAGTCCCGTCCCCCTCCTCCACCAGTTCTCACTAAAGTACCAGGGATCAGGAGTGGTGACGCTCCTGGGAGGTTTAGGCTCTCTGGGGCCACTTTAGCCATAACATAAACTGTGATGCTGACTGCTGCAGCCTATTCATTTATATTCATTCATTCATATACCTTCATCCATTCATATTCTCTCATTCATATTCTTCCCCTGAGCCCCAGCTAACTCCCCTTACAAAAGGTTCAAATGCTACCTAATTTTCTACTCTTGCTACCAAGGTCCTTTATGTATAGAGTCTTGTTATCCTTAACACAGTGATTTCCAGTGAATGTTAAATGTTTAGTTTGAAATAAATTTTATCGACTATTTTTATCACCTCATACATTTTATTAATAGCCTGTACTTTAAATCTGCAGTATGACATCATATGGAGAGAAAAATCATTTTCCTGAAAGATAACTATTAATAATCAAACCAGCGGGGCCAGTGAGGTAGCTTGGCGACTAAAGTGCCTGCTTAGGCAAGCTTAGGCAAGCGCAGGGATGGCGATCCCCAGTACCACATGCTGCCCCAGCGCCACTTGCAGAGTGGGCTGAGCCAGCCAGAGTCCAGGCATAGTGGTCGATGCCTGTAATCCCAGCACTAGAGAGGCTGAAAATAGGAGGATCACTATGAATTCAAGCTGTGTAGTGAGACCCTGTAACAACCAAATACATTAAAAATCAATAAACAAATAATCAAACCAGCTTAACTATGACTGACCTTCCAAGGTCTTTCCCTTTTTAGTACTAGAAACATTAGTAAAATTATAAGGAAAATAAAGATTCTTAACACCCAGGATAATCGCTTGTCACTTTTTTGTCATTTCAACACCCGAGTATATATTAAGAGCATTCAGCTTTATAATTCTATAAGACACAACTGGGTTGCTCCCCCATTTAAACTTTTTAAAGTTTTCTCCAACCTCTAAGATAAAAACCTAAACAGTCTCTTCCTAAGCCTGCTCTCTCCTTAGGAATATTCCTCCCAAATCCTTTGACTCTAGCTCAGAGTCTGCACCAAACTTGTAGCTGGCTGGTTATGCCCTGTAGGGTCTAAAGGACAGTGTTAGCAGGGTGGGGCGTTGTACCTGGCCTCCCTACAAGCCCCTGGCACCTACTGACTTACACCCCTAACCCCATGCTCTGTGCATGTAGGTTGACTGGACACTCCTGTGGGTCTGTCTAGCTACACTGATCCACATACCTCTCGCCATATCTGCCTCAGCCTTTGCCCAAGGAATTTTTCCTATCTAGAATGCTACATCACTGTCAGAAAAGCCAGATCAAATCTCTCTTTTTTTTTCTCTCTCTCTCTTTTTTTTAAGATTCTATGGTCAGAAAAAAAAAATCTCTTCCTTTCCTCTATTCCTGGGGCATGCGATGCTCCACTTTCTCCTGCACATTATCTGCAGTCCTTTGTGCACATAGAGTCTTGCTTTCTATAATTCCTAGTGGCCTAAGGTCATCCTCAGCTTTTAATTTTATTTATTTATTTATTTATTTATTTATTTATTTATTTTAGTGTATTTGGTAAAGGGTGTCACTACACAGCTCAGACTCCTAGTGATCCTCCAGTTATCAGCCTCCTTGGTACTGGGATTATATGTGTGTGCCACCACACCCCATCTTGGCCAGCTCAGTGTGCCCAGGGGTGGGGTCAGCATGGAAGGTGGTGCTGGGGATCAAACCCTGGTCTCTGCACTTGCCTAAGCAGGCACCTAGTCCACTGAACTATCTCGCCAGCCCTATTCTTAGCCTTTGATTCCACACCGTGATGTTCACAAGTAAGTGATCAGGGTCAGGTGGACCTAAATAAAGCATCGCTCTTTATGGCCTTGAGATCTCTCCTGTTCACAGACTCTGTCTTGGGGAAGCCTCCCCTTTGGAGCCAGTTCAAAGAGGAGGCTGTTCTTTCCTTCTGCCTGAGAACCCTTGTGTCTGGGCTCAGAGCTCATAATAGGAAGACATCTATGCTTATGACTACCAAGGTGAGAAATCATTCTTTATACTTTGTCTCTAACCCAGAAAGATTTTAGGAGCTTTCAATAGATTAAAGTTTTAGGGGCATTCATTAGATTAGAATTAAATAAATAAAGACAACCAGGATGGTAGCATAGCAATGTGAAGCCAGTCATAAGTTTTGTTTACTGAACTTCTGGACATAGGCTGTATATTCACCTCTGAGTTTCTAGCAACCAAAGCAAAAAGAGGAATTTAATCAATTAAGATATATTACATTTTAAGAGGCACTCAGCTTTTTTTCCCTAAACCTTGAAAGAAATGCTGTTCAAGGGAAGGTTGAGGGATTCAGAGGAAAGTTGTTACTAGATAATTAAAAGATTTAAAAAGCAGCTTCTTACCAGATCTCCCAGGCCATCCTGAGGACCAACTCCCACGAGCTGAGAGGGACTTTTCACAGGACTGCCAGGCTGTTTTTGCCCAGCCCTGCCAAGGTGGTGGGAGGCATTCTGGGAAGCTCCCTACGTCTCCAGAAGAGTTGGGGGTAGTTTGGAGGCTAGTCACACCCAGCTCCCAGCCTCCTCAGCTGTCTCACTCACAGCATTTCTGCTTCTCTGTGTCTTATGTATTAGACTTTGGGGTCAATTATTTCACAAAAGGCTCTACATTAAAAAAAAATCTGTCACAAGCAATATTTTTTCACTGAACTTTTGGTAAATATTTGTTGACAATTTAAGTTCATGTTTAAAGTTTTGGGGAAAAGACCTTACAGGGTTTACTTCTCAGTATATACCCAGAAGAACTGAATACACAGACACACACATTTTTAACAGCACTTATTTATAACAGCCAAGTGGTGGAAATAGTCCAAATGCTCACAAACAGGTAAAGATGTAAACAGTTATGATACACACAGTGGAATACTACTCAGTCATGAAAGGAATAATGGTGACGCATGCTACAACATGGGTCAACCTCCAAAAGATTATTCTAAGTGACAGAAATCAGGTGCAAAGAAGTTCATATACTGTACAAGTCCATTTGTATGGAATTTCCAGAACAGGCAATTCCACAGAGACACGGTAGAGATGGGTTTTATTATTTATTTATTGTGGCCGACTCAGCACACCCTGGGGGCAGGGCTGGCATGGCATGTGGTGCCGGGGAACAAACCAGTCCCTACACTTGAAGGGAAGATCATCAAGACTGCCAGTTAAAGAACATCTCACAGGGGCTGGTGAGATGGCTCAGGGGTCTAAAGCACCTACTTAGAACAAGCTTAGCAAAGCACAGGGACTGCGGTTCAATCCCCCAGCACCACATGCCAGCCAGGCCCGCCCCCTGGTGGGCTGAGCTGGCCACACACACACACACACACACACACACACACACAAATAAATAAATAAAAATTAAAAAAAAAAAAAAAGAACATCTCATAATATGACCATCAGCCAGCAGAGGGTAGGGTTGGCATCTGCTTGGACACAGCGGTCTTCACGAGGGCCACACACACTCACAGATACACTCACACCCTCCCCTTCTCTCACAGCAGGGCTGAGGGGTATGTGGCCATGAGGGAGTGTAAATCTAGTAGCAATAGGTGGTTTTTCTTCCATATTGTTTCTGCTCACCATTTACACTGTCCCTCAGTACCTAGCCAGAGTAAGGACACTGTCAGCGCTGACTCCCTGCCCAGACCACTAAGTGTAGGCCACTATTATTTTTAACCCATGACTCATTTACTCCACAAATCTTTATGTATAGCTATTTCCCTGATGCTCTCTTCTACCTGATCAATTCATTCAGCCTCATCTGCTTATTGAACTGATAGCAAGGAATCGGTAAGACTAAACCTCTCCTACCCAGGAGCACAGGCGGTATCTCATGCGTAGAATTAGGCTTACCTTCCCTGGAGCTATTCATAAGCTCAACTCATTTTTCTCCTTTTCTTTCCTGCTAGATTAATATCAGCCCCAACTCATTTTCTGAGAGTCATGTCCTCACCCATGAGGTAACATATCCTCTTGTATTTTATTGAATATTAAGTACCTACCATATTCAGGCACTGTGCCAGGCTACAACTGTTGTATCTGTGAACGAGATGAGCGAGCCTCCTCAGGGGAATGGCAGACACCAGCCACAATTATATGTGTGAATTGCAGTGTGCTGCGGAAGCACTTTTCAGTGGGACAGATAGGTCTGGGTGCTCAGGAAAAGTCCCCCTAGACTTTAGGGTGCTGCTGAGCTGAGACAGAAGATTAGCTCAGCAGAAGTCTAGGAGTAGAAACAGCTGCCTGGCCATGACTTCCTCCTGGACTGAGAGCGGGCCGGGTCATCTACCCTTCCAGGGACTAGGAAGATCAGTGTTGCTGGCAGTAGCACAGCCCACCAGCCAACGTTAAGTGTTTCCTTACAAGCTTTTCCACTTGAGCTCTGCTTGGCCCTCCATCTTCACCACTAGTCCCCTTTCTCAAATCACTGGGTGTCATTTTTGGCTTTTGGGGGCTATGGATATCTTTTAAGAATCTCATAAAAGCCGTGGACATTCTAAGAAGGAATCACATATAGAATTCTGCTTGTAGATTAGGGAATTCACAGAGGCCTTCAAGCCCTTTCCTAACCCAGCTCTTCTAGGAGTCCATGGGCCTAGAAGGCTGGGAAGCCCAGAAGGCTTCTCATGCCGCACCAGGCCTGGCAGCTAGCCAGGCCCCTCAGTTGGTGCTGGTCTCGCCTCAGGACCTGGGCTTCACTGGACAGCTCCCCAGGTAGAGTGGGGAGGCCGATGTGCTCTTTCTGGACCCTTTGGTCCTGGATCTGTGTGCTTCCCCCTCATGCTGCTGTATTCCAGTATGTCTTTGTCTATATTCTTTAATCTTCCTCCAAGTGCCTGTCCCTCTGGCCCTGGCTCCTCTTTCTCTTCAGTGTCCTTCTGCTACCTTAGGACCCTTTTCCATAGTGCTGTTGTACTCCAAGCCCTTATGTTTCTTCTCCATCATCCTTCCTCAGTATCTTCCTCTGCACCTTGGAGGCACCTGAGAATCAGGATGCAGTTGAGGAAAAGCCTCCAGGCAGGCTTCTGGTTGAGCAGAAGCTCCTGACAGGCAGGTTGATTCCTTCCCCATGGGACACAGTTAAGTTCAGCAAAGCTGTCCAGGGCTGAGGAAGCAGCTGGTTCTGGGCAATGCCTTAAGGAATAGAGCTCAAAATGGAGAAGAATGACAGGGTGGAATTCTTTATAAGTCAAAAGCAGGCACCTCTATATTCTACTGTTAATGTAGTCGCAGTAGCACTATGGGGGCCTAAAATGTCTCTTCACTCACTGTTGCTTTCAATCAGGCAAAGGTCATTTTTGTTGTCTGTGGGGTGGGAAACACCCTTAAGCATACTGGTGTTTTCTCAGAATGAAGGCTTCTGTCTCCTTGGTTGTCTTGATCCCACAGGGGAGGAAACAAGTGCTTCCTCAGTGCTGGTGGCAAGCTTTGAGGCCTACCGTCTACAGGGCAGTGTTTTAGTGCTCACTGCACCAACCTGGGAAGGCAGAGGCTGTTCACGTGTCCTGCTGCTGAGCTGTGAAGGTGCTGACCACGCTGAGAAGCAAGGAGTGGCTGAGGTTTAAGGCAGAGACCACTAGTAGCTCACAACAGCTCCCCTTCTGATAAGCATTACCACACTGATTTTGTTTTCTTTACTTTTTCATTTTGAGGTAATTGTAGACTTTCAGATAGCTATACAAAACAATATAGCATGAGATCATGTACCTTCTCCCCAGTTTCCCCCAATGGTAACATCTTGTAAAACTGCAGTTTAATACCATGCCAGGAAACTAATGATACCATCCAGTGACATTCAGATTCTACCAACTTTACTCCAGCAGGAGCATATGTCATTTAGTTATATGCAATCTTATTCCTTATCCAGGTGTCTTATCTCAGTCAAGACATGAATCATCCCATTATAGGGCCCCTCTTGCTACTCTCTAAGGGCCAGTCACCTCTCTCCCTCCCTCCCTACTTTCCAACCCTTGACAATGATTAATCTGTTGTTCATTTCTATGAACTTGCCATTTCAAGAATGTTATATAAGTTAGATCATACAGTATATTGTGTTACCTGTGAGAGGAACTTAATTTTTAGCTGGGCATATTGTCACCCAGGACGAAAATAACAAAACTATGTTTCTCAGTCTCCTCTGTATCTGGTGCAGCCATCTGACCAAATGGGACCAACAGGATTTAATGTTCTTTTGGTATCTCAGCAAGGCTGCTTAAAGGGGAGCCAACTCCGCTGGAAGAGTCCCCTCTCAGGCTCTTGTACTTATCCTCCTGGCTCATATTAAGATGTGATAGCTAGAGTTATAGCAGCCACTTTGAACTTGATGAAATAACCTTGAGGATAGAGCTATGTTCCAGGAACTGAAACAGAAAGCTAGGACCTTGGGTTCCCATGGAGCTGCTCTATCAGCCTGATATTGCCCACAGCCAGAATTCTTTGAGGTGGGAAAGAACTAGATTTCTATTTTGTTTAAGCCACTTTTTGACTGGATATATAGCCAAATAAGTCCTAAATAAGTAAGGTATTTTAGGTTTTCAAGCAGAGAAGAAACTTGCTCAGAGAAATGTTTTAGGGCAGTCATTCTCAAATGTCAGTATGTATTAGAATCACCCAACACAGACTACTGGGCACTCCCCCAAGAGCTTCTGACTCAGTCGGTATGGAGGGCGGAGACAGATAATGTGCCTGTCTGATAAGGTTCTGGGTGATACTGAAGCTACTGGCTTAGAGTAATGGCAGAGTGGACAATGACATGCTTGTGATAATTCTTTCTCGTCATTCAAATATATTTCATCAGTTCAAATAAATACTTCTTGAACACCCACAACAAGGAGGATGCGGGGCTGTGATGGGGAGTGCAGAAGAGAAACAGCAAGCTGGCTGGGGAGAGGAGGTCAAGGAGGCTTCCACGAGGAAGTGAGCTTCAGCAGAAGCCTGTGCAATGCCTAAGTTGTCTAGACCAAGGGAAGATGTTGTCTCAGGCAAGGGAACAGCACCTGCAAGGGCCTGGGAGTGAGAAAGAGTGGTGTTTTGGAAGATTTGAAAGAATTTCAGTGGGCTGGGGCATACACACAGAAAAGAGGGGGGTTGAAAAGTGAGACCAGAGAAGCCAAGAGAGGCCAGGCCCCTAGGACTCTATAAATCTTTGTTGTAATTTGGACATCATCATGGGCCAACGGGAAGACTTTCTGCGTGTTAATTACATGGGGATCAGAAGAATGAATGGGAAGCTGGAGGTCAGGGTGAGTAGGAGGTGATGGTGGCTGGGTCTGGGATCACGGCCAAGGCCATGGATTTATGTGGACAGGCACAAGGTGACTGTTAAATCACAGTTAGCATTAGTTGGCTGTGGGGGGTTAGGAAAAAGGAAGAGTAAGGGATGAGAGAGTTTGGAGTGCATAAACAAGCAGCCATAGTTACTTCCTGCTGTGACCAATGTCTTAAGTGAGGGAGCTGGGTGACTGCTAGTGGGACTGTCTGGAGGGGAAGTTCCCCACGTTCATGAGGAAGAGCTCAGTGTGTAGGAGGCTCCGTGGAGAGAGGTGAGCCTCCTCACCTCAACACTTCCACCATGGGGCTGCACACGTACCTGCCACTGCCATCCCCACTCAAGCAGGGTCTCTGGGTTTGCTCTGACATTGTTGGCACCATGGGGATGATACTTCGTTCTCCAGGAGGAGGAAGGTGAGGTATTGTTGCTACTCAGGGGGGAGCAACAAAGGGCCAAAGTTGCTCCCACGACAGCAGGTCACATGAGTGGGAGGGCAGCAAGTGTGGCTGAATCCAAAGGTGAGATTAAAAAATACCTAAGGGTTTACCTTTTTATTTTACCAATTTCAAATACAAACAATAGTAGAGACATTGGTATAATGGGCTACCAACCTTCATTCATCCAAACCTTCTGCTGATGATTTTAAAGTAGAGCCTAGGTATCGTGATATTAGATATTTAATGTATACACATTTTAGTGTACCTTTCTAAAAGTTCGGGTTTTCTTTCTTTCTTGTGGTACTGGAGATTGAATCGAGGACCTCACACATGCTAGGCAAATAGTCTACCACTGACAAATATTCTTGTCCTTTTCTTTTGATTATTTTATTTTGATACAGGTTTTGTACATATCCAAGGCAAGCCTTGGACTTGCCATCCTGCTGCTTCAGTGTTCTAAGTAGCTGGGAATTACAGGTATATACCATGGCCTGTGGCTCTACAAGGTTTCTGGAAAAAAAAAAACACATTTTTTTTTTTTTGTGTGTGTGCAGGGTCTCACTACACAGCTTGGACTTGTAGTGATCCTCCTGTTTTCTGCCTCTCTAGTGCTGGGATTACAGGTGTGCACCACCATGCCTGGACTCCATTGCTGGGTCAGCATGTGAGGGGTTGGGGGGTTGGAGGGTTTGGGGATTGGGGGAGTGAGGGCGGGACCAGTGCAGCATGTGGTGCCAGAGATGGAACCCTGGCCCCTGCGCTTTCCTAAGTAAGTGCTTAGTCTACTGAGCTATCTCGCTGGCCCTCGCAATATCTTAAGATATCTAAACAAATTAACAATAATTTCCTCAAGAAAAAAGTCCAACATCCATACACAGAAGACATTCAAACACACCACAGCCAAAGGGGCACCTGGTCAGCAGTGCAAGCCTGGCTGGCATCCCCTGCCTCCGTGGGGTGTAGAAATCTCAGTGTGCCTGTCTCAGCGAACGGTAGGTCTGACCAGAGGCTCCTAGACACTGATGCAAAAGACACTGATAAAATCCAGAACAGATACATTTCATTGGCTACATAATCTAACGAGCTGCAAAATCAGAGACTATAAAACTTCTCCGGAAGCAGCCCAAATGTCTTTTGGCAGATGAACAGAGAAGGATCTACTACATAGCCTTTAAAAAGAAGGAAGAATCATCACGTGTACAAAATGGAGGAACCTCAAGTAAATTATGCTAAGCGAAATGAGCCATTCACAAAAGGACAAATCCTGTATGATTCTCCTTACCAGAAATATCTAAAGTAGTCAGAATCATATGGACAGAAAGTAGAAGGTAGTTGCCAAGGACTGGGGAGGGGAGAGGGGAGATGAATGTTCAGTAGAGGGACAGCTTCAATTTTGCATGGTGAAAAAGAGCGCTAGAGATCTGCGTTACAGCAACGTGATAGACTCCTGAACAGTGTAGTTAAGATAACTTTAATGTTACATCTTTAAAAACATACTAAGGTTTTTTTTTTGTCATTGTTTAAACCTTCTGAGGTCCCTCTGGCTGTAGGAATGGGCAGGACACACTGGGATAGATTTCTGGTATGCCTTTGCTTTGATCTGTTTTGAAGGGGGCATTGGAACACCATTACAGCCTTTGAGGGGAGCCACTCAGGGAAACAGGGTTGAGGAAAGATGAGTTTGGAAGCTCCCAAACCTCTGGTAATCCATCCCAGCAGACAGCAAGTGGGGACACCTGGGCAGGCTCTGTAAAGTAGGGGTAGGGGACTGTGTGTGGGTGTTGGGGTGGGGGCAGGGACATCAACATGAGAGAGAAAGAAACAAAGGCAAGTAGAAGCCTTTATTACAGGCTGGGCTAGGCTGTCCTCCGGGAACATCTGGGAAGAAAGGAGCAGGCTCCCAGTTGGCTGAGCGCAGCCATGCGGGGGGGATCTGAAGCGACAGATACAAATGTGTAGTACACTTGCAGGCGGACATGCAAGAGATTAAAAGTGCACAGAGGCTGAGAGCAGGCAGAGGGCGGGGTGGGCAGCTGCGAAAGACCCTGAACCTCTTGCTGGGCACAGGACCTGCTGAGTGCTTTTAGTGCTCATTATCATAAGGCCATTTTTCACATTAGCACACGGCTGGCTGAAGAGAATTCACGCAGCAGCAGGCAGAACTGGACTCTACTCTATCCACCCTTCTCCCTGACCTCTCCTGGGAGGATTTCTCCAGAATCTATACGTGGCAGAGAGCAGATTCCCTGTACTACATGATAGCACTGTCTTGGTGCCTGACAGTGTGGCTGAGGGGAGACACTGGGACTGGAGTGGCCGGCAGGATTACTGTCTGATCCAGGCTTTGGAAAGGGAGCAGAGCACACCTTTGTGAACAGGGCTCCTTCCTCCTTCCTCCTTCCTCCTTC
>NW_004524752.1:3124977-3132168 GCF_000260255.1 Octodon degus
GGTCTCACTACCAATTTGGGCTGACCTTGTGCTCACTTTTGTAGCCCCCAAGCTGGTCTTGAATGCATAGTGGTCTTCCTGTCTCAATCTCCTAAGTACTGGGATTACAGATGTGAGCCACCACACCTGATTCTAGGGCCAACACAGCATGTGGGGCTGGGGATTGAATTTAGGACCTTGCTCTTGCCAGGCAGGCACTTAAGCCTCTAAGCTATCTTCCCAGCCCCGTGCTTATTTTTGGTATCTAGATTGCTTGAGAGAGGTCGGGCTGCCTGTTTAATGTGGAGATGTAAATGCCAGACTGGTGTTCTGAGGTCACCAAGAAGTATGGGGTGTCTGCCAGGCAAGGTCACTCTCTGAGAGGGAGTTGGGGGTGAGGAGACTTGAGTTGAGCCTTTTGTATCTTTAGGCCAGCAGTTCCAAACTCTTCTTGGTTACCCTGGCCCTACATACTTCCTGGGCACTGGTGGGCTCTACTCGCTTTGTCAACCATGTAAGAGAACAAATCCATGATACAAGAAAACAAGAAAAATGTGATTTAAGCTATGATCTTGAAGTAGGTCTGATATGTAATCAAAATATTCCTAAAGCCCAGGCCTTCAATTGTTTTATTAGCTATCTATAACACCCGAGGCCTCACACTGGCCTGGAGTTTTGGTGCCCTGTTGGCCTCTCTGTTCTCTGAGCTGCTTTCCTCAGATACTGGCCTAACAACCCCCACCTCTCCCCCAGCACTCACTCTCTACATCTCAGGAGCATCAGCTGGACATGGATAGCTCACACTTCTGCTAGGACTCCCCTAACTGGCACTTGTATGGCCTTGTTCTCACAGTGGGATCCCCAGGTCAGCAGCAGCAGCAGCAGCAGCAGCAGCAGCAGCAGCAGCAGCAGCAGCAGCAGCAGCAGCAGCAGCAGCAGTAGCAGCAGCTGGAAGCTTGTTAGAAATCCACAATCCAGAGCCAGGGAGATAGCTCAGTAGCATGAGTGTCTGCCTGGTAAGCGCAAGGTCCTAAGGTCAATTCCTAGTACAAACAAACAAACAAACAAACAAAAACAACAAAAAAGCAAGCAAGCAAACAAGGAAAACAAAGCAAAGCAAAGCAAAACAAAACAAAACAAAACAAAGCAAAACAGAATCTGGGTCCCACCTCAGATCCGCTGAATCAGCATCCCCATGTAACAAGATTTCCAGGTGGTTTGCATGCACATTCTTCATGTGAGCCTGAGATTTTCTGCACTTTGGCATCACACCCTACCCCTTGCCACCAGGTGAAGTGGAGTGACACACAGTCTGAGGTAGGGCAGGCCAAGCTCAACCACTGGCGGGCAGCTATCACCTCTGTGGGGAGAGGGAGAAAGTGAGGAGCTGGACATGACATGAAAGTCCATGGATGATTGTCTTGATCAATTTAAGAGCTGCCTAGAGCAACCTCGGGGTGTATCTATGTGGGTCGTGGATGCCTGACTCTGGCTGCTCTATCTGTTCTCTGGCTTCTCCCTCTGTGACAATGGTTTGCTGCCCTCCTTCCTGGCTGCCACGAGGTGAATAGCTGTCCTCTGCCATGCCTTCCACCATGACGTTTCTTCTGCCTTGCAGCCAGCCAGCTATGGAATGAAACCTCTGAGGCAGAAAGCCAAATAAACTTCTCCTCTTTACATCATAGGTATCCATTATTTTTTCCCCAGTGACAGGAAAACTAATACTGAAGGTGTTGTTAAAAGGTGTGGCATGCATTTAAATTTAGAGGCACTAAGGTGCAACCTAGGGAGGCATTTTGTCCATTCTGAGATCTTGTTACCTTTCTAATCCATTAATAGGCAGATGCTGACAAAATAATCATAGCCAACATTTACTGAGTCCTTCCCATGAGACAGGCACTATTTTACATAAATGTGTTTTTCATGTATTGATTAATAACAACTTCTGGAGATATGATCATTATTTTCACCTTACAGATGAGGCAACTGAGGCACACAGAGGTCAGGTGACTTGCCCAAATTCACATGGATGTGTACCAGAGCTTAGATTTGCAGCCTGGCCATGTGCCCAGAGCCCACACTCCTAACTACTTCTGGAGACCATTTCTAGAAGGGATTGGGGAATCTTCCTCTCCACTCTGGAGCTTTCTTGTAGAGCAGGGATATTCTTCCATGTCTGTTTGCTAGGAACTGAAGGGATTCCTGAATATGGGACTCCCTGTGCTAACACTGGGAGTCTTGGGCAACTTTGGTACCCTGTGGATGCTGTACTGCCCATATGTGAATATCAGAAATGTGAAAATATTGGAATATGTGAAATACACAAAGAATGGACATCAAATTTAACAAGAAATCCTTGAGATTACAGCATTTGAGCTGTGGGAGCTCTGAATGAGAGCTTGGGTAACCTGTCTCCATTTGAGGAACCCTACAAGCCTCATTCTCCTTTTATGGCTTGTTTTTCTGTACTCTTCTTTCCTTTGCTATCTTCTTCTTTTCCTGCCCAGGTATTATAAAAATAAGCCAGAGCCTGTTGCTGGTATGTGTAAGAGCACTAACATCATAAGGGAAGAGGGTGCAGATAAAAATACTGGCCAGTGTTTCTCTCGTCAAGGTCACCCTGCACCCACATGGGTCTCTGGCAGCTCTGCATTCTTTAGGGCTGCCAGCCAGTTCTGTGAATCTTGTTTCTTTTAAGCCTTGAGAAGATAGTTTGACTGGTTCAGGCTTCTCTTTTGCTCAAGAGCCATTATGATTTCTCAAATAAAATACAGAGCTCCCCCAGTGAGTGTGTGTGTGTGTGTGTGTGTGTGTGTGTGTGTGTTCACACTCTCTTGGAAATAAGTTTTAAAAGCAGTTTCCAAAGCAAATCAGATGATGATGGCAAGGAAGCAGCAGACAAAGTGTGACTGAGGGTCAAAGGGGAAACTCAGATCCACACACCGGGGACAGTACCTGTCCTCTTCCAAGGGAAGGCAACTGTCTTGACGCTATCAAAGGATTAGGATTTCTTTGCTATCTCCAGGCTAAGTGGAGGCCTAGCCCTCGGTTTCCACTGGGATTCACTATAGCCAGTATCACCAGACACCATGTGTCTCAGGTCAGGCTAAGATACGCATCTTCAAAGTGTCTTATGCCCTTCTCAGAAGGCAGCTATTTCAGATCTTTCCTGATTAACTTCATGAGACCTGCGATTAAAGAACTACACATTCTTAGGGCAGAAGGAGAGTTTGAAAAAGTAGAATCCTCCCAAGTTCTTTCAGAAGACTAAAAGAGCTGGGACAGGGTTTTGTAGCCCTTTTGATCACAGGTTTTCCACAATTATTTCAGTGGCATTGCTGTACAGTCCCAAGGTCAGTAGACTAGATTAGGTACTCCCAAATCTGTCACTTTGGCATAGAGACTATTTTGAGAAACAGCAGGCAGAGGGAAAGCTCTAAAAAGAGCTTCCATCTATAAGTGAAGTCTATACCCACAATGGAAATCTCCTTTTGTGAGGGCGGGTATCTTCTTCACTGAACCAGAAAGAGGAGCCTGAGTAAATCACAACTGTCTTATCACTGGAGATAGCTCCATCTGCACAATAAACCTTCCTCTGGTACCTTGCTCTGAACTAGCTTTCCCCACTCCCTTCTTGATTTTGTCTTCAGCTGAAGGTGGTATTGAAGCCTGAAGTCTATGCCACCTCTCTGAGATTTATTCATATTCTCCTCGGTATCTCTGATGTAGATAGGGTTTAGGGATTAGTAAACTTCTGTTTCTTTTCATTTGTTAATACCTTTTCTTACAGGAGTCCCAGCTAAGAGCTATGAAAGGTAGGGGGAAAATTACCTTTTCCTTCCCTACACCCTGAATGCCTAGAAAATAAAGACCATCATGTTGCCCCAACTATTTCTCTTCTAGGCCCCCACAGTGGTCTGGATGCACTGGTTTTCATCCCTGTTGCTGGCGAACACAGGTCCGGAAGATGTATGGGAGTCTTTTCTATGCAAAAGAAGGCAGATGACTAAGGAGATGAGAGATACAAACCAAAGCTTCTCTCAGTTCCCACTTGCTGACCCAATAACCAACGTTGAGCATTCCTAAAGTTGACAGCACACACATGGAGCAAAACAGCTCTTCAGCTGAGCCAAGGAAAGCTGTCAGTTTGACAATCATGGAAAACAAAAAACAAAACAAAACAAAAACCCCAGAGCATTTCTCTCACAAGGGGCCCAGGGAGCTTCCCCATTTGGGCCTCCTCCTTGCTATTCCTTAGAGCATGGGTGGTACAGACAAACTGTTAGGACACAGTAGGACATTAGTGACCAACTTGCAAATGAGAACAGCACACGTCTAGGTTTGTGCATGGGAACCCAAGTAGGTTAAAACCGCTCCTCCTCCAAACTAGCAGGACTGACCCACATCCCTAGCATGATCTCAGTTCTCTCCAGCTCCAGAAAAATGACTCTCCTGATGTTTAGTGCTATTAAAGCATATGGGGTATGATGAAAATGTGGTGAATGCTACCGATGTAAAAAGTATAAATGTAAAAAAGTAAAATATTTTATTGCTAAATGACACTTTGCCATTAATCCTCCCCAATCTTCCCCCTCACTCTGAACACATGTCATCATTCTTCCCACTTTCTGAAGCATTCTGAAAAGTTCTCTTTCATTAAATTCCTTTAGTTGCACTGCCATAGCTGTATAGTGTCCTGAATTAATTCAACATGTTTACCTTTCATGGTTGTCTTGATTTTAGGGAAGAGCCAGGAGTCTCACCATGCCAGCTCTGGTGAATAAAGCTGATGAGGATAACAATGAAGTGTTTGTAAGGCCTGCCTTTCCACTGGATGGCGCTTGGCAGCAACATTCACCAATTTTTAAAAATCAGACCTCATAAAGATACTCACAAAAGAGGACTTCCAGAACTGCTGCAGAAAGTGGCAAGAACAATGCAGTAAGTGTGCATGCTCAAAATAAGGGGGAGATTTCAATGGAGATTAATAGCAATGTGTCTTTTACCATTATACATTTTTAAAAAAATTAGACATTCACTGTATATCTTGATCATCCTTTGTATACTTATACATCTTGGGTAGGAAACAGAAGCATCCAATCCTTGCTGCATTCATTTGTAGCAACTATCTATGAGATAGGACTGTAATGTGATTATCTCTCTCTGCCTTGATCTGATTATATGGCCCTTTAAAATTATTCTTTCTTTTGTTCATCCATTCATCCATCCATTCAACAAGAGCATCTGGCATCTTCTTCCTGCTCAGTAAATTCTAAGCGAAGATCAATAGGACATTTTGCAAGCTTCAAATTCCCTGCCTGTTGGAAGTATCAATAAACAGCAAAGCAGAGGGGTGGGTGGTGGTCAGAAAATGCCATATTAAAACCCCAGCTTTGCTATGTACTAATTTTTTCTGAGCCTCAGTTTCACCAGCTGTAATGGGAAGAATTTCTCATAAAACTGTTTTGAAGTTTAAAAAGGAAAAGTGTATATAACACACACACACACACACACACACACACACACACGACATGTAATAACAGTCAGCTTAAAGAAAATTATTCTGCTATCTGGCTTCCTTCTCAACACTTTCTTCTAATACCTCACAACCAGGTCAATATTCTTTTTCATTTTGCTCCCTATGACAGTAATCTTGGTCCTTCTGGTGTGGTGGGTGGGATCTGTCTTTGTTCTAATGGGTTGGGCCACTTGGAGAATATGATTTGTATCAAGGTCAGCTGCCAGGCTGCTGGAGCTCATGGGAGGGTAGATACATAAAGTCCAGTTAATAAATAAACACACAGACATCAAGGCTACCGGCTGTCCTAGTAACAAGACTTTATGCTTTCCTGGCTCCTGTCATCTTTAGAACTGAAGGCACTTAATGAATTAGTCTCACTTGCAGTCCTTCTGGAGGAAAATGCTGCCTTGTCTACAAAGTGCAGTCACAGTAAACAGCCAGAGGTCAATCGCTTTTGTGAACACTGCCAGCTAGATCCCTGGAGTAACTTTGTTTCTTGTCATAAAAGCAACAGCTGGGGGCAACTGACATATGTCTATAATCTTCTCATTTGGGAGACTGAGGCAGTCAGATTGTTGTAAAGTAGAGGCTAGCCTAGGCTACATAGTAAGTTCAAGGTCAACCTAAACCACATAGAGAGACTGTGTCTCAAAAAATGTATTAGAAAATTTAAATTACATAAATCAAAAGAAAAATTGGCTGGAAATATAGCTTAGTGGTAGAGACTTTGCCTAGGTATGTCCTAGTTCTCCCTCCCCCCCAAAAGATTAAAAATCAAAATTCCCCATAACTGTCCACTTGGAAATAGGCATGATTAACACACACACACACACACACACACACGCACACACACATTAGGGTTATACTAGGTGCATACTGTTTCATAATTTAACAATATAGCATGACTATCTTTTCATGTATAGCATATTTCTATGCCCTTTTAAGTGACTGCTATTTTACTGAAGGAATCTTGTGTTAAACATTTCTGTTGATACTTGCTATGGTTTGGATATGGCTTAAGTGCGTTCCCTAAGGGGCTAATGTGTTGGAATCTTGGTCCTCGAGGTGGGAGGTGTTGGCCATTGGTATAGACCCATTAAAGAGCATAGAAGTGAGAAGTAATTAGGTCACTGAAGGCACTGCCCTCAAAAGGAACTGATTGAATCACTCTCTGGCTTCCTGTCTTGCTGTGTGATCTCCCCTGTCACATTTGCTCCGGCCATGGTGACAGCCACAATCATGTGATGCAACTAGGAAGGCCCTTTTTAGAACCAGCACAAGGTTGTTTGCATTTTCAGCCCCCCAAACCATGAGTTAAATAAACACCTTTTCTTAAAGCCTTAGGTATTTTGTTAGGACAGTGGAAAGGAACTGGAAAGTCTTTTAACTATGACAACAAGTTTATGTTTTCTTCTTTTAGGATTCAGGATGTATGCTTGAAGGTACATGGCATGGAAGAACAGGGCAGAATTGTAAAAGCAAATGTCACTTAGTATACCAGGAAGAAAGTGGACAAGGACACTCTGGTGTTAGGTGGGGAACCCTATAGACATACAAGAGAGGAAAACTGAGAAGTCTGAAGCCATCATGATCTTTAGAGAGGGCACCCAGCTAAGTACTGGAGGAGACTAGATTGAGTGCTGGCGATCACAATCCTCTCCTATTACTTCTGCCCATATTTTTTTAATGTC
>NW_004524752.1:3133452-3136953 GCF_000260255.1 Octodon degus
TCTCACTCAGTGGGCGGGGTGGGGGTGGGGTGCTGTGGAGTGGTGGTGGGAGTCACAAGGGGGTGCAAGAGGGTCTCACCCGCGCTGTGCCTGGACTTGGACCGGCAGGTTCCACTGGCACAGAGTAGCGGGAAGCTCTCCCACACGCTCACCGGGCCTGGGCTAGGACTGGATCTGGGGGCTCCCAGAACGCGGCAGAAATTCCTACTCGGTGGCTGGGTGGGGGTGCTGTAGGGGGGTACCAAGGGGGTGGAAGAAGGTCTCACCCATGCTGCACCTGAGTTTGGACCGGTAGGTCTCGCCAGTGCAGGGTAGCCGGAAGCTCACAGTCCTCTCATTTGTTCCTGCTGTCACCATGCTACCAGTGGTCCCTTGTGACCCTGAGGTTATAATTACTGCCACCATCTTGCTTTCCCAATCTCTCCAGTCTCCTCTTTCATCTGTCCCTCTCCTGGATTTAGCATCTGTCCTGCCATTTGTTGGTGTCTACTGAGTCTTGGCAGAGTGGTACTAGGCATGACATACCCATCCCACATCCCCACTTAAGTGTTTTAGAAACATGAGTTGAGGTATTACCTCCTCTATTTTTCTTTGCATTTCTTCCTTTCACCAGACTGCATTAAATTCCACACCTTATTTTGTAGATTCACAACTCCTTTGCTCTATTACCACTCTGTGTCTGTCTCTACTAAAATTTGAGATTTGTAAATCAATGCCTTCCTTACATGTTGAACATACAATGGGCATTCAGTAAATATTTTTGTATGATTTATATGTTTGGCAATAATTGTTAATCTCACAATTAGGGGGAATGATTTTGTTTCTCAAATGTCTCAAAATATTTTAAGTTGTCATATTGGGGTGTACAACCGGAATCTTGTGGGTACTGATCAAGGATACTCCGCCCAGGATATTCCTCATTTCCAAGAAAGAATTACCAAGTCCCAAATGTCAATAGTGACAAGATCAGGACCCCTAGCTCTAGACTATAAGCTCTACAAAGACAGGGATTTTACCTACCCTGTTTATCATTGTATCTCCAGCACAAGGCCCAGTGTTGATACTCAGTGAATGTGTGACATGTAGCTGAATGAAAAGATAACAGATGGACGTAGGCATGCTATTAAATTTAACAACTGATACAGCACACTATGGTCCATCAGAACTGATGCCAATCATAGTGCTAGATCTGGCAAAGGAGGCCCCTGTGGAGCCAGGTTTCACCCCTCTGGTTGTTGAACTATGGGCAAGTCAGGGCATTCTGAAGGAAGGGCTGAGGCAGCCCCAGGGAAGGGAAAGTAGCTATTGTCAGCTGATGAGAAAGATGTGGGAATTTTAACAACCTGTATGACCCTGCTTATTACATAAGTCCTAGACAGAAAGGATGACAGATAGAGATCAGAGTAGTAATGAGTAGTTAGTGAGTTGAAGGAAAGAAATGACCTGTTTCTGATGTAAAATATATATGTAGGCAGAGAGCTCTGCACCTTCAGACTAAGATGTACCTCCTATAAGACGATGGAAAATATGGTAGAAGCATTAGCAGAGTTGGGGCAGAGAGAAAGGCAATGGACTTGAGGTACAGCATTAGCCTTTTCTTTTCTCCCAAACCACTGAAATCCCATTTATGAGAAACTGCAGGCTTTTCCCCTCACTGTAGTAAAATATCTCAGATTATGAAAGAAAACATTGCCTTTTTTCGCTGCCCGATGCCGCCGAGGTCGCACGTGTGAGGCTTGTCTGCCGCCATCGCCGACATGCACTACGTGGCCTCTTACTTGCTGGCCGTCCTCGGAGGCAATGCCTCCCCCAGCGCTAAGGACATCAAGAAGATCCTGGACAGCGTGGGCATCGAGACAGAAGATGACCGGCTCAATAAGGTCATCGGTGAGCTAAATGGGAAAAACATTGAAGATGTAATCGCCCAGGGGATTGGCAAGCTTGCCAGTGTGCCGGCTGGGGGCGCTGTGGCTGTCTCTGCTGCTCCTGGTTCTGTGGCTCCTGCTGCTGGATCTGCCCCAGCTGCAGCAGAGGAGAAGAAAGAAGAGAAGAAGGAAGAGTCGGAGGAGTCTGATGATGACATGGGATTTGGCCTGTTTGGTTAAATTCCTTCTGCTCTGCAAATAAAGCCTTTTTATGTGTCTTCAAAAAAAAAAAAAAGAAAAAGAAAACATCTTCTTTTATATTCTGAAAGACCCAGAATATAAGTCACCATTTGTCCCAAAAGAGAAATCTTTAGGAAAATGATCTACATTGAGGAAAACCTTAAATCCAAACTGGCATTCTCTCCCTAGAGCAGCCTACCGTGTTCTCTTAGCCAAGCTTTCTTATAAAAAGAAAAAAGTGAAGAGAGCTCTTTCCCAGGGCTGGGGAGAGAGTTCAGCAGCATATGCGCCTGCCTGGCAAGTGCACAATCCTGAGTTCAATTCCTGATACCAAAAAAAAAGAGGTGCTCTTTCCCAACCGATCTTTCCTCCACGTAACTTTTTCAATTAATAAGGCATCAAGAATCCATGGACAATATCAACATCTGTGAGGCTGTCTCACTTTGTGCATAGAGACTCTTCCATGGCATGTTACTTCACTTCTAATTGTTTTCCCTACCTCCTCTGTCTGAGGAAGTGACTGCAAGAGTAGACCCAGCAGCTGGGCTAAACAGTTCTCTTAGCAGAATCTGAGGCTGGAGACAATGCTGGTTTTTAGCAGCCATGTACTCCAGAGATCATCTGAACACTTGTTCACATGGATTTCCTGCCACTGCCCTGAGATTAACAGGATCAAAACATCCCTAGAATTTCTCCGAAACAACTTCCATTTCTGTCAGCAGAATCGTTGCTATTCAGTTGCCAGGGCTTAAAAATGTAAAGCCTTTAGTCCACAATACTTCTGTTCCCCCTAGAGCCTACTCCAGATCTTTGCCCTTCTTGTCCTCTCACCTGGCCCAAGCCTCCTTACTCTTAGAGGACAAAATTGTCCACATCATGGAAGAAACTCATCACATTAGGAGTAAACTAGCTAAGCTTCCTGCCCCCATTAGCTGAGCTGAGATCTTATCCAGGGTTACTCCAACCCTCATTCTCTTTAGCCCACATATAATGGCTGAAAGAGTCCTTATCCTGGTTGGTCTTGCCTACTGTGTGTGGTCTCGATGCTACCTCCTTCTGTTCTCTTCAAACTACATCCATTGAGTATTCCTTCTGCCTATATCTTTCTCTCTTCCTGTCTTGGCTTCAGCTCACTGACATTATAAAGTTTCTTCCATTCTTAAAAAATAGTTTTTTGCTTATCCTGACTTCTCCCCATGGCTACTATCACAACGATCTCTCTTCTTCCCCAAGAAGCTCCTAGGAGTACAAGTCTATACTTGGAGCTGTTTCTCACCTAGCTATTACTACATTTCTCTACCCCACTCAGAGCTAAACTGCTGTGCTGTGTTACTTCAACTTTCTCACAATTTATTCATCCTATTTGCTGTTCTGAAACTGCTTTTTTTTTTTTTTT
>NW_004524752.1:3139203-3176328 GCF_000260255.1 Octodon degus
CATGATTCGCTTCCACATATGCTGGACCCATGGGCGATCCCCACGTGGCGCACTGGGATTGGGCTCGGGAGTATATATTAGCCAAGGGCTGGGGGATTGGGGAAGAAGAAGCTTGCTGTAAGGGGCCTGAATAAACTGCTGAAGGAAGAGCTGTGTGTTGCATCTTCCTTGCTGGCGAGGTCGTGCACAACAACCTCTCCTGATTCAACTCATACCCTACTTCCCATTCCCTCCTGATTAACGGTCGCACAAATCTTTCCTCAGTTTTTATCCTTGCCCACTATGTCTACCTTAAGCACTCAAAATGTTTGTGGATGATTCTCAAAGTTTGAGCTCTAGCTAGAGCTTTGATTCTTTCTTGATTTTAAGAATTGTAATCCCCAAGTGGCTCCCAGATGCTATATTCTTGGCTACCTCAAGGAGTCTCCAATTCAAATGGTCTACAACATGTTCTTTACCCCCAAAGTACTTCTCCTGTTTTTCTCTTCAGCCAAAGGTACCACCATCCACTCAGTCCCCACCAAGTCCACAAACTCATGAGTCATTCCAACCTCCTAATCTACTTGACAGCCAGTCATCAAGCTCTACATTTAATTTCTTAAATGTTTCTAGAGTCTGTCAGTTTCATATTAATATGACAAAATACTTCAGCCAACTGGTTTATAAAAAGAAGAGTTAATTTATTTTATAACTCTGGAGCTTCCATCCAGGATTGGGCAGATCCATTATTCTGGCTTCTGCTGGGGGGTACCAGATGGCCATAGTGGAGGGTGTGGAAAAGAACGAACTGATCACCTCATGGTCAGCATCCAAAGAGAAACAAAAAGAAACCAGGATCCCACGGTCCCTTTGAAGATATATTACCAGTGACCTATTAAGCCCACAACTGCCCTACCTCCTAAAGGTTCCATGACCCTCCAGTAACAATTTTGATCATTCTGTCAACTTCCTTCTTACCCAAACCATAGCATAGAATATGTCCTTTCTTCTTCTTCTTCTTCTTTTTTTTTTTTTTTTTTGCATTCTTATTTATTTATTTTGTGTGTGTGTGGCCAGTTCAGCCCGCCAGGGGGCGAGGCTGGCTGGCATGTGGTGCTGGGGATTGAACCGAGGTCCCTGTGCTTTTTGCTTAGCTTAGCTTGTTCTAAGTAGGTGCTTTAGACCACTGAGCCATCTGACCAGCCCTGTCCTTTCTTCTTAAATGCCTTTTGTCATCTTTACTTGGCTCCTAATTAACTCCTGATTAGATAACTGGAGTACACTTACTTCCTTTAAGACTATACTTAACTCTACAGTATAAGGTATTTCTATAATACATAAGGCATTTACTACTTCTCATTGTTGCTTATAGTCTGGCTTTTCTAATTAGATATTTGAAAGCATGGATCATATCTAGTATTTTGCCAAATCTTCTAATATACCCAGCACAGCACTGGGTATACAGTAGATGCCCACTGTAGGAATGAGGCAGCGGTGAAACCTATCTGCTAAGAGAAGGATGACATTGAACTGTCAGCAGCTGATGATGAAGGGTCCTGTTCATGTAGTTCCTTTGCCTTAGTGACAAGATATGCTCAGTAGCAATAGGATCTCCACAAAGAAGTTGGGAATGATTTTCTGAGGTCTGGGGAAAGTTACTCCACCAAGGACATTGTCATGGATTGTAGTGTCACCATGAAAGTGCAGCTATCTTTGGATATCTTGAATGTATGTGGACCCATCTATAAGGCTGCATTTGGTAATGAAGCAGTGCTTTGTGTCTGAGAATGTTGGAAATACACCCTACCCATTTTGTGGTGGTTGTTTCACCTTGGAAATAAGAAGCAACAGCTGAAATCTTTCATGAATCTGAACTGCTTTCCAGAATTAGTCTAGAGTTTTCTATATCTTGTAAAAAAAATCCTTACTCACTTGAGGCCCATGCATTTAATATTATTTATTTTAACCCATATCATATCATATCACTGACCCTTTCTCATTCCCTGAGAACTTTAATAGTAGTTGTTTCCCTGTCATAAAAAATTTCATAGAGAAATAGAAAGTTTGCTATTCACAAAGATCTTGGTGACACTCTAACCTCCAATTAAGGTCAGTGGCTTTTTCTTTTATTCACTCACCACTGTGGTCATACTTGGGTCTATCTTTTTTTTTTTTTTTTTCTGAATGCCTTCAGGGCAGGTTTGGCCTGCTTGAGTTGTGGGCTTCGAACCACAGCAACCTGAGCCTGACTGCTTTGTTGAAGCAGCCACTTAAAGAGCTGAGCTAAGGGGCAGGCCCCCACTTGGGTCTATCATATTGGAACTTTTATCTGGCCAGCCCTTACCTGGACTACCTTCATGATCTCTTGGCCATCATTCCTCCACTGACTATAGTAGCAGAATGAATCTTGGCTAGCACCGCATCCTCCATTCCCACTCCTCCCAACTCCTTTATCCAAAGTGTCTCCCACTGACTGCTACAGTGATTTTTTCTAACACAAGACAGAAGGTGTTAAGGCCTCTACATTGGAAAAGAGAGACTATTACTAGGCAACAGGACAAGAATAAAGGAAGGGGGAGGGCCCAAGGGAAGGCAATAAGGGAATGGATATGATCAAAATGTTATATGTATATATGAAAATACCATATTGTAATCTAATGTTTTGTAAAATTCATAGGCACTAATAAAAAAAAAAGTCTCCACTGGCTCCAGGGGAAGTCAAGGTCCTTAGCCCAGCAGGTGGCACACCAGGCTGCTGTCCAACCTGTCATCTCCATAACCTGACATTCCATGTTAATGTTACTGGATTGCATGCAGTTCCTGGCTCCCTTTGCCATGTCTTCAGCCCACTAAGCCTTCACCTACCTGGAAAGGTCATTTTCCTGCTTGTCTGAAAAGACACGCATCTCTGTCCCCATGCAGACACTACCCCTGTGGGAAGCTTTCTCTGCATAATGGATGCAACAAGGGTTCTTTTCTCTTGTGCTCCCCAGTACCCTGTGAGACAGCTGTACAATGTTTATCTTATCAGACATACAACACAAGGAACCATTCCTATTCATCTTTCGGCTTCAGCCCCAGGTGCAGGCCTGGCTCTAAGTTGGCTTCAGTAGACACTATAAAGGGACTAAAAGAATTAGTTCCAAAGATGCCCTGTCATCTATATTTAAGTGAGGTCAGAAGAGATTGGGCTCTTGAATTAATTGAACCTCTTCTCTCTTTACCCTGGCTCAGTGCCCTGCCCATATGATTATGTTCCTAATAGAACCAGCTCTGGCTAAGCATATCATACAAATCCCTCAGCATTAAGTAGTGGAAAGGCTTCCAAGTGCGGAGAGAAGAATGAGATCAGTGCTTCAGAGATGTCCATCTACTTCTGAGATAACTAACTAGAAGAATTGAAGAATATCTTATATTAAAACAAATTATGCATTCAGCACTGTGCTGGCCAATGGCACTGAGGATAAAAATTAAAATAACAGCCTACACTTGATTCTTTTCTGTGGTAGCCCCAATTCCTATGGGGTAGGTATCATGGTTATTAACCTTGTTGTACAGATGAGAAAAAGGGACCTCAGGTAATTAGTACTGCAGTATGATTATCTTCCTCAAGTTTCCTTACCCTTTCTCTCCTGACTGAATCCTTTCTCCCAGTCTTAGTTGCATCCATTCTAACATAAACTTCTTCCTCCATCTTGCCTTCCCTTCAACCCTTCTGTCAACTTCCTTCCTTTCATCAGCCTGAGGCATCCTCACTTTTCTCACCACATACAAACTTTATCTTACCCTTCTCCCTCCTTGTCACTTACTCATTCTTCAAGAGTCAGCCCATGCTCCACTTCTGCAGGATGAATTCCTAGATACCCCATGAACGGTGTCAGATCTCCTATTAAATGCTCTTTATGATACCATGTGCCTTTACTTTATAGCTTTTATCAGTTTTATGACAGATTTGTTTCCCCTGAACGAGTTAAAGAATCATGACAGCTAGCACTTTGATTATGCCCCCCCACACTCTGTCACCAATGACACTCAATAAATACTTGTCAGTATCTTAATGCAATGTTCATTTTTTTGTGTGTGGTAGTGGGGATCTAACTGAGGACAGGTACTTATGCCACCAAGCTATTGCCCTGGCCCACAGTGTTCACTTTTATTCAGCCCTATCTAGCTTCTGGCCTCATTAATCTGCTGAAATTGTCCTTGCTACATCTATCAACAGCATTCAAACTGCCAAACTGCTCTCCTTTGGAGCCCTGGTGTTCTACCAGCTGGACTGAGGGTTTCTTTTACTAAAATAGAATCCTGGTTGGCTTTCCACAATTCATAGAAAATAAGTAGCTGAGAGAACGTTTTAAATTCGAATCTTTTGTTTAGCACAGTTTCTTTAAAAGTTGATAGCTATGGTAGAATCTAGGATAAGATGCCCTTTGATTGAATTCAAAATTTTACTTTCAGTCATCTTAATATATGAATGTTTCATGGTATTCTCTGAAGAGCATTATGATTTCAGTGTTTTTCTGAGATCCACTGGACAAACACAGAGAAATATTTTTAGTCCTCTGATTTGTTCTCTTGGTAATATTCGATACTATTTATTATATTGTTTATTCATTTTAGCAACTAGTACTTATTGAGCACAAATTGTTTTCCCACATCCCTTTGACCCTGATCTCTTACGTCATTTAGGGCCTTCTCCTGTCTTCTATGTATGGCAGAGGCTCCTGGAGGACAGAGGAGCCATGGCTTCTCTTTCGTTCTTGCTCTTTTATAGTCAGCCAAGTACTTGGGCCAGATATACAAATGCAGGAATAGAGGAATGAGTGCATAGACAATGGTGAAGCAGAACTTCTCTTCTCAATGCTCTTCTCCTATGCTCTGCTGCCTCCACACTGAAAAAAGTCAGCCTGAAGCAGTAGTTTGATGAAAAAGAACGTCTGTTTCACGCATCTCGCATACCATCTACTGCCATAGTTAAAAGTAAAATGAACTTGTTATAAATTTATTATAGTTTCATTTGTCTGTGAGCTTCGCTTCTAATATGTAACCAATCATCAAGCTCTGTTAATGTGATGACCACCACCAAAAAACAAAACAAACAAACAAAAAAATAGTCATTTCTAGGAATAGAGGCACATGCCTACAATCCCACATATACAGGAAGTTGAGATTGGAGGATCACAAGTTGGAAGCCAGCCTGCTCAATTTAGCAAAACCCTCAAAACTAGAACTAAAAAGGGCTAAGGATATAGCTGAGTGGTATAGCATTTGTTTAGTATGCAAGAGACCCTGAGGGAATACTGAGAAGAAAAACAGCTATGTAGTATTTTGAAGTTGGGTAATCAATAACATTATTACCATTAGTATTTCTTTAAGTACTCTGTGTTCTATTAGAACCCTATGCCTTTGCCCAAGCTGTTCTCTTAGCTCCCCACCCTTTATCCTGAGCTTGTTTATCAAAATCATTGTTTATTGTCAGGGTTTAATCCAAAAGTCACCTCCTCCACAAAGACCCCAATAATCTACCAGAAGTCCCGGGGCCAACATCTAATTCATCTTAGCTGCTCCACACCTGATGACATGGTCCTTGTACCTCTAAAGCTTTCATCTGTGGTCTCTAGAGACACATAGGTGATGAGTGTTCTCCGACACTGCCTTGTGGATAGCTGGACCACAGGGACCGTGCCTTGCTCATCTCTTCCCCACCCAGTGTGTTGAAAATAGACATTTGTTGAATTCCTGTGGATTAAATTGATTACCTACTACCAGTATGCTGTGTAAACATCTCCCTCCTCTCCTGGCTCCTTTTTTGGTCATAAGGTTGACTTTTCTTTCTTCTTCTTCCGTACTCTTCCTGTTCCCTTCCTTCTATCCCCCATTTCTCCTTCTTCCTCTCCCCCTTTCTTCTTCCTCCTTTCCTTCCTCGATAGTGAGGCTATCTGGCCTTTCCCCTGTTGGCTGAGTTCTGGCAGACTTGGCTGAGAGCCTAGCACAGTTTCTTACTTCTACCCCTGTGGTCAACAACAGCCTATAAAAAAAAAAAAACAGTTGCCTGTGTGCTCTGGAATTTATTTGGGGGAAAATCCATGCTGTTTCTCTCTGAGGTGGAAAAGGAGTCAACGGTGAGCCCTGGCCAACAAGCTGTGAGGGAGGAAATGGTTTGCAGTGTGGCTCTTAGCTCTCAGGCTGTTTTCACCAAATAGAAAACAGACTCTCAGCCCAGGGCTGGGACTTGGGACACCCCACTGACTTTCCCTCTGGGTGCAGGACCTCACAGGCCCATCTTCTTAGCCTTCTACATCATCACTAGTGTCTGGACCAAAGCAATGAGAATCCCTCCCCCATTCCCTGGGAAATGTCACACAGTCAGATTGCAGCCCCAGCCCTAGTATACACACAGAGATAGAAGGGATATGGAAATTTAAACCAAGAACAGTGATGGGCTTGTCCTTGAACTATGCCTTATACAAACCTTTGCATATTGCAAAGATTCCAACTCATCCATTAAAGCACCATAATGCTCAGCCACATGTTGTTATAATCCAAACCAGGTCTGTGCATTTCTGTGCGATGCTATTGTGCAGATTACTGTGCAGATGAAAGGAAGTCAGTGAAGGGAGAAAAAAAAAGACATATTTCATGGAGAAGAGCCTGGGCTCTCACATGTCCAGGTTTCAGCAAGAGATAACATAGGTAGAGTGCTTAGCAGAGTGACTAGAACATAGACCATTCTCAACAGAAGTTGCTACTTGTGATGCTGGATGACCTATGTTGTGGCTGGAAGCAAGTCTGTCTTTCAGTGCTCAGATTATTAAACAGCCTGTCCTACCTGAGGAAGGGAAGGCAATATCTAGCACACACCTGTCCTGTTCATGCATTCATTGACTTTCAGGTGGGGTGACTGGCAGAAAGGCAATATTGAGGGATAAGGCAACTAATCTGGGCATCTGGACGGATGGGAAATAACTAAATGGGCATGTGGAGACACACTAACTGAGGGAGCTAAAACTTCCTTCTGAGTCAATACAACCCAGACCCCAGAGTAATTTTCAAACCTTCTCAACCTTTTTTGAGGTCCAAATGCAACACCATAAATAGATATCTACAAATCTTTTCTACCCCTGTGGTCAACAACAGCATATAAAAAAGCAGTTGCCTGTGTGCTCTGGAATTTATTTGGGGGAAAATTCATGCTGTTTCTCTCTGAAGTGGAAAAGGAGTCAAAGGTGAGCCGTGGCTTTTCCCTCTCTGATGTTTAATCATAGTGCCCCCCTTTTCCTTTATGCAATGCTATCTAGCTGCTGACACTTTGTCCTATACAGGGGAACAACAGGGCAATTTTAAAAAGGGAGTGGTTTCTATTTATTCATATTGTTTTCAAGGTTAGATGACATAGGTTGCCTACCTAGCTCATAAAGCCTGCTGTCCAAACACATCTCTTCTCCTTGGCCTTTTAAACACAACTCAGCATATGTCAAAGGAATTCTGGATGGCTTGGACCCACTGGCCCAGGGTAATCTCAGCAATCTGAAGGAAGTGATATGTGTTGCCCTATACTGTTAAGCAGGACAAGTGTTTGAGGGAACATGTCAGGCACAGGGTAGGAAAGGAGGATTTTAAAGTGGTTAATGTATTTACATGGTTCAAATTTTAAAGGTCCTCCCTTCCTGGAGGCAATGGATATTATTAGATTTTATGTCTATAGTTACCCTTCTCTTTTAAAACATGAAAGACAGCATAGCATAAACATCACATACATCTTTTTTCCCCCACTTTCCCGTATACTTTGGAAAGCATTCCATTCTAATTATATCAAGAACTTCCCAATTCTTTTTCTATAGATAAATAGGACAGGCTTGTCTGAAAGTACAGGCCCCTTTTGATAGTATATAGGTTGTTCTTTCATAGTTCAGACAGTTCTGCAATGTATATATGTCTTTGTGCCCATATGCAAGTATAACCCCAAGTTAAATTCCTAAAATTGGAAACACTGAGTCATGTGGTACAGGCATTTCTAATTTGGCCAGGAGTTTCCAAAACGCCTTCCAAAGAAGTTGTACCAATTTTCTGTCCTGCTGCAAATATATGAACATGCCTGTTTTTCCAGAACCTCATCAATAGTTTCTCAGTCTTTTAGTACTTAGTAATTAAAAGCTCAACATGTATGTTATTATAGTTTGCACTTTACACATTAAGGCAAACCAAGGACAATCCACTTTTTCCAAGCTAGCACTTTCCCTAAATTCTAATGGAGTCACAAACATTTCTTCTATCTACAAATAACAAACTATGCATCTGTTTTTAATGGGAGGAAAGTAGCCCTGTGCAAAACTCAGGGACATTGGAGCCAGAGTCCTGGGCCCCAAGTATAGCTCTACCACTTACTAACTTGGTGATCTTGGCAAATTATTTAACCACCTCAAACTCAGTCTCTTTATATGAAAAATGGAGTTCATCACATTGATTTTGCAAAACCTTATATCTGGTGCACCGAAGGTACTTAATAATGGTACTTAATAAAGGATAACAGCTTTTATTAGTGTTAATCACCAGGTCAGATTCAAACCTCTGAGCACTTTTCACAATTAATGGACCCTGAAAATGCCCAGCTTAATGGCTCTTTGTGAAGTCTGTAGCAGAGCGCTAGAATCACCACAGGCCTCAAGTGAAGGCTGGGCTGTTCCTAGGCCAGGCTCCCCTGCTGCCAGATGCTGTTTGTAAGAAGACCGAGACAGCACTCATTTCTAATTACTGATAGGCAAGCTAGAGATAAAACAGATCCTTAGGCAAAACATAAGGGACTTTCTCCCAGTAGCAGGGCAGCCCGTGTTGCCTTGCCTCTCCAGAACCCTGTCTCCAAGGCCACAAAAGGCAGATCTCTAGTTCTAGCAGGAATGTTGCTGGTCTCAACAACTAAGATTTCTATCCATGTATGTGAGCCTGTCCCATTTCATCCCCAGGATAGTAGAAATTATAGCTGTACGTGAGGAGGGGCTGCTGCTGCCTTGAACAACGCCACAGCAGAACCACATAGGGCCACAGTTAGTTTGTCTCTGGATGCCAGCACGACATATACATACATACAGGATTTAGTCAACATCTCTGTATATATATGAGCTTAGGTCCTCTCCTGCATGAGAGCTGGAAGCTTTGGAGAGAAGTCAGAGAAATGACAACTGTTTTCAGAGAATGTGCCTTTGCTTTCTTCCCTTTGATTCACCTCTACTAGTTTGCAGAAAGGAGGCAGGATCAGAATCTATTGTTACCAAGTACTTCATTAGTACAGACAGATGCCTTTTACCCCACAGGACTTCAAAGCCCAGTAAATCTCAGCCAAAGCGAATCCACAAGATCTGAAAGTCCCTCACCCCTGTCTCTGCAGGGTATAAAACACGAGTGATTTAAATGCTGAAGGACCACGCATGGCCCATATATCACCAGAGCAAACATCAATCTCTGCCAGTCACGCTGCTGTTTCCCTAGAATCTAGCCCGTAGCCTGGCCACGAGAACCTCTGTCAATCTCGGGGGTGGAGCCAGGCCAACGGGGGTCCGAGGGTGTGGGAAGGGACAGCAGCCGCACTGACTTGAAGGTGCTTCAACTAAGCACCTGAGCTTGGGGGTGGGATACCTGCGCCCCCACCACATCAAACTTGCTAAGAAGCGCAGCCTTCTAGAACTCTACACTTCCACGCAAAGAATAGGAACTCCCCTGTGCGCCAGTAAAACATGGTGGTATAAAGCAGACCACGGGTACTGACAAAGGTCTACATCTTCCCCCCACCCTCCATCTCCCCGCCTTCCCTGCCCCAGAGATTTAAGAAGCTACACTTCCAGGGGGGCTCCCGAAGCGCCGCTCCACACCCAGGAGACTCGGGATGACCGGACCCGAGCGGCAGGACGCCCCTCTTATCCGGTCACCGTGTGCCACTCGACTCCCACTCTCGCTGCTTGGGCCAAATCCTCCACGGTGCCGCGGGGCGCAGGCTTCCCGCGCCCCGGCCCAGAGCGCGCCTTCCCCGCTGCCGCGTCCTCGGAGCCCAGAGAGCGCGAGAAGACTGGAGCCCGGGGGCAGGGTCCGGAGTCTCTGTCCAGTAGGTGCGATAGGCAGGGGTCCGCCTCGGCTCTTCTGGTCCAGAGCTTGCGGGAGGAGATACCAATCCTCGCAAGACCCGTCGTTGGCGGCCCCGCAGGAACAGCGAAAGCACCTCGGCCCGTGGTATTATTTAAAACTTCAGGAAAATCACCAGCAAGCCCAGCCCAGGTGGCAGAGCTACCCGAGGCCGCGCGCGGGGACCTGGACCGACGCTAAGACCGACGGCGCGGAATCTGCCTCGCCCACACCCCCTAGCCCAGGTCCCAGCCCAGGAGACCCGCGCAGCCTCCGCGCGGCGCGCTGCAGGGTCCCGGGTGGTCGCGGGCGCCGAGGCGCAGGGGCCATGTCCGTGGGGGCTCCGGCAGGGGTGGGGGTGGGGACCTTGCGAAGCGATCCGAGAGGGCGGGTCGGCCCGGGAAAGGAATCCCGCGAATCCGACCTCAGGCGAGGACACCTCCATCTGGTACTTGTCCTCGAGCCGGGAGACTCCCCGCGCCGGCCGCGCCCCTCGGAGCGAGTGGATCGCGGAGCGAGAGGCAGGGTCGAGCTCCCGCAGGAGCCAGTCGGGCACCGCTGCGGCCCCGGTGGGGGCTGGCGCGGGAAGGCGGCTCCCGAGCGCGCTTACCTGGTGCGGAGGCTGCCCCGAAGATGCTCCCGCCGAGCCAGCCGCGCGCCCTCCCGCGGTGCTCGGCCGCCCTCGCCCCGCCCCTCTCGCTCGGCTCGGGGCGCTGCGGAGGGGATCTGAGCCGGCCCCGCAGCTGAGCGGCTCCGCTCCTCCCGCGGCTCAAGCTTGGTCCCCACGGGGTCTGCGCGCGTCCTTCCGGGAGCCGCGGCGGGAGGCCCACGTGAGGCGCCTCTGCCCTCCCCGGCGCTACGAGCGCTGGCAGGGCACGGAGCTGAGAGCCTCATCGCTTTTCCAGGTGGCCCGGCGGGGGGAGGGGGAGCAGGTACCAAGCGACCTGATTGGCGCAGGTCAGAATCCTAGGAGAATCCAAACGAGACAGGGGATTGAGCTGGAGCTGCGCGAAGAGTGCTGCGAGAGCGGGGATCCCTAGGACCCTTCCATCAGCTCCGCTGCCTTTTTGCCTAAAAAAAGTAAAGTCAGGGTCAGGCGTCCCAAGGACGCCTCAGTGCAGGGCCTTTTGCGTGCTGCGGATGAAGTCCAGCACAGAAAATCTGAGAAAATGAGAATCTTGGGGACCAGAGTGTGTCGCTGTCCACTGGAAAGAGCCTGCCTCGACAGCACCCCAAAGGCTCATCTGCTTTCCAGTTTCCTGCCCACATTGGTTCTTGGAAGCCCAGGGACACCTGGATGTCCCTGCTGTTGAGGTGTCAAAGTCCACGTGCATCTCCTTGTCATGGGGACAGCTGGTGGGAATCATCTCCTCAACACTAGAGAAACGTTAGTGTGTTTTGAAGTTCTGATCTGAAGTCACCCCCTTTTAATGTTTTAAAATTGTGTGGGTTCCCAGGCGTTGTGAGGCACGCCTATAATACCAGAACCAGGGAGCCTGAAGCAGGAGGATTGTTGCAAGGTCGAGACTAGCCTGGGCTGCAAAGTTAGCTCAAGGCCAGCCTGAGCTTAGTGAGACCCTGTCTCAAAAAGACAAATGATAATAATAATAAATTGTGGATTGCCAATGTGCTGTACACCAAACACATCCTGACACCAGTAATTCCAAAGTTCTGCTGAAAAACAAGAACTTGCACTTATTCGAATCTTTTCGCCTTCTCTCCCCCCCCCCACATATTGCTTTCAGTCTTGAGTGGACAGAAGACCAGGAGGGGGCAGAGATGGGGTTACCCAGGATAAGCCCAGGAATGTGTTTCTTTATATCAAATATGTTCCTCTATACACCCAGGTTAGTCACAGTGGGGTTCAAGGCAAAGCTAATCACTATAACTGTTTGAAAAATAAGACCAAAACCAAAACAAACAAAAATCACAACCCTCCAAACCATGAGAAGCCATGGACCCACAAACCACATCCAAGTTGTAAAGCTGAGGAGTAAGAAATGTAGCACCCAGGGGCCAGGGAGATGGCTCAGTGGAATAAGCACTTCCCTGGCAAGTGCAAGGGCCTGAGTTCGATCCCTAGTTCCGCCAAAAAAAAAAAAAAAAAAAAAAAAAAAAAATGTAGCACCTGAGCAATCTTTATTGTTCCTAATTCATCGTCTTTATTATTCCTTAAGCAGGCATTCAAAGGCAAACAAACCACCTAGTCATTTCACCAGTCTACTATGATTTCAACACTCTACTTCTTTACACTTTCTCTGACACTTCACAGGTTTTAAGTATGGAACTCACTGGCATGTGCCATCTTTTCTTAGCACAGTCACATCTCACACCTAAATTCCCTTCTTCTCTCATTTCTTCTCAAAGGCAATACACTGAAATAGGAGAGGGCTGTAATTTCACTATTAACCATTACACAGAAAAGTGAAAACAACGCATACGGCAGCCTAGTGCATCACTGAGTCAGACCCCTGTGTGATCCCCACCCAAGTTGTTGCTAGCACGCCAAACCTCTTTCTACTCTTTAATTCTTTTCATAAGCCCTTCCCTTCCAGCCAAAATGACAACTAGCCTGACTTCATGGCAGCTCTTTTCTATATATATCTTCAGAGTTTTATCAATTTGTAGTGCGTTCCTAAACTTTTGCTTATTATTATTACTTTTGCTTATTTTTACTTTCTATCCCCAGTTCCGTCAAAATGAATAAACTTTCTATAAATTAAATACCGTAGTGTGAATATTTTTGTATTTGCCTGGCCTCTGCTTTCATTTGGTTATGTTTGTGGAAGACATCTACTTCGTTACCTATAATTGTAGTTCATCCTTTTCATCACGACTTAATATTCCCTTGTAGGCCCTTGTCAGGATTTATTTGTGAATTCTGGTGCTATAGCTACATGGATCTTTCTAATTTGGGGATATACAAATAATACTGCTAGTAACATTTTTGTGTATGTCTTGGTATATTAATGCAAACTTTTCTTTAGGGTATGCGCCTTAGAATGGGATTGCTAGGCTATAAAGTATGCTTATATTAGGCTTTATTAGAGAATGCCAAATTATTTTCCAAAGTGGCCATAAAATTTACATCCCCATCAGAGATTTATGGTAGTGCAAGTTGCTCCACATCCTTGCCAACACATATTATTTCTTATTTTTTGTCAATCCAGTGGAGTATAATGGTAACTCAGTGATTCTCACTTCTTGTCCCTAATTACTAGTGCCACTGGCCACTTCTACATGACTTTAAAGGTATTTGAATTTCCCATTTTTTAAATTGCTTGTTCAAATATTTACTCATTTTTCTATTGAATTATGTGACACTTTCTTATTGATTAATAAAAGCTCTTTATCTGTTCTGGCTATTTGCCTTTGTCAATTATAGACTAAAAATATCTTCTACTCATTTTATGGTAATTTTTGATTAAGATTATGCTTTTAAAATCAAAATTTTTATTTTGAGATAGTTATAGAATCACATACAGTTGTAAGAAATAATACAGTGAGATTCTTTTGCCAGTTTCCTCGGTGATGACATCTTGAAAACTGGTAGTGTAGCTGCACAGCCCAGATGCTGGCATGCACACCGTCGGGGTACAGAACTTTCCTATCAGCACAAGGATCCCTGTGATCACACCTACTTCCCTTCCCACAGGAAGATAGATCCTGTGGAACTGAATCCAAAGCAAAGTTTTCATTCCTACATCACTTTGCACTCTGAAAGATACCAGCCTTCCTCATTTCTTCACAATCTTTCATGGAATCATAATTTCTGTAGAAATCCTGCTATGCCTTCTTTCTTGGTTCAGCCACGTATAGAGAGCTGCAGCCCCCAGGGAGACAATGAATGCTCCAATGATATGGATCCACAGGTGCCTGGCCAGAAGCCCCCGCACCTGGGGTTGTGCCAACCCACTGGAACTCATGGTCATTACTATCCTTAACACCAATGTCCCTACATGTAACCTTTTGGATTTTTTTCCCCACTCAGCATAATTTCCCTGAAGATTCAACCAGGTTATTTTATGGTTTAAATAAAGAATGTAAACAGGGTGTGATGGCACACACCTGTATTCCCAGCTCTAGGGAGGCTGAGACAGGAAGATCACTCAGACAGGAGTCTGAGCTGCATAGCAGGACCTTGTACCAAATAATTAAATACAAGATTTTTTTAAAAAAGAAGAACATATAAAAAAATTTCCCCAAAGTCTCTTGTGTTCAGAGGTGGGGTTTTTAGAAGGCATTGGGTCATGGGAGCACTATCTTCACTTATGAACTCACCCACTGATGAATCCATAGCTAAATGTCAGGAGGTGGGGCCTGCTGGGAGAGTGGCTCCCAGGCTCCCCGCTTCTTTACTTCCCTGTCACCTCTATGTGAGTGGCTTTCCTCTGCTGTGTCCCTCTCCCATGCTACTTCTGCAGTGAAGCCAGCTGACAATGAACTGGAAAGTGTGAGCCAAAATACATACTCCTTTAACTTGTGGGTTTCAGAGTTGTTTTTTTCTGTCCCAGTGAAGAAGAAAGTGACTAGGATGTTGTATGTATCAGTATTTCATTTCCTTTTATTACCGAATAGTATTCCATAGCGTGGACATTTTATAGCTTGCTTGCTATTTGAGGAGATGTGAATTCCTCCTTTAGTTTTGAGCTACTAAAGTAAAGTTGCCATAAACACTTATGTATTGGTTGTTGTGTAAAGATTTTCATATCTTTGGGATAAACGTTCAAACATGCAATTGCTATATTATGGCATACTTACATGCTTCATATTTAAAGACACTGCCAGCCTGTTTTCCAGAAGAACATTATCATGTCACAGTCACACAAGCCATGTGTGAGTGACCCAGGTTCTCCACGTTCCTGCCAGCATTTGATGAGTTTTAACATATAAATACCCTGTGAAATCATCATAGTCTACATGATACGTATATCCACTGATAGGTTTTAGAGGCAACAGTGATGGAGGCAGCTGTGGTGCAGCAAAGAAACAGAAATAGGGGGAGGGAAAGCCTTTATTAGCTCTAAACACACGGAGAGGACCAGGGACAGGGAGATGGGCAGATCCTCTGACCTGAGACAGGGATCCTGATACTTTATAGACTTTTGCTAGGGGTAGAGTTTAAGAGGTAGGTTTAATGACATACAAGGAGCTGATTAGAGGCTCTGTTGTGTGGGTGGGAAAGGTAAAAGGAAGTCGTACCCTGGGCTGAGTTGGAGAAGAGGGGAGGTGGTCTCTGGGAAGATAAGCTGTTGTTTTCTGGGCTTCAGCCACATTGGATGACCACCTTAATAATTCAGCAATTCATACTAGGGCTATAAATTATCATTCCCATCTTTGGTTGTTATAAAAGGGGCAATGTGTCTCATAGACTGCTTCCTGCTGAACTGGGTGGGGCATCATCTTGGGGGTGAGGGGAGTTGACAGGATGACGGTTCACACCTATGTAGAAGTTAGTGCCAGGTGTCTCAGCTAGGACTAGATAGCTGGAAAAAAAGTTTATTGTTAATGATGGCTAGCATCGGAGACTGAAGAAACCTTGAGAAAAGTTTAAAAAGACAGCACATTATGAGTATATATCATCATGATTAAAAGACACGGGGGGGGGGGGGCAAAAGGGGGACCAAGATCTGTCATTTTACCATGACCATGTTGAACAGGAGGATTATTGATCTTTAGTTTTTGATATCAATGTGAGAAAAAGGAGTCAGGGTCATCTGTAGTACTGCAACGCAGTTGTATATTTTGTTAAGTCAACTTTTTGTCTCTTGTGTTAGTATGTAAGTGTGTAGAGACATGGAATCTATCTGTGAGCTGTGTTGTCTAGTTGTTTAGAAAGGTAGGCTATTGCCAGAAAGGATGGTCCCTTTTTATGTCCTAAAACACCCACTGCATTGTGACCCTAAGAGGTGGCGTGTAGGGTAAAAGGCTGAGTGGGGTTGGGTAGAGTGAGAGCTGGGACCCTCAGGAGGGCTTGTTGTAGTTTGTGAAAGGAGAACTGTTAGGAGCAATGAGGTCAAGGGGCTTTAACAAGGAACCTTTTGATGTTTTATAGAGAGGCTGTGCTAGGGAAGCAAAGTTGGGAACCCAGAGGTGGAAGAAATTAGCCAAACTAAGGAAGGAGAGAACTTGCTGTTTTGTGGTGGGTACCTGAAGGTCATGAAGAAGGGTTTTGTGGTCAGCAGTGATTGCATTAGTAGTGGGAGTGAAAGTGTCTTAGATATTTGACTTTTGGTGAAGCTATCTGAACTTTGGAGGGAGAGACCCTGTAACCTCATCCTGACAGAAAATTGAGAAGAGTAGCTGTGTGTCTTAGGGCCAGAGCATGAGACGGGGAGCAAAAGAGGAGGTCATTGAAATACTGAGGGAGCAGGCTGGGCTTGAAATCAAGGGTTTTGAGGTCAGCTGCAAGGGTTGACTAAAGAAGTGAGGATGATCTCTGAACCCTTGAAGAAGGACTGTCTATGTGAGCTGTTAAGATTGGACAGTGTCTGGATCAGTCCATGAGAAGGCAAAGAGGTCCTGGCAATCTGGGTGTAAGGGAATGGTGAAGAAGGCATTTTCAAGGTCTAGGACAGTAAAGTGAGTAGTAAAAGGAGGGATATGAGAAAGCAAAGAGTTTTTTGTTTTTTCTTTTTTAACCTGAGAGGCCAGTGAGACTCGGGGACTCTTGACAAAGGTGCCTCGATGTGGGTCATGGAACCCAAGCTCTGTTGTTGCTCTTCAGCAGCAAGACCAAGCAGGTCAAATATATGGATCTTGCTACAGCAAGGTTTCTTGTGAGAGCAGGGAATTGGATGACTTACCTGCTGTCTGACAAACAGGGCAGTTGCATTTCCAATGACCCTTGAGTTTGTAGATGTCCTAGTGAGGGCTGCGGGTTGGGGCAGGCTCATGCCCAGTGTCCTTCTTCACACGCTTGGCTCAGGTGGCAGCATTGTTTAGGCTCACCATTACCTTGTCAAGATCCTGCTATAATGGGAATTCTGAGTGCCGCAGTCAAAAGTTGGCAATATGTATAGTTAATTTTGGTCTCTATTATTGAAGACACGGAACGTTAGATTAAGTAAGTTTTCCTGTGGGGTTTGGAGGCCAAGATTTGTCTTTTTAGCTTGGTATGAATGTCAGGAATAGATGAGGATATAAAATAGGAATTAATAGCAAATTTTTTTTTTAGGAGAATCTGGGTCTACATTAGTATACTTAGTTTGGAGCAATACACTTGATTATTAGAATTTTATCTGAGTATCAAATACCTTGAAATATGTAACCAGAGAAATATTATTTCTTATCAACCATGGGCATTTTAGCAATTAAATCCCTGTAGAATGTTAATGGACAACAGTTACATAATTTCGTAGAGATCATTTGACATCAATAGTCATACATAGCAATGTAACATAATAGTCATATGGAATCCCTATTTTGTTTTTTTTATCTCTAAATGTACATAGGATATATATCACATACATTTTATGGCTGATGACTTCATGTTGGCTTGACAGGAACTGCTTATTATAAATACCTGGAGCATAAGAGAAAGGCATTTGTTTAAATCTGAAAGAAAATTTATACTGTACCGTATAGTATGTTGGAAGGCTTTAATATGTTTAATATATTGAGCATCTTTTATGAGAAAATCTTATTTTAATTTTTGAAAAAACTTTGTCTTTTAACCAATGACCAAATTTTTGGGAGTGTCTTTTAAGGAGATTATTGGGGCTCTCTCTTGATGAACAAAGGTTGGCCACCCACTATTCATCAATCAAGAGTCCTGTCTGTGTTTGGACAGAATATCCTGTCTGCTTCTTGTACTATGGATAACCACTAAGAAGATAACTATGTACAGTGTATTGATTATCAAAACTGTCCTATTAATCACCTGTAAAAAAAAAAAAAAGAGCCCTGTCCAACAATGTTTCCCCATTTTAATGGTTTTTTATTTAATTACAAATTAATTTTGATATCACTTAGAGCAGCTGGTAACTCAGGAGAAAACATGCTTTTAAGTCTATATTTCAAAGTTCAAATAAAAAGAGGAACAGCTGTTAACATACAAGCACAAAAATATACAACACACAAATGAACATCTTCACAAAATCAGAGTGTACTCAAATATATTTTGATCAAATTTGATTTTAATTTTTAAGTTTTTAATTATAAAAGACTAGTCAGAACTTTTGTAGGTCAATTTATAAAGATCTCTTACAAGAATTTGAAAAACACAAAATTCTCTTATTTATAGTTACTATATATCAAAGGAGAGGGTGCAAGATGGGGTGACCCATCATGTGATGAGGAACTAAAATGTGGTGCTCTGACATCACAAGAGGAATGACTGTGTAACATGGTAGCAGCTGGCCACATGGCCTGGAAAATGGCAGAGATCCATCATGTAGCTGGCGCAGCAAGTCAGCAGTCTAATGTCACAGGAGTAACCTTACAGAGGCATGGATGGCCACACAGCATGTAAGGTGGTAATGGCTTGTCATGTGATGGAGCACCTCAAGCTGGCGCTCTGACATCACAGGAGGAGCGACCCTACGGTGGCCGTGGATGGTCATGTGGCACACAAAATGGCAGCGGCTTGTCATGTGACAGAGCCCCGCAAGTTGGCGCTCTGAGCTCCTAGGAGGAGGGACCGCACAATGGCGACATGGCCTACAAGATGGTGGTGGCTGGCCACATGGCAGGCGGCCACAGGCTGTCAGCTCATTGGGAGAAGGTTGAGTCATGAGAAGTGGATGTGAAATGCCGGAGGAGAAAAGGTGGAAGGAGAAGACGCTGGCGCCTGAGGTTTCAATATGGAGGAGTAAAGAGGCAGCGGCATCTACGAGGGAACTGGAGGAATCTACAGGAGAACCGGAGGCAGAAACAGAGGGCAGAGATGTTGCCACAGAGAGTGGAGTAAGTAAAGACGCAGTCGGAAGACACAGACAATACAGTTTCCAACAGAGGGGTGGAGTAGGTAGTGCTGGCGGATATGGCAGGGGAATAGCCGAGGGAAGAAGGTGGGGAGGGACGTGTTTTTAGAGTTAACAAAGGCTTTTAAGGGATTTCTAACCATTTGCGGTTACAATAATAGAATTTAAAAATTGGTCATTTGGGTTTGAGATATCCTTGAGACCTGAGGGTGCTGAGGTTCTTTATGAGACAGCCCAGCCGTGTGTGCTTTGGAGGCTGGGAAGAGCATTTCCCATGATGGCTGAATTAACATGAGCCAAAGATTAGGGCAAAAGCCCGACATCACTTCCCACTAAAAAGCCATCATTTTTTAGCCTGGAGTGAGTATGAGAGAGAGAAGGCCAACACCCACTTTATCAGTTGTCACTAGAAAAAGTGGGGAGCTGGGGACCAGATGGCCGAGGAAGATGGGGGGGGGGGGGTCCCGACGTGAGTTCACGATTTTCAAGACTAGACGAGAGGAAAGATAAACAAGACCCCCGTAGTTTTGGGCTCATGAGTGAGGACTGAGATTGGCTGGTGTTGGATGCGAGCTAGCAATGGCAGGCGGCAGAAGCAGAGGGTGATTCAGTGAGGGAGCTCAAAACTGGGGCAGGGACTACTCACCGTTCCAGGTCACAGCACCACAAATGATGGGTTTTAGAGGCAACAACCATGGCAGCAGTGGTGGCGGTGCAGCAGAGAAGCAGAAATAGGGGGGAGGGAAAGCCTTTATTAACTCTAAACACACGGAGAGGACCAGGGACAGGGAGATGGGCAGATCCTCTGACCTGAGACTTTATAGAGTTTTGCTAGGGGTGGAGTTTAAGGGACAGGTTTAGTGACATAAAAGGAGCTGATTGGAGGCTCTGTTGTGTGGGTGGGAAACGTAAAAGGAAATTGCACCCTGGGCTGAGCTGGAGAAGAAGAGGGGAGGTGGTCTCTGGGAAGATGAGCTGTTGTTTTATGGGCTTCAGCCATACTGGATGGCCACCTTAATAATTCAGCAATTTGTACTAGGGCCATAGTCTATTATCCACCAATGTAAAGTTATCCTGTGTTTTGTTTCCTTGCTTTTGTTGTTTCCCTTTGTCATTACAGGGCTATGAAAATTGTCTGTATTTAATGATGTGGTAGTTTATATGCTTTTAAAAAATTTATTTAGCACAGGCTTTCACTATGCATCTTGGACTCGTAGTGATCCTTCTGTTTTCAGCCTCCCCACTCCTGGGATTACAGGGGTGTGCCAACACATCTGGTCTTGGTGGCCAGCTCAGCACACCAGGTGGTGGGGCTGGCATGGCATGTGGTACTGGGGATCGAACTCTGGTCCTTGAGCTTGCCTAAGCAGGTGCTAAGTCCGCTGAGTTATCTTTCCCACCTTGTACTTTTTAATCGATCCATTTAATCTAAGTTGCCAAACTATACGTGCAGAGCTTCTCAGTGTATTATTCCCTTTGATGACTGCAGTGAGTGTGGTGATGTTCTCTGCTGCACTTTTGAAGCATTGGTAATGTCTCTTACATTTTTCTTGGTTGGTCTTACGGTCACTAGAGTCAAATGTCCTTTCATGTCACCTGCCATGGAAATACCAGTATTTGATACATGAATGTTGGCAGGAAGGAATCAAATTTATTTAAGACCAGCTTTGAAGAAGTTGGAGAAGGTATCTCCTTGGGGTTAAGTCTTCTCAGGCTGGGAGGGGCAGTGAGCCTTGGGCTGTCCTGGATGTTTGTTTGTTAGAAGGAGTGGGGTATCTTATTTCCATAGTCTATGGCTGGTTACTAAAGTTACCAACTCAATTATTCACGTGAGGCTTCTCCAGAGAGTTTAGGATGCCTAATCACAGGGAGGAGGTGCTAAAGCAGTAGGAAGGGAAGATGCAAACAACCCTCCTGAGGACAATTTCCAGAATGGGCTCCCCTGTTACACTACTAGAGCTTTGTTAATTTTATGGGATTTTTCATTACTAGGGATCAAACCCAGGGACTTGCACATACTAGGCAAGTGGTCTACTATTGAGCTATAGCTCTAGTCTTTTTATTTTGAGATACTCTTACTCAGTTTCCTGGGTTGTCCTCAGATTTGCAGTGAGAAAGCTTCTACCTCAGCCTCTCCAACAGCTGGGGTTATAGACATGGGCCTCCATGTTTGGCTGTGAGAAGTTTCTTAATTATTAATTCAGTGTATGTTCTTCTTCCTTTATTTTGTGATGGACAATCTTTTCAATTCTCTCCCTTTTTTTAACTTTTTATTTTATAGATGCATTTTAGATATGCTGATAGCACTCCTCATCATAGGGAGTATGTACTTGTACATGAGTATCTTGCTTTGTCTCCCCATTTCCCTCCCATCCCTTTAGTTATGAAACCCCTCTTCCCTTCTTCATTTATAACATCTTTGTTTCTATTTTCTCCTTCTTTTATTTTCCTTGTCCCTTTTATGAAACCCCTCTTCCCTTCTTCATTTATAACATCTTTGTTTCTATTTTCTCCTTCTTTTATTTTCCTTGTCCCTTTTTTCCCCTTCTCAAATTTTTCTGTTTCTTCTTGAATGAATTTCAATAACCTATGTCTTTCTACATTAAATATATTTTCAGAAATTTTTTTAAATTTTAAAAATTTATTACAATAAAAGATATATTGCCACTAACCCTATTAAAATACAGTACTCAGACACATCCTTCACTCCAAAACACACAATAATTCTTGGTAATTTTTATTAATTTATTTTTTATTAGTGCATATTTGCAGTACATGATGTCCACTTTCTTTACATGGAGAAGGTTTTGTGTAAATTCTTTTTTTTTTTTTTGTTTTAGAATTTGTCCATTTTATTTAGGTTATTCAATTTTTACTGTTCAGTTATTCATAATATTATTTTCTGTCATAGTTTTTTTCCTTATCGCTGGAACAAAATAGCTGACACCCATAACTTAAATGAAAAAAAGTTTATTTTGGCTCATGTTTTAGAAGCTACAATCCTTGTATGGTTGAATGATGTACTGGCTGATATACTGTGTCAACTTGAGAAGTTTAGAAGTTTAATTAAGTGATTCAGCAAACAGCCAGGATTCCTAGCTTTGTAAACATCCTCATGCTGTACAGGAGGAGGGCATGGACCTTGTGTGATTCTGCACACCCAGCTCCAGAGTAATTTGTTTATAATATGAGGAAGGGAGAGAGGCTGGCTAGAACCTGCAGCTGCTGCCCTTTCCTTTGCCCTTCTCTGTTTTCTATTGCCATGAACTGCTGCTCTCTACCATGCGCCATTCTGCCTGGGAACCATCCAAGTATAGACTGAAACCTCCACAGATTGTGAGCTAAATAAACCTTTCCTTGCTTAATTTGGGGTATTTGTATTTTTGTCCTGGCAACAAGTAAAAGGTAACTGAGATAGAATTTGGTACCAGGAATTGGGGTCCTTGCTGTGGCTAGACCTGAAAATGTGGATTACAGGCTTTTGGGAATGGCTTATGGGAAGAGAGAGGAAAGATCTGGAGATGTCATCTACTAGTAAAGAGCTGGAATGCCTTTGGCTCTTCTTTATGGGAAACTGTGGTCAGAGCTCAGAAGACCAGAATGCTGATAAAAAGCCTGTCTGTAAAGATGAGGCTGGGGAGGTTTCTGCTGGGAAGAAGGACTGCATTGGTTGTTGAACTGTGGGTGATTTGTGTTATGGCATGGCAGAAAGTTTGTCTGCATTTTGCTCCTGTGCAGAGACTTTGCCTGAGATTAAGATTAAGGGCAGTGGACTAGTTAATCTTGCAAAGGAAATCTCAAGGCAGTTAAATATTGAGGCAGTGTCATAGCTATTGTTGGGAGCTTTTAGTTAGATATATGTTAAAAGTCAAGAGCAAAGAGCCCAGCAGGATGATTTATCATTTTTGTTGTGAGTTTGGCCAGAAAGGAAGTGCCAAGAAGGCTGTGGACTGCAAAGATAGAGTTGAGATCTCTATTGCCCAAGAGGAACAGAAAAGTAGAAAAGATGTCCTGAAGGCATCACAGGAGGTGGCAGGTTCTTGTCCTTCTCAGCCTCAGAATCTCAAGGGTGAAGAACTTTGCTTTGAGGAGAAAGCCACAGAGCCCTATGTTCCAGAATGGAGGTGGTGGCCGCAGCAGGTTCCAGAGTTTTGCTGGCATAGAGAATTTGCTCCTCAGAATCATGTTCAGAGTGCTGAGTAATCCAGGCACTCAGTCCCTACAGCCAAGAGAGAAGAAAGCCTGGCTACTGCTCCAACTGGCAGCAGATCTTGACATCATCCACATAGCATTGGTTTTTAAGTGCATTAAGAATGCAGCAATTCTGAGGTTAAGAAGGCTTCCACCTAGATTTCAGAAGGCCTGGGAAGCCAGGCAATGTGCCTCTGAGAGGGCACTGTGTAAAGCTGTGAGTGAGAAGCTTATTTGATGGAAACCCCAAAAGTTTAAAAAAAGCCAGGACTCTGTATTGTCTGAGAAAAGCCAGCCCCAGAGAAAAGCCATGGAGCTACCAGCAAAAGTGCCGTAGAGGTGGAGCTATGAAAGGCTTTTGGAGCTCACAACTCATTACAGATTTCTTTGGATGTTCCACATGGAACTACAGGACATAATGTTTGCCCTTCTGGATTTGGGACTTGCTTTGGTCCTAATGCTTTGCACCCTGCTGTCACAAGGTTGTTTTTTTTTTTTTTTTTTGGAATCAGGGATTGAACTCAGGCCCTTGCACTTGCCAGAGAAGCGCTTATTCCACTGAGTCACCTCCCTAGCCCCTTGCTGCCATTTTTGAATGGTAATGTTTTTCTTATGCCATTGAATGTTGGAAGTGTTTAACTTTTTATTTGTGCAGGGGCTCACAGCTAAAAGTTTGCCTTAGATCTTGGAGGAGACTCGAGACTTGGACTTTTCAGCATTGCTGAAACTGTTAGGACTATGGAAACTCTTAGAGATGGATTAAAATGCCTTTTATAAAGGGATGTGCATGAGTCTTTAGGGGGATGCCCAGGGGCAAAATGTCATGCTTCTAATGTAATATAATGTTCAAGTTGTAAAATGTTAATAAGCATGTCTATGTACCTGGAAACTGGTTTAAGGAAATGTCTGGTTTTCAAGTTGACGAGGGGTGGATTGTACTGATTGATACACTGTCAACTTGAGAAGTTTAGAGTTTAAGTGACTCAGCAGAGAGCCAGGATTCTTAGTTTTGTAAACATACTCATCCTATGAAAGAGGAGTGTCATCCTGTGTGAGTTCTGCACCCCCAGTCCCAGGGTAACTTGTTTATAATATGAGGAGGGGTGAGAGGCTGGATAGAAGCTGCAGCTTCTGCCCTTTCCTTTGCCCTTCACTGTTTTCTGTTGCATGAACTGCTGCTCTCTGCCATGTACCACTCTGCCTGGGAACCAGCTGAGTATAGACTGAAACCTCCACAAACTGTGAGCTAAATAAACCTTTTCTTTCTTAATTTTGGTTGTCAGTATTTTGTCCCAGCAACAAGCAAAAGATAACTGAGACACATGACATGGTAGAAGGGCCTGGACAGAAGGAAGCTGCTTATATCATGGTGGATAAGAAGTAGTGAGGGAAGACAGAGGTGGTGTAGCACCTTACCAGGTCACACTTTCAGTGACTCACCTCTCCTGACCTAGCCTCACAGCACATTTAGCTACAGTCATTCATACTTCAATCACTTTTCAAAAGCCCTGCTTATGAGCACATAAGGCTCTTGGGGGACGAAAACCATAACATTCCACCCCTGAGTCCCAAGATTCATGTGCATCACTTTATGCAAAATGCATTTAGTCCATCTCTAAGAGTCACTGAAGTCTTAACCATTCCAGCATTGCTGTGAAGCCCAAATCCAAAGTATCCGCTGAGACTCAAAGCAAACTCTTAGTTGTGAGCCTCTGTAAAAATAAAAAAGAAAGTTAAGTACTTCCAACCACAATGGTGCAAGATAAACATTCCCTTTCTCTGAATAAAAAGAAAATAGACCAAAGCAAGACTAAGACCCAGTAGAGCAAACATTAAATCCTTAACTCTGGGTCCAGGATTCAGAGCGAGTTGTGTAACAAATGTGAACTTCAAGGACTTGAGTGACCCTACTCCTGTAGCTTTGCTGGTTGCACCTCACTCTTGGTACCAAATTTTGTCTTGGTAATTTTCTTCATTGCTAAGACACAAGACCTGGTACCCACAACTTAAAGGAGGAGAAGTTTGTCTCATGTGTTTTAGAGGTTTCAGTCCAGAGTTGGCTGGCTTTGTGACAGAAGTGGCATGGCACAAGGGCATAGTGATGTAAAAGCTACTCACCCCACAGCAGCCAGGAAGCAGAGGATGAGAGCAAGAGCCATGGAGGGAGATGCACCCCCTCTGGATCATGGCTCTAGTGACATGCATTTTCCAAGCAGACCCCTATCCTAACAGCACGTTCACTATCCTGTTCCCATAACTCAGTGACCTTCCCCAAACCCTGCCTATGTGCACATGAGGCTCCTGGGGAACATCTAGATATGAACCACAACACTTCATAATCCTTTAATTTCTTTAAAGTTAATAGCAGCTCTCCCTCTTTCATGCCTGATTTTAGAAATCTAAATCATCTCTTTTCTCTTTATTGGTCTTGCTAAAGATTTATTAGTTTTGTTCATCTTTTCCAAAAAGAAGTTTTAAATTTTGTTGATTATTATTTTTCTATCCTCTATTTTATTTACTTCCTCTATAATTCTTATTTTTTTCTTTCATCTTGCTTTGGGTTTAGTTTGCCTTTTTTCCCCCCATAGTTACCTAAATTGGAAGCTTAGGTAACTGATTTTGAGATCTTTCCTTTTGTTCTTAAATATAGGTATTTACAGGTAAAAGTTGCTCACTTAGCCCTGCTTTCATTGCACCCCGTAAGTTTTGTGTGTTTTGTTTTATTTGCACTTATTCTAAAATATTTCTAATATTCCATGTGATTCTTCCTTTGACTCATGGGGTATTCAAGAGTAAGTTGCTTACTTTCTTCACTTTTGTGAATTTCTCACATGTATTTCTATTATTATTCAATTTCATTCCATTGTGGTTACATCACACTTGCCTTCTGTGATGCAAGTGTTTAGAATTTACTGAGGCTTATCTTGTAGCCTAATATATTGTCTCCTGTGGAGAATATTCTATATGTACTAGAGAAGAATGTGTAATATGCTGGAGTGTTCTATAGGTGTATCTTGTTTATGGGGCTATTCAAGTCTTCTCTACGCATGTGTAGCTATTTTTGGAAGTGGGATATTAAAATGTTCCTGTTTTATTATTTAATCTTTCTTTCTTTTTTGAGGGGAGACTGGGTCTCATGTGGCTTAGGCTCGTCTGGATTCACTATGTTACCCAGCTGGCTTAAATTTGAGGTGATCCTCCTGCCTCAGCCTCCTGAGTGTGGGATTACAGGTGTGCACCACCACACTCAGCTTGTTTAATTTTCTGTTTCTCCTTCATTATGTCACTTTTTACTTCATGTATTTTAAAGTTGTTAGTGCAGATTTTATGTGTAAATATACAGGGAGAACTTAAAATATCACCATTAAATATGATGTTTACAGGAGATAGTTTCATAGATGCTCTTTACCACAGAGGGAATCGTCTTGGATTTTGTGTATTCTCATTTTAGTACCATTTTACAACATGACATCATTACCCTTCTGTGAAGAGGTGAAACTTTTTTCTTGCACCTGGCTGCGCTGAGTACTTGCCAATAGAATATGGTGAAAGAGCTGTTGTCTGAGTCCCAAAGCCTAAGCCTCACTTCTGCTCTTGCTTTCTTGGAGTCCTGAGAGCACCACGGTGCCAGGAAACTCAGGATGAGGGCCATGTGGGACAAGCACACCACTTCTGCCACATACTGCTAATTAGAGGTGAGTCCCTACATGCAGGACACACTTAACTCCCAAGTGCTGTCTCACTGCTTGCTGGTACTACAAAGTAGCTCTTTTGGGGTCCCAGAGTGAGGCTGGGACCTTAAGGAGAGCCAACTTAGCTGAAGCCATGAACTTCAGCCTCCAACCACTATTACCAAATATCCTCAGTGACTGCCTTGCCGTGATAGAAAATGCATCTCTTCTGGTTTCTATCTTCTCGAGGCTTAATCTAGTAATTCTTGATTCTTAACTCTGATACTTTTGAGATTTTAAACATATTTCATCCAGCTTTGTAGTTGTCTTCAGTTTACATGCTAGGAGGAAGGGTCTGACTTGCTTAAATCTGCTGTCATCAGAAGCAAATGCTCTCTTCCATCAGCAGCATGTGTGAGTGTGTTGTTTTAATCTGAGAGGATTTATTTTGCATGAGCACTTCCTTCTTTTTGCGAAAAATACATAGGGCTATCTTAAAGAAAAAATTATCTATATCCCTTGCTTTCCTAAGTGACCTCGAGCAAAGTAAATTATAGGTAGGTGTCCATCCCCCCCACCCCCTGGGATCGAACTCAGGACCTTGCGCATGCCAGACAGGCCCTTATGCCCCTGAGCTATCTCCCCAGCTAGCAAAGTAAATTATAAAGTTAATATCTTTTATTGCTTTTCATTGTAAAAATAAGGGCCACATTGCTTCATAAGAGCAGATGAAATTCAAACTTCACCCTAGGATCTTTGGCTAGTGGAAACAGCTGCTCCTCCCTTGTCCTTCCTTTCTTTCAAGGTTGTTTTATATTGCAAATGTGTTAGGGAGGTCTTGCTGCATAAAGGCAGGTACATCTGGTGTAAGTTTCCTGACAAAATGTAATGGACTGAAAATTTGCACCCCCCCCCCATTTAACTGTTGAAATCCCGGTCCTCAAGGTATAGTATTAGGCGGGGGCCTTTGGTAGGTGTTAAATTGTGAGGGTGAAGCCTTTCCGATCAGGATGAGTGCCTTAATAAGAGAGATCCCAGGAAGTTCATCTTTTCCACCAAGCACAGATGCAGCAAGAGGGCAATGTCTGCGAACCAGGAAGCAGGCTCCAGCAAACACTGAATGGGGATGACTCAGCTACAGAACTGTGAGCAAAAGGTTCTATTATTTACCAGTCATCCAACCTATGCCATGGTTTTAGCAGCCTGCAGAGGCTCAGACAGACCAGGCGTATTTAACGTCTCACATTTGGCAGACTCTGCCATGTAGCATTCAAGTCACGTATGAAATCAGAGGTAGGGTTCAATTGTTCTGTTATAAAGCAGTCAATCACTTCTTAATGAGTGATTAAAACTAAAAATTTCTCTAGAGAGGAGCTAGATTATAAAGGTTAGCACAATGGTTTTTCTCCTCTATAGGCCTACAATTGCCTATCCACAACCTGAATTTCAAAAATCTCTCAAATCTAAGTTTGAGTACAAAACCTGAGTTGAACTGATTTGGTAACAAAACTTCAAGTACAGTGATGCTTTAGCCTTTATTTCATGCAGTATGCTTATTTTTTCATTTTGCTCCAAAAATGTCTGATTGTTGTTCTGGATTCTATTGGAGTGTTTTATTCTAAAAAACAGAAATTATTCCAAATTACCTTTCTAAAATGGGAAGGAGTGGTTTAAAAAAACCTCTCCAATAGGCAAGAGGAAAATTAGGAGGTGAGACTGGGGAATAAGGAGGGAGAAAGGGAGAACTGTGGACACAGGCCTGTGGAGAAGACTGGTGGAATGTCACCCTATAGGCATTGCTTCCTCAGCTCTTCAGAAAAATTTCTAAACTGACAACATGAATTTCTGTGAGTTTAGAGAGTTGATCTTGGGTCCATTTCAGCATGGGTCAGGAAAGAGGCAGCACATGTGGATCCCTGAGCTCAGAGGCAGAGAAAAGCTTGAGGGAAGTGAGTTGGGCCAACTCCCAGAAGCTCTGGTAGTATATAGATCTCCTCTCACAGAACCTTGGAACTGGGCTCTGGTAAAATATGATCAGTTTTAGAGACATGCTATTTTTGTGAGAGTCTGAATTTTTTCATGTATTTGAATTTATTAAGCATTGCATTTTCTTCCATAATTTGCTCCCTTTCCTGGTTCCCTTAGTATAAGAGAAACAACTTTCCTCTTTTGAGGTAGAAATCATGTATTTCATAGTTATTTTTTGGGACTCACACATTATTTAAATACATTTCAAAGAAGACTGCTGAATGAGTAGACTGGGGAGATAGCTCAGAGGTATAAGCGCCTGCCTGGCAAGTGCAAGGATCCAGGTTTGATACCCAGTATCACATGTCAGCCCCAAAACTGGGTGTGGTGGCACATGCTTATAATCCCAGCACTGGGAAGGCTGAGACAGGAAGAGCACTATGAGTCTAAATTGCGTAGCAAGACCCTGTATCCAATAAATAATTTTATTTTTTCGGAACCGGGGATTGAACTCAGGCCCTTGCACTTGCCAGGGAAGCGCTTATTCCACTGATCCATCTCCCCAGCCCCAATTTTTTTTTTTTTTAAAAGAGCAGAGTCAATAGTCAAATGATTGACAGCTTAAATTGTATAATCAGACAAAGTAGGTGTTCTCAGTCAGAACAACCCTGGGAATGGTACAAAATCTTTTCTCAGCTGTAAAGTGGAAAATAAATACTGCCTACCTCTTAAGGTTGCACTTGTGGAGAGTGCTTACCCCACTTTCTTTAGTAAGTGTGCAGTAAGTGATAGCCTTAAAAAATAGAGTTGGCCAGGTCCCTGAGTCCTCTGTGCTACTAGTTAAACATCTCCTTTTACATCCACACTATAAGTGACCTTTCTGAGCTGGTCTCTGCCTGTATCCTGTCTTCAGTCTCTTGTCACCTGCCTTTGTCATCAAGAGTAGTACAATCACAAGATCAAACCATCATTTCCAACCAGCAAGGATGTGGTCAATTCCCTCTGTTGGAAGAGGACTAATATCAATGAAAAGCAATGTGCTAAAAAACCGTGACAGTCGCCAAGTACCTTCTCACTATTGAGTTAAAATGACTGGTAGCAAATGGAGGGTAAACATTGTGCGTGGCTATGCAAGGACATAGTATCAGTGCCTGCACCAAACAAAGCTCCCTCCAGCACTAAGGCACTTTAGGGCATCTGTTTCCCCATAAAGCAAAGTTGACATTCAATTTTCATTTTGGCTTGGGTTATGGGAAGACATGTAAGGATGCATCGTTCTACACCAAGAAGTCACGAGAGAGCTATAGGGTAATTTGCTAAATGAGCAAGGAGCAATTTTTCATTCAGATTTGTAAGCTCTGTAAGCAGTTCCTGCAACTGTAACAAAAGTTTAAATCAAAGTAGAATGATTTATATGTAATGCAAACATGTACTAATAAAACATACAAAATTAAAAAAAAAACAAAGTAAAATGATTTAAATAAATAGAATTAGCTAAGCTTTAGTCTGTTTTCAGTCACCCCAGCAGGCAGGCCTTTAATATAATCTTTTTCAGCATGATACCATATTCAGCAACTAGTTCATATGGTTAGGATCTTCTCTGGGTCCATGAGAAGTGGTATTAGCCTGTTTTCTACACATGGATAGAGTTAAAGTGGTTAGCTCAAGATTATGCAAAAAGATCTGAAGACATTTAATAGTCCTCTTTGCCAACCATATATCCTGTTTGCCCTCTATATCCTACAAGCATGTAATATTTGCCCTTTACAAATACAACTTACTATAGCATATTTGTAAACAAACAGGCACAAGGGAGAAGAATGGTATCTTCTAGTGGGCGAATGCGTGGAACCATAATAAAGTCATGAAGGGATATCTTGGTTACTTTTCTTTGGTTGCTGAGATAAAATACACAACACACAAAATTAGAGAGGGAAAGAGGTATTTAGCTTGCAGTTCATGGAAGTTTAAGTCCATACTTTGTGGCTCTGAGGCAGAATGACACACAGCAGAGGGCAGCAGTTCATGACAGTGGAAAATGGCAAAAGCAACAAGAGCAGAAACGAGGAGCAAAGCAAGGCTCTTTGTCCCCCTATATGGTATACAGACTGCCCACACAGGGTGGGCGTAGCACTCACACCCATAATCCCAGCACTGGACCACAAAAAAAATTACAAACTCTAGAAGCCCAACCCATGACTGCATGAGGCTTTGGGGGAGACAGACATCTAGACAGCATACACCATAGGGGGTGCACTAAACACTAGTTTGAGCACCAGGTAGTCTTGATGGAATGGCCTCAGTCTGCAGCATCAACCCAGATGGCCATCATGAGTCCCTTTTCTTTTTCTACCAGGGGTTTTAGTAAATCTGTGTCTGACACATAAATTTACATCTTGTCCTGTATGTCATAACTTTTAGAGCCAACTGCTCTATTTCCCCTGAGAAAGTCCTTCCAACTGCTTTCAGTTCTATCATTGTCATTATCTAGAGAAGAGCCGTAAATCTGTGTGCTTGGTACAGAGTTGCTGTGAGGCTCTCATACAGAAATGATTCATTGTCGTCTCAGACAGTTACTCCCTCCTCGACTACTGTTTGACTACTTCATATCCAAGCTTGCTTCTGGAGTTTTTATGGCGATGTTACATCACAATGCAGTATCCCTTCTCTCCTCCCAGGTCCTTCTGTCTCAACTTGTCTCAAGCTTCCTGCACAAAATACATTTTTCCTTCTGGTTGTATAATACTAGGAAAACATCCTTGCTTCAGCCTTAAAGAAAGCACAGTGGGGGCTGGTGAGATGGCTCAGTGGTCTAAAGCACCTACTTAGAACAAGCTTAGCAAAGCAAGGGACTGCGGTTCAATCCCCAGCACCACATGCCAGCCAGCCCTGCCCCCTGGTGGGCTGAGCTGGCCACACACACACAAAAAAAAATAAAAAAAAAAAAAAAAAAAAGAAAGAAAGCACAGTGAACCATTTTAAAAAGTGAATGTGCCAAATCTGCGTCACTAAAAGTAATTATAGGCACCTATTTAAAATTTTCTGTTTTGAAAATTCATTTTAATTCTAAATTAAGATTATGAATTAAAATCCCACAATAAGTACTTACCTTGGCAAAGCAACCTGTATGTGAACTTTGTGCTTTCTTATAAAAAAAAAAAAAACTTCAAAAATTAGCTGTTGAAACAAGGCAAGAAATAACAACACAATCTTTTTTCTTTTTCCCTTGCCAACCATGATTTTGAGCTTTAAATTCTGCCAAGTAATTGTTACTGTTTATATAATTCTCAAGATTTGTTCACTGTGAATCAGTGTGAACACACAAAAGAAGAGAAAGGGGCATCACTCCAGGGAAGCACTTTCCTTCCAAGAAGCTCACTGCCTGTCCTGTGAGGCAAGCAAGAATCTAAGTTTTGCTTCTGACTCACCAAAGCCAGCCCAGAAGCCAGGTGCGGAGACTATCCAGCTGTAACATCTGTCACCCCACGATCACTCAGCTTGATTTGAATGACTTTGTTACCTAGGTGGTAGCTTCTCTTCCAGTCTCAGTCTTAGCCTCCAGAAAGAAGAAATCCACTGCTTAGTCTTGGTCATATGCTGTTTTTGAATCACTGGATGGATGCCAGTACACTGCATTTTGATGGGTTCCACTAATGATTATGCTTCCAAGTGGAGGGAGAAATGCCCCTGTGTGATGGGTAAGGTGGCCTTCCATCAGGGTAGAAAGTTAGGGCAAGGATTCAACCTACTCTTTTTGGTTACCACTCTCAAACATCACCCTCCTTTCAGCCAGAGCTGAGGGGAGGCCAGGCCCCAAAGGTAGGAGGCTGATGCTCCAATATTCTAATGGAGCTTGACAGCGGCAGGATTAAAAGCACAGACCAGCACCCAGAAGCAGAGAGGAGAGAGAGAGAGTGCATGCATCCTCACTGCACCCTGCTCTCAGCACTTTCTTTTAGAGAGCTGAACCATAAAGATAAATCTTTTCATAGAAACAGAGGTTGAAAAAAATAGAATCGTGATGAAAGGGCTTTGGAGAGTAGGAAAAGAGGACAGAAGTAAACTTTGCTGTGATACTTCTAGGGGTTTGCCTTGTCTGTAGACAAATCCCTTTGGGGAGGCCGCAATATTTGTATGCAAAGGACAGAATGACAGTGGCAGCAATGCTACTATACTAGCTGCATTTGCTTCTGCAGCCTGACTTGTTCTCTAGGACAAGGAACATCTGTTTCAACCAAGAAGGAGCATTCTCAGACTGACCCAGCCCGGTTACTTGTTACTGAATGGTTTCACCTGGGTTTCTTTTGCCTTCCCAGTGAAACTCTTAAGATCCTTGAGGGTAGAGCAATGCACTGAAATGAATTCATGGGCTGTACTATTAGATCCAACTGAAAGGAATTCAAAGAAGTACAAGGGTCTCACAATTACAGTTGGCAAAACAAGACATACACATGTGAAACAACTTTCATTGGTAGTCAATGAAAGGCAATGATTGACATCCCAAGTACTTGGGGATATATAAAGAATACAGTTCAGATTCCTCTGGAAAGAGAGACTATGGCTGGAAAGATGACTAGGGAGAACTTCAGGAGAAGCAACCCCAAGAAGAGAAGCCTCAGGATGCTGCCTTTGAGTCAGCAGGAAGGGAAACAGAACATCTACTTGGAAGCTATCATCTCGAAGATAAGAAGGAATATTCTCTTTTCAGAGATGAAAAGATGAATTAATGGATTTGTAAGCAGGACTTATAAGCAACAGATGTGCCCAGATCTTGAAACAACAATGACTTAAGAACAAAATCCCTTTAATTCTTTTCCTTCTGCTAGAATATTTTACCCTGGTTGTAGGTATTATCCAAGTAGTTTGTTATTTTCTCCTGGTGTCTAATCTTTGGTCAGTTATATGTCATTAATAGTGACCACTGGGGAAATGTATCTATTTGTCAGATAGTTAGCAAACAAAGGACCAAAAGTAAGCAAACTAGAAGCTCACTCTCCCACCAGTTGTCACAGGAAATGCTGGAAAACCTGCCTGGAGACAAGGGACTGCCTGTACCATGATCCAGCTGAGAAGGGGACAGAAACAGCAGAGAGAAAGAGAAAGATCATTACCTCCTGCATCTGGTACTTGGCAGCATCCTACAAAGCACTTTTTCAGGCTGAAGTGAGCTGTCATCTAGCCTTACCCTGCCAGCCCCAAATGTATTCCGACAGGCCATTTAAAACATGAAGCCTTTCCCTTTACAATTTCTGGAAAAGAAACTTTTGTCTATACTGGCCAAAGGTACAATCATTCAAAACTGTGTATGATTCTCTGAGCCACCAAGTAAGTGGGTGTGATATTAGGAGGTGAAGCCTGGGGGGAGATGTATGAGGAAAAAAATGACAAAATGGACTATGTGTATGAGAAAATGACAAATGACAGTTCCCCATTCATTCTTCTACTCATGACAATCAGTTTTCTGTCCTGTTCTCAGACACAAAACTTCCCTTGTTGGTGACTCTTGTAGACATATAAATTGTCATGTTCTCCTTGAGAACTTCTCTGTGCTTCCAAAATAATGCACAACTGTTCAGTGCAAGATTATTTCAATGGCTTCATCATGGTTTTAAAATAAACCACATGTGTCCTTTATTACATGATATAATTTGAATGTGTCTCCCAGAATGTTGAGTGTTAGAACCTTAATTTCTGTTGCAGTGGTCTTAAAAGAACCTTTACGAGGTGATTAGGTCATGAGGGAACCACCCTCATGAATGGATTAATGCCTCTATTGTGGGACTTGGATAATTCTCATGGGAATGGGTTTGTTCTCTTGAGAGTAGATAGTTAATAAAGCAAGGCAGCATCTTGTATTTTTGTCTATTCTGCCTGTATCTACTTGTATTTTTGCTTTTGCATCCTGTGATGACATAATACAAAGCTCTCATCAGCTGTGGTAGCCTGATTTTGGATTTTCAACCTCCAGAGTCATAAGTTAAACAAACTCTTCTCTTTATAAATTACTTGGTCTCAAGTGTTCTGTTATAGCAACAGAAAATAGACTAAGACATTAATTTCTACAATAATGGCCTCAACTTGCATGTTTCTTCACAAACATTCATTAACTTCAAAGATCTGACCCATTGTTCTTTTGTCTATCTCCTCCATTAGATAAGTTGTATAACTATGGGATATCACAGATCCCCACTTCCTATATAGAGTTAGTACCGAGCAAGAGCTCTGTAATTACAAGTTAAATAAATGTTATGTTATATCTTGATATATTGAGAAAGCTGAGGCTCAGAAACTATACAGCTGTATGCTTTTGAGCTATGATGTAATGCCAGTTTTTAGGACAGGTTGTTATAAATATGAGTTTGATTTCTTGGCTTGATCTCTTGCTTCCTTCTTGCCTCACAATGTCTCTCCCCCACCACCTCTTTCTTACACACATATGTACTTCTGTCATACACTTCTATCCAGAAAAAGCTGAAGCTGGCATTGTGCTCATGGGCCTGCACACTCAGGAACCAAAACAAACCTCTTTCCATTTCCAGCCTCACATACTTTGTTGGGGGAATACAAAGTGAATGAAAAAGACAGCAACACTCACTTCACCTGATTGCTGTGAGGAGTGAGTTGGCTTCTCTGGAGTGGAGCCAAGGGAGGAGACTTGAGTGGTGATATCTTAAAAGACACGTAAGAACAAGGCATGGAGGAATCCAGGGATGAGCAAGATTGTCACACAGTTTTGAGGACCTAGTGCATTTTGGAGTCATTCACTTATAGTGGTACCAGTTTACACAGAGGATGACATATTATAGTCTGTGGTATCTCTCTGGAGGAGGTAGATTCATCTTAACCTAGGATTGGGTTTTGGCCTGTAAGTACAGAAAAGACAAAAGCAAAAGAAGTTCAGAGCCAATCAGAGTGTTAGAATGATTGGAGAGAAAAGAAAGGGAAAGGCAGAAAAACCTGAGAAAAAGTCAGTGTTTGCAGGGATGAAGGTGTGAGACAATAGTGAGGAAGGCAGAGAGCTGGGAATACTGGGAGGTTGTAGTCAGAAAAACAAGGTTTGGCCTGCTACCCTGTGCCGGCGGGACCTGCCAGTCCAAGTCCAGGAGCAGCATGGGTGAGATCCTCTTCCACCCCCTTGGGACACCCCACCACTCTGCAGCACCCCACCTCCACCACCCACCTAGTGAGAATTTCTGCTGCGTTCTGGGGACCCCTAGATCCAATCCTAGCCCAAGCCTGGTGAGTGTGTGGGAGAGCTTCCTGGTACACTGTGCCAGCAGGACCTATTGGTCCAAGCCCAGGCGCAGTGTGGATGAGAACCTCTTCCACCCCCACGCCACCCACTGAGGGAGAATTTCTGCCACGTTCTGGGGACCCCTAGATCCAGTCCTAGCCCAGGCCTGGTGAGTGTGTGGGAGAGCTTCTCCTCTCTACTCCACCTTGTCCCCTCCAGACTCAGCTCAGACCTGGCATACAGGCCTGAGGTAAAACCCTGCAGCTGCTATCCCTGCAGAAATACTAGGGGACAGAACAACCCAGTTAGTCCAAGAGCAGAACATCTTGCCAGAGGGGCACAACTGGTTCACTCCCAAGGCCGGCAGCAGGAAGGAGCTGAACATAGCAGCCAGACCCAAGCCAGGCACAGCTGGATAAATACGAACTTTGTAGATGTACACCTGAATCTCAGTAGGTGTTAAGGTTATAACTGCACCAAAGCTCTACAACAAAGGTCAGAAGGCAGTGCTACACAAAATGACAATGAGAAGGAGCAAAATGTAATTTCAGACCCCAAGCCCACCCATACCAAGTACAGAGGACACTAACACAGAACAAATTGGGAATCACATAGCTGAAAGCAGTGAATCAACAGCTTCTGAAATAAACAGCTGCAGAAAGGTGTAGAGGACCTCAGATCAAAAATTAATAGCATCTGCAGTAAAGAATCAAATGCAGAAACATATGGAGGAAACCCATTGCCCACACAGAACAGGTGCAGAGAACACTAGCTCAGCTGAAATGTATGAATTAGTAGCATTATAGTAAATAAGCAACAACAGAAAGTTATAGAGGAACTCAGCAGAATTCTTTTCTGAAATAAAAAAGAATCCAGACCCAGTCCTAGCCCAGGTCCGGTGAGTGTGTGGAGAGCTTCCTGCTAACCTGCGCTGGTGGAACCAGTCCCAGTCCAGGCGCAGAGTGGGCCGGACCCTCTCCCACCCCCTCGGGCCGCCCCCCACCACTCCGCCCTACCTCCCCACCCCTCCCGCCCAGTAGGAATTTCT
>NW_004524752.1:3185768-3191487 GCF_000260255.1 Octodon degus
ATATCATGTCTGCATCTTGTACAGCAAATAACCACTAGGAAAGGAGTATGCAATGTTTTAATTATTGGAACTGTTCTACCAATCTGATTTGAAACTGTCTCATTGCTATTTGTTTCTCACTAAAATTATGGGAAAAAAGAAAGAAGCACAAGGTTTGGATTCTATTGTTCACAAGCTGAGCCACTCCAGATGCCCATGAGAGTAAGGATGTAGCTGGGATATGGACGAAGGGAGGGAAGATGGAAATCACTGAAGTCAGTGAATACACTGCAGGGCTAAGTCACTGGCTGGATCTTCAACACAAGCGTGTCAGTCACCCAAAGCTGAGGTGTAAAGCAAGCTGCAAAGAGAAGTTACTGTACTCAGGTGTTGAGTCTTCCCAAGTGATTCTTTATGTCCTTCCCATTTCCATTGTGCCATTGCTCAGGACTTGTATTGTCCTTTACCAGATATTTGAATGCATGCTGCTCTTTTTCTTTAATATTTCTTCCTTGGCATTGTCAGGAACTTAGTCAAGGATAAAACAGCAGTATATAAATAAATAGCATTAGGTATCTGGATGGCCATAAAACTATTAAGTTAGATCCATTCATTTCTTAGTAAAAACAAATATCAGATACATCAAGAACATAAGCTTTAAATATCAATATCTTTACATTTTTATTGGAATTGTGGAGAGGGAAACATGACAGAAAATTTAGAAACCAAATAAAATGTCTTGGCTTTTTATTGACTATATAGATTTATGTAATGGATGGCAAAATATACAAATTATGCATCAGATTACAAAACTACAGAAAATACATAAATTTATAAACTTAGATACATAAGAAATAAGGTGCAGGTACATGCAAAAATTAAGGGGAAGTATTTTCAACATATATGACAGATAAAATGCTAAATCTTTTAAGATTTAAATATTTCCTATATGTTAATGAGACAAGAACAGTAACCCCATAGAAAAACAAGTGAAAACACAGAGAGGACACCAATGGATTTGTTTTATTATTACTATCGAAAGAGAATACAAAGTAATAAAAAAAATTAGAAATAACACAGAACTTCACCAAACAAAACAATAGGAAGACAACAGTGGTGGCTGTATTACATAATACTGTCTTCAAATTAATTGTTCAGATTACCAGATATAAACATGCAAAATTGATAAAGAAAAATAAGTTATAAGGAATTAAAAGAACAAGAAAAAAATTAAATATCAATAGCTCCCCTCTGCAGACCTGCAGAAATCGGCAGTAAAATTATCTAAGCCATCCTGCATACATACATAAATATATATGTCTTCCCTCCTCCTTTCCTTTTCCTCATCCCAGTTTTTCCTTTCTTGAACAAATTCTTTTCCTTTAACAGTATCTATTGTTCCTTTTAGATTTTATTTACTCTTTCGGGGTCTTCAACTAACAAGACAATACAATGTTTGCACATGCATGTCTGATTTATTTCACTTATGAATATGGTCTCTAGTTGCATCCATTTATCCATAAAAGCCTCAAATTTATCTTTTTATAGCTGATTACTTCTCTATTGTTTTACATTCCACATTGTTTTTATCCATTCTTCAGTTGATGGACATTTGGGTTGTTTCCAAGATTTAGTTATTACAAACTGTGCTGCTATAAACATGGGTGCACATAAATCTTGGTGGTACAATATTTTCAGTTCATTTGGGAAAATATCCAGGGAGCAAATAGCTGGCTTGATTAGGACTTCCAATCCTAGCTTTGTGAGAAATTTCCACACTAATTTCCGTAGTGGTTGTATCAATTTACACTCTCAGCAACAGTGGAGGAAGGTTCCTTTTTCTTCATAGCCTCTCCATCATTTGTTATTGGTTGCCTTGATGATAGCCATTCTTTCTGGGGTAAGATGGAATCTCAGTGTTGTTTTAATTTGCATTTCTCATATGATCAATGATTTTGAACATTTTTTCATATATCTGCCATTTATATTTCTTCATCTGAGAAGTATATATTCATTTCAGATGCCCATTTTTGTGTTGGGTCTTTGAAATTTGGGGACCTGATTTTTTTAAAAAAAAGTCTTTATATGTTCTAGGTAGAAGCCCTTTGTCTAATGGAGAGTTTGATATATATATATATTTTGCCAGTTTATGGGTTTTCTTTTAATTCTGTTTGTCGTTTCTTTTGGTATGTCATATCTTTTCAAAACAAGGAGATTTTGGGGGCCCGGGAGATGGCTTAGTGGAACAAGTGCTTCCCTTAGTGGAACAAGCGCAAGGGTCTGAGTTCAGTCCCCGGTTCTGCCAAAAATAAAAAATAAACAAACAAACAAAAAACAAAACAATGAGATTCCAATTGTTGATTCTTTGAAGTATTTCCCATGCAGTTTGGTTTTTGTTCATGAACTCCCAACTTACCCCTATGTCTTTAAGATTTCTACCTACTTTTTCCTCTAGAAAATTTAATATTTTGCTTTCAATCTTTGATCCATTTTGATTGTAGTTTAGTGCATGATGAAGACATGGGTCTGGTCTTAGCCTTCAGCATGTGAAAAGCCAGTTTTTCCAGTACCATTTTTAATGAGGCTATCTTTATCTTTCATCCAGTGAACATGTTTGCCTCCCTTTGTCAAAGATAAGGTGGCTGAATGTGTTTGTAGTTGTGTGTGCATCTTCTAATCTCTTCCACTGAACAGCAGGTCTGTTCTTCTGCTAGTACCATGCTGATTTTATCACAGTAGCTTTGTAGTATAATTTCAAGTCAGGGATTGCAATGCCTCCTGTTTTTCCTTTGTTTTCCAGGGTTGCTTTTGCTATTCTAGGTCTCTTCTGGTTCTAGATGAATTTTAGGAATGTTTTCTCTAGCTCTGTGTGGTATACTAATGACATTTTAATTGTGATTGCATTGAAACTGTATAACAGTTTTGGGAGTATGGCCATTTTCACAATGTTGGTTCTTTGTATCCAGGAGCAAGGAATATCTTTCCATTTTCTGAAATCCTTCAGTGTCTTTTCTCAGAATACTTTAATTTTCACTGTATAAATCTTTTACTTTTTTTGTGAGATTGATTACTAAGTATTTTATTTTGGGGGGTGTTATTGTGAAAGTTGTCATTTTCCTAATTTCTCTCTCCATGCATTCATTGCTTGTGTCTGGAAATGCTACTGAGTTTTGAGTGTTGACTTTGTATACTGCTACACTATTGAACCTGGTTATTAAATCCACAAGTCTCTTGGTCAAGTTTTGGGGGTCTTTTATGTAGAGTATCATGTCATTTGCAAATAATGGTAATTTTACCTCTTCCTTTCCAATCGTTATTCCTTTTTATTTCTCTGTCTTGTCTAATTATTCTGGCTAATGTTTCCAGAACTATATTGAATAGGAATGCTAACAGTGGAAGTCTTTGTCTTGTTCTCAGTTTTAAAGTGAAGGCTTTCAATTTTTGTCCACTTAAAAAAATTAATTTTATTGAAAAAAAAATAGCAATGAGACAGCTTCAAAACAGGTTATTAAGGGCCAGGCAGATAGCTCAGTAGAACAAGCACTTGCCTGTCAAGTGTAAAGTCCTGAGTTCAATTCCCGATACTGCAAAAAAAGACAAAAACAAAAAACAACAAGTTAGTAGGACAGTTATAATAATTAATACATTGCATATTGTTGTCTTCATAGTAGTTATTCATAGTATAAGATGCAGACATGATATCTTGTCTAAACACTATTAGTACAAATCTTTCTTCTCATTGAACTAAGAGAAAGTAGCTGTATATTTAAGTCCATTTAGTATGATGTTGGCTGTTGGTTTGTAATAATGGCTTTTATCAGGCTGAGGTAAAGACCATCTATTCCAATGTGACATAGGTTTCTTTCTTATTATGAATGAATGTTGGACCTTGTCAAAATATTTTTCTGATTTATTGAGATGATCATGTAATTTTTGTCTTTGGCTCTGTGGACATGATGTATTACATTTGTGGATCTGAGTACACTGAACCATCCCTGCATTCCTGGAATGAATCCCACTTGGTTATGATGTATAATTTTCTTGAAGATTTGCTTCATGCTGTTTGCTAGTATTTTATTGAGGATTTTTACATCTATGTTCATTAGGGAGATTGGTCTGAAGTTCTCTTTTTTGGTTGGGTCTTTCTCTGGTTTTGGTATCAGAGCAATACTTGCCTCCAGGAATGTGGTTGGGAGAATTGCTTCCCTTTCATTTTAATTGATAAGTTAGCATTAAATCTTCTCTAAATTTCTTGTAGAATTCAGCTGTGAATCCATCAGGGCCTTGACTTTTCTTTGTTGGTAGTTTTTTTTTTTATTATATGTTCAGTTTCATTCACTGATACTGGCTTATCCAGAATTTTTATATCTTCATGATTCAGCTTTGGTAATTCATATGTGTCTAGGAAACTTCATTTTTTTCTGTGTTTTCCATCCTGTGTGAGTAAAGGTTTTTGAAGTAGTTATTGATGATCTTTTGAATTTCTACAGGGTCTGTAGTGATTTTGTGCTTTTCATTCCTTATTGCATGAATTTGAATTTTTTCTTTACTTTTTTGATAAGGTTTGCTAGGGACTTATCAATTTCATTTAGTCTCTCAAAGAAAAAACTCTTCAACTCATTTCTCCTTTGTATTATTTCATCTCCACTGCATTAATTTCTGTTCTGATCTTTATAATTTCATGCCTCCTTTGGGCTTTGGTCTTGATTTGCTCTTCTTTTTCTAGGAGCTTGCAGTGCAGCATAAGATTGTTTATTCTGGCTTATTCTGTTTCCCTGATATGAGAACTTACTGCTATAAATTTACCTTTTAAGACAGCTTTCATTGCATCTTACAGGTCTTGGTAAGTTGTATCTGCATTTTCATTTGATTATAAATGCTGTTTAATTTCTTCTTTAATTTCATTTGTGACCCATTGATTGTTCAATAGGGTGTTACTTAATTTCCATGTGTTTATGGAATTTTTGCTCTTTCTTTTGTCAATAATTTCCAGTTTCATTGCACCATAGTTGGATAATATACATGGGATAATTTCAATTCCTTTGCATTTACTTAAGCACATTCTATGTGCTATTATATGGTCTATTTTGGAGAATGTCCTGTGTGCAACTGAGAAGGATGTGTATTCTAACATTTTTGGATGGAACACTGTGAAGAACTACTAAGTCCATTTCTTCACAAGTTATTTCTTGGGTGACTTTTCCCTAATTGCTCTGCCTCTTTGTGACAGTGGAGTGTTAATGTCCCCATTACAATTGTGTTGTTGCTCATTCATTTTTCCTGTCTATTAAAATTTGTTTTATGTAGGTGTGTGCTCCTACATTGGGTTCATTTATACTTACATCGTTATTTCTTCCTCTTGCAATTTTTGCCTAACAAGAATGTAGTGACCTTCTTTATCTCTTTAACCATTTTTGGTTTGAAGTTGATATTGTTAGCAACCAGAATAGCTATCTCTGATTTTTTCTGGGTTTCTGTTGCATGGAGTATTGTTTCCTATCCTTTGACTTTAAGTTTATGAATTTTATTTTGAGTTAAATGTGTGTATTGTATACAGTATATTGTTGGATTTTGTTTCTTAATCCATTTTACCAGTCTGCTTTTAATTGGTGAATTGAGGCTACTTACATTGATGGTTATAACTGATATATATTGGCTTATTTTTCTTATGCTGTTTTCCTGCTGTAGGTTCCCTGCTTCTCCCTTCTGTTTATTTTTATTTTATTTTTTCTGTTTAGCT
>NW_004524752.1:3199271-3201357 GCF_000260255.1 Octodon degus
TATTTTTTTTTATTTTTCAACAAATAATACACTGCATATATTCTTCTGATTCATTTTCAAAATTAAAATATCCATATTATTTGACATAGCCATTTCATGTCTAGTCACTTATTCTGTGGATTCATTAGCATATTTGTACATAGCTGTTTAATAAACCATTATTTGCAGTATAAAAATACTGGAAACAACCAGTGTCCATTACCAGAGGATTAGAAATCAATTGTAGTATAATAACACAAGGTAATACTATGGTGCTGTCAAAAGGAATAAGAGAGACTACATATAAACTCAAAAATGCTTCTAAGTAAAATAAAAGTACAGAATAGCATGCAGAGATATTCTCTATTGGACTTAAAAAATATACTTATATGCAGGTACGTGTGTGTGTGTGTGTGTGTGTGTGTGTGTGTGTGTGTATTTGTGGGTATTGTGAAAGTGTGACAGACAGTTGGCCTAGAAAGTGCAGCTTTTCTCCTACCTCAGGCTGAACCTCCTAGGGCTCTGTTCTTTTGTGCTTCCTTTTGGACCTCATTCCTGCTTCTTATACCTTTTCAAGGGCTTTCTTGCTAAAATTACCCCTTTTTCTCCTGAACTTTTCTCTCTTCCAGATTATTTCATCAGCCTATAGACAGGCCTTGATATCCTCCCTCCAAAGGATTCATGGTAATCATTGTATTCCTTTTTCAATTCATTTAAATTGTGCTTTTTCCCCCATAAAAAAATCATTTAATTGAAGCTATACAAAAAGAAGTGGTATAACTGATAAAATTAAGGAAAGACTATTTAGACTGTTTCATTTCTTTTTCTCTCTTTTTAATGTATTTGGTACAGGGTCTCACTACACAGCTCAAACTCATAGTGATCTTCCTGTTTTCAGCCTCCCCAGTGCTGGGATTACAGGTATGTTCCACCACTCGCAGTGGCTGGATCAGCATGCCCGGGGGAAAGGGCTGGCACAGCATGTGGTGCAGGGGATAGAACCCCAGTCCCTGCACTTGCCTAAGCTGGTGCTTAGTCGCTGAGCTATCTCACCAGCCCTAGATTGTTTCCAAGCATTTAAAGTAGGACACTGTACACACTTCATAAATTGTGTGACACATAAAACTCTTACTAAACTATAAGTAGAAATATAACATTCATAGATTATAAAGTATAAAGACAGAAATAGAAGGATTATATATACTTCAAAGTCTGAAAATTATTTATAATGACCAAATATTTAGGTTTAAGTTTATAGTGTAAGAACCATATTCCTGTACAATTTCCCAAACAGTAGGCAGTATTTTTCAATTAACCATGTGTAGTTTCATCTTCTACAAGACAATGTCTTTGGCCATCTCTGCTATGATCACATCAACACGACTAACCTTATTTTTGAACTTTATGCCTTGTTTTCCTGTAAATGATGCCCTAATTCCAATTCCAGTGAACTGGTCAACGGAGGGACACTGCTCTCTGACCCAGAACCCCTCCTACTTTCACCAATTCCTTTTCCTTCATCCCGAGACTGATGCCCTCCACAACTCCTTTCCTCATCACCAAAGTAGCTTTGTTGCCAGATACCAACCTCTAGAATACTTCGCTGAAGTTCTTGGATAGCTGCTTGAAAGTTACCTGAAAATCCTACTTTTGAAGTTCAGGTACCCCCATGTTCCATGCTGGATTTGTACCCTCATTGAGTTCTTCTTGTTGCTTTATGAACTTCTTTTTCCTGCCTAGAGGAATTTACAAACTGATCTAGAGCTTTCTTGTTAACGTGACTGTACTTCTTTAATTCCATGTTGTACTGTTCAAGTTTTGAAACAACCGTCTGAGGCTAATTGTTTGGTACCTTTCAAATGCTTCCTGGGGAAGTGATTCAAGTTCTCGAATTTTCTTCATACATTCGTCTACAAGAAGCATGCTTTGTTGATTTGTCATCTTTTCCAGTTGTAATTAGTAGGTAATAGTGGACATAAGAAACATTTATTAAAAGAAAGGTAGAAGCTGCTTGAAAAAATAGAAGAAAAGCAGAAAGAATTGGTAGAAACAGAACCTATTTCAACAGTGTAAAAGAAAAAGAAGAGCAATGAATTTCTAGATTGGC
>NW_004524752.1:3201752-3203265 GCF_000260255.1 Octodon degus
AGAGAAGAGCTTATTCCACTGAGCCATCTCCCCAGCCCCATAGCTTACTTTCAAAGAAGGCAAGAATATATGGATTAAAAAAGATCTTAAGTCTTTGGATCAGGCTATAAAAAACAAAAGACAGATTGAAGCTATACATAAGGATTTGGAAGTCACGGAGACAAATATGGAGAAAAATCTGGAGCAATATAAAAAAACAGATCAGGATCTTAATGAGGTCAAAGTTCAAGGAGAAATACTTGGACAGAAAGAAATACTGGACAGAAAGTATTATGAAGTAAAAAAAAATAAGAAAGATAAATTATAGTGAAAGAAGTTACCTGTGGAGAGAGGAGAATGCAGAACAGCGAGTACTTGCTGCTAAAAGAGAAAATCTTGAAAAGAAACAGCAACTTCTTAAAGCAAGCAACACAGGAAAAATCTATTTTAAATGGAATATACAGCATAAAGAATGGCTGGACCACTTTCATCAAAAAGGAATACATCAGCATGTTCAAAATGCTGCCACGTCATTGTGATGGATAACTTTGAATATAGCCAGCTTTTGCACATGTATGGAAGTTGCTGTTGGAAGCAGGTTATTTTATCACATTGTGGATTCAGATGAAGTCAGCACAAAAATTTTAAGGGAAGGAAATGCATCTTCGTGGAGAGGCCAGTTTTCTGCCTCTTAACAAGTTAGATGTAGGGGCTGTGGAGATGGCTCAATAGAATAAGCACTTCCCTGGCAATTGCAAGGGCCTGAGTTCAATCCCTGGTTCAACCAAAAAAACAAAACAAAAAAACAAGTTAGATGTAAGGAACATGGCCTATCCTGAAACTAGTGATGTTATTCCAATGATTAGTAACTTGAGATACAATCCCGGATTTGACAAAGCTTTCAAACATGTGTTCGGAAAGACACTTATTTGCCCTTCCATGGAATTTTCACCCCAACTGGCCTGTGCTTTCACTGCAGACTGCATTACTTTGAAAGGTGACCAAGTTAGTCATCAGGGTGCTCTTAGTGAAGGTTATACAGACATAAGAAAGCCTCAACTTGAATTACAGAAGGACATTGGAAAAGTAGTAGAAGAATTGAGGGAGCTTGAAACAAAGTCTAATGAAAGTCTGCACAGAAATATTGAAAGGCTTAGTAACGAAATTGACCAGTTGCTGAACCAGTGCAGCAGACTGAGAACCTGCAGAGGAAATTTAAAGCATCTGGAGATGGCATAGTACCAGAAATGATGATGCAAAAAGAGGAGGCAGCAATATGCTTCTGTGCCTAAAGCAACTTAACTACAAAGTTTGGAAGCAAGTTTTCATGCTCTAGAGTCCAGCAGAGAATCACTGAAAGCAGAACTGGCAAATGACTTGCTCTCTCAACTTAGGAAGATCAGAAAAGAGTAGATGCACTGAATGACGACATACGTTAACTGCAGCAGGACAGCAGACAGTTGCTAAATGAAAGAATTAAATTGGAAGGTATTACTACTTGAGTAGAGACTTACCTCAATGAGAACCTGAGAAA
>NW_004524752.1:3204475-3206164 GCF_000260255.1 Octodon degus
ATAAATGGGAGGATGGAGACTTCTTCTACAGACCTAAGTTTTGTGCACTGTGTATGTGTAAGCTATCAAAACAATAATTGACAGAGCATTTTACCACCATTAGATTTTATAATATGGAAAGCTGAAGAATCTTGAAAGGCAGTTTATTCTCCTCTACCTGTTGAAGAGCCATACCAAACTGTCCTTATGTTGTTTTTTTCAGGAGGAAAAAAAAAAAAACAAAAAACAAAAAACACAGATGGAAAGAGATGTTTTTAGGTCACCTTGATAATTAATTTTGTTTTCTCCCCATCTCAATGCTAGAAAGTTGTCTTTTCAGAAATTATCAGCAGCCATTTGTGAACTTGTGTTTCACTTCGGAAAATTGGCATTTTTTTCTTCCACCTTGTAGTCTTGGAAACATAAGCAATTCCTTGACATTGACTGTCTTTGGAAACTGGAAACCAGATCAGGTTTATTAAACATGGCCCTGGTTCCTGGCCATGTATGCAAACTTGTCTCCTATAATTAAACAGCTGATAGCTTTGCAGGGAACAAAGGTGATTCATGAGTTCAGTGTGGCTCACAAGCCCAAGAGAGACTCAGAAGAGCCCAAGAAAGACTCAGAAGGGCATGCACTGACCCCTGCGGAAATGTCAGCCCTGACCTCTTGTGGGCCTGGCCCAAAGGGTGGGGACCAGCACTGAGGTAAAGAGATCATAAATCAGGGGAACAGATTGAGGTGCTCCTCAGGGTTCTTGTCACAAGTTATTTTTCTTTTTCTGGGACCCACTGTTCTGGGGACAACCCTGGAGAGTTTGTGTTCTAATGTTTGCCAAGACTGAAGCTCAAAGCCCCAGACTTACGTAATGCTACTCAGGGATGAAGGAGAGTTCTTTTTTAAAACCAGAATTCACATTTCTTCTTATATTAACTTATATTCATTCTTGTACATTTTTTTTTTATTTATTTTACATATTTCTAAGCTACAGTTAGGGAAAGCTATTCATTCCTAAGGTTTGAGGGCTTTGACATGAATTGACACAGTGAAAAGAAAATAAATAACATTAATGAAACACCTCTACGTGCCTGACACAATTGAGATTCTGGCACAAATTTGAGAAAAGAAATAGCAGTGATCAATGTACATTGTAAGTATTCTTTATGGAATGCGAGGGGCAGATAGTAGTTGTTCTTAAAAGAGTATGGAAGGTAATGGATTGGTATAGAATGAAAATTTATGATGAGCAGCATCTAGATTTCCTGATTCTGATGTCTGATGCTGTCTCCTATTAATTATGAAGTCCTAAACAACTAAATCGAGGATAAGTAAAAATCTAGGTTCCCTTTTATCTAGGGTAGGATGGAGATAAGATTTAGAAATACTTATAGAGGTAGAAACATTTAAAGACCCCTACCCTACCCTGGACCCTTCAATCGGAGAACCAAAGCGTGGTCTTGCGCATCTTTGTTCTGAGCCTCCTTTGGAATCTGTGTAGTCAACAGCTCTCTGCTTGATTACATTTGGGCTTTTGCTCCCATCAAACATGGTTTTTTAAATTAACTTTAAAAAAATTGGATTATAACCCAGACATGGTAGCTCATGTCTGTAATCTCAGCACTCTGGGAGCCTCAGGCAGGAGGATCACAAGTTTGAGCCTAGCCCAGGCAACTTAGCTGTTTAGCAAGAACCTGTTTCATTAAAAAAAA
>NW_004524752.1:3207449-3225889 GCF_000260255.1 Octodon degus
CACAAGTTATTAATTTAGATGAAGTCCAATTTACCTATTTTTAAAAATATTGTTTATGTTCATGAAATAACTGCCAAACCCAGGATCACAAAGATTTATCTGTATTTTCAAAGAATTTTATAGTTTCAGCTTTTGAATCAGGTTTTTAAACCATTTTGAATATACATAGCTTACAGCAGACGCCACCATCATTCTTTTGCACATGGCTGTCCATGTGCTCCTGCACTACTCATTGAGATGATGGTATTTTCTAAATGAGTGAGTACTTCATTCATTGTATGTCTGAGTAATATTCCACAGTATGCCTATGCACATTTTATTTATGAGCCAATTATCTTGGCACCCGTGTTAAAAATCATGTAAGTCTAAATATATGTTTTTATTTTTATGCCATCCATTCTGAAATGTATATCCTTTTAGAAATACCACAGAGTCAGGAGTAGTGTACATTCATAGTGAGTTGTAAAATATGAATATGTGAATATCTTGTTCTTCCCAAGATTTGTTTTTGTTTTTCTCTTTTCTCCTTGTATTTGTGTCTACATTTTAGGATCAACCTTTCGATTTTTGTTTTAAAAACTAGGATTATAATACACACTGCTTTGGATGTATAGATCAATCTGTGGAGTACTGACTTTTTATGCTACAATGCCGGGGATCAAACCCAGGGTCTTGCAGGTGCTGAGCAAGTACTTTGAGTCACACCCGCAGCCCAGTATGGACAACTTAACAGTATTGTCTTGCAATACATGGGCATAGAATGTCTTTTTAATTTACTTGGGTATTCTTTAATTCTGCTCGGTAACCTATACATCTATCTTCTTTTGTTACATTTATTGCTAGGTGTTTTATTCTTGTAGATGCTAATACAAATGGGAATCATATTCTTAAATTCATTTTTCAGGTTATTTCTTGCTAGTGCATAAGAATACAATTGGCTTTTGTATATGGGTCTTGAATCTCTGGCCTTGCTGAATTTTTTTTTTTTTTTTAGGTCTAAAATGGGGTGTGTGTGTGTGTGTGTGTGTGTGTGTGTGTGTGTTCATTTATATAAGATCTGAAAAATAGAGATAGAGTTGGTTTCTACTTTCCAATTTGAATGCTGCTTATTTTAGTCGTCTAATTTTCCTAAATAGATTTCTAGTACAATATTGAATATCATGAAATGGTATACATCTTTCTTTTTTCTTTTTCTTTCCTGATGAAGAGATTTCAGTCTTTTGCCATAAAGTATGTTACCATATGTTTTCATCAGTGACCTTCACCAGCTTATAGAGTTCCTTTCTATTTCTAGTTTGCTGAGTGTTTTATAATGAAAAGTATTAGATTTTTGTCAAATGTTTTTTCTATATCTACTGAGATGGTTGTGTTTTGAAATTTCTTTTAGAGTTATTTCTTAGTGGTTTCTGTAGAGATTACAATTAACACCTGAAGCCACTATAGTTTATATTAATACCAATTTAATAGCAGTAGTGTAATGGTTAATTTTATGTGCCAAACTAACATAAAAGTACTATACCCAGGTATTTATAAAACATTATTCTAGATATTTCTGTGAAATTATTTTGGATGACATTAACTTTTATATCAGTAGACTGAGTAAAACAGATTGCCCTTCCTAATTGTGTGGGTCTCACTCAATCAACTGAAAGCCAAAATATAACCAAAAGGATCTTTTCCAAATAAGAAAGAATTCCTCCTGTGGGCCAGTGGCATTTTCCTGCCTTTGGATTTGAAGTGAAACATCATCCCTCCCTGGGACCCAAGCTCCCTGGCATTGAGATTGGAACTACATCATCAACTCTTCTGGTCCTTAGGCCTCTGGACTCAGACCAGGGCCATACAATGGACTCTTCCAGGTCCTCAATTTGCCAACTCACCTTGCAGATCTTGCAATTTGTCGGCCTCTGCTGTGGTTTGAATGTCCGTTCTGAAACTCATGCTGAAATTTTTCACTGGGACTGTGTTTGGGAAGTTTGATTTTTCAGAAGTGACTAAGTCATGGGGGTGAAGCCCTCATGAATCAATCAATGTTGTGACTGTAGAAGAGGCTTTGCTGCAACAGGGTCATCTCTTGTACACATTCTTGCTCCTGCCCTCCCTTTCCAGCAAGTGCTCACTTGCCCTTTTGCTGTGTGATGATGAAAGGGATAAACTGAACAAGATAAACTGTTCATTTTAAAACATTCTTTTGAAACTGCCTTGCCCTGTAATTGCTTCATGGCTTTATAACTACTTTCTTGATCCTTGTATGTACGAGTGTGTAGCTGAACATACAGGGTGGACTGGCTGTACCATTATACTAAGCTTCATAAACTGATGATCATGAATCTACCCCATAACTGATGATCTCACCCCACTGGCTGACCAGAAGAACTGCCAGGCTGTGCTGTCTCACCTTTGTACCTCCTCTGTACCTCCTGCTTGTGTAGCATATAAAAGCCCTGGATCACCAGAGATCAGGGCCTGATACTCTGGGAATGATCCCCATCAGAGCCCATCAATGTGAATAAATCTGCCTCCAAAGACTGGGTGTCCTTTGGCTGTTTGTTCCTGCCACTGAAATGATTTAGCAAGAAGGTCCTTTCCAGATGTGACCTTGATCTTAGACTTGCCAGTCTTTAAAACTTTGAGACAAATAAACTTTTATTGTCTATAACTTATTCAAGCCTGTGGTATTTTGTGAGACAGTGGAAAACAGAACAAGTCAGAAAATTGGCACAAAATTATTTTTTGAGGAAGGTGAGGGTGCTGTTGCTATTAATAAGTACCTGAAAATGTGGCAGCAGCTTTGGATTTACATAACAGAAACTGAAAGAAATTGGAGGTCCAGACTTAAAAAAGGACTGGATTGCTGTGAGGGGGTGATTCTAGTGAGGGCTCAGAAGAGGTACGCTCTGGGGAAAGTCTGAATCTTCTTGAGATTAATTATGTGATCATAGACAGAATGCTGGTTAGTAAAGGCCATTCTGTTGTGGTCCCAGACAGAAATAAGGAACAAGGTATTGTAAATTAGAGTAAATATTACCTTGGTAACATTAACAAAATGCTGGGGTCATGTACCATGTGACAAATAATAAAACCATAGACAAAGGAGGTGAGGTACAAGTAAATTTATTTTTAAAATATAATGGTGAGGAAGTAAAAGACATAAAGGCAAGGAAATAAAGCTCTCTAGCTGGGAGGGGGCTCTGAGCAGGATACCCAGAAAGGGTATCTTTATCTAGGGGCTTTTAAGGGATTTTTTTCAGAGAGCTCAGGTGTTGTGTCAGCAATATAATCTCTAATCTGTAGGAGACTACATGTTTTAGGGTCTAATCTATGAAACGTTCATGCAGTGTTCTTCTAGGGTCTATGTACTAAGCCAATGGCCTTCCTAATTGTGCTCTGGGGAGGTCTCAGACAGCTGAGGGATACCTGGCAGTTATTTGTGTAAGATTCCTGGAGGGTTCTGGCTCAGCACACTTCAGTTTGGGCTTCCCAACTTCATTTTTGGGCTACTGGCCTTAGTGCCTAATAGAACCCTAAATGCTGTCTCACCAATCCCTGTTACTGTATATATGGTTACAAAGAACATGGCAAAATTGTGTGCATGTCCTAGGATGTTAGGGAAGGCAGAACCTAAGAGTAATTAACTAGGATAGCTGAAGAAATTTCTAGACATAAATGCATAAATAAATAAATAAAGGAGATTCATGGATGCTTTTAACTAAATACAATAAAATGAAAAAAGAGGGCAATGATTTCATTATAATAAAAAGGAAAGAAGAATGAGAAAGTGAAAAATTTGAAACCTGGCCACATAAAGAGTATAGAGGCATCTTGAGGTGAAAAAACAAGTAGGTGACCAAGTTACTGTTTGCTAAAGAGAATATCCTGGATAGAAGAGAGTCATTCATGGAGACAATGAGAGAAAGATCTCGAGGCATTTCAAAAATCTTCCAGTCGCCCCTCTCCTCAGAGACCAGCACATGCCCTGGGAACACAGCTTCCAGAGAGGTTCTCTCAGGACCTCAGCATTTGCTGCATCATTCCACCTTGGGACTCTGCTTCCTGACTTCCAGGGCAGTGCTGCTCAGCTGGCCCTGCTGTGACTCATTGAAGGCTCAGGAGCAACTCAATCTGCCACCTTGGAAGGTACAGTCCATAAATTGTCTCACTATCCATGTGGTATTGATTCCCAAGGTATTAACTAACTCTGCAAGTGCCCAGAACAGGAGAACTACTAGCTCAATGCAGCCTCCACCTAGAGTTCAGACAATATTGGGCAGCTAGGGAATCCAGACAGAAATTTGTTGCAGGAGTGGAACCACATCATAAGTCCCTGCTAGGGCACTGTCTGGTGGAACCGTGGAGCCTCTAAAATCTCAGGCCTGTAAGGCCACCAGGGTAGAGCTCTAGCCAGGGACACAGCAGATATGGCACTCCAACCTGCAAGAGCTGCTGGGTGGCTGAAGTCAGCAAAGCCATAGAAGTGAAGCTACTTGAGGTTCTGAGATCCCCATCCACACCTGAGTGTTCCCAGAATGAAAGACGAGTCAAAGGAGGTAATTCTCCAGGCTTAAGAATAAACTGATGAGGGAAATACTTCAGAGAACTAACAACTGGGAGCTCATCTTCTTAAAAAGAAATCATCAGCAGAGTGAAAAGAAAACTCAAGAATGGTTAAAAAAAAAAAAAAAAATTAGCCAACTGTCCCTCAGACAAAAGATTTCTATCTAAAATATAAAGAACTGAAAAAAATCAGGTCCCCAAAATTGAAAGACCCAATCCAAAAAAAGGGCGTCTGAGATGAATACATGCTTTTCAGATGAAGAAATATAGGTGGCATATAAATACATAAAAAAGTATACCATCATTAGTCATTCACAAAATGCAAATTAAAACAACACTGACATTCTCTCTCATCCCGGAAAGAATGGCTAACATCAAGTCAACCAATAACAAATGCTGGAGAGACTGTGGGGAAAAAGGAACCTTTCTCCACTGTTGGTAGGCATGTAGACTGGTACAATCACTATGGAAATCAGTGTGGCGATTCCTCACAAAGCTAGGACTGGAGGTCCCATTCAACCCAGCTATTCCCCTCCTGGGTATTTTTCCAAAAGAAATGAAAACATCATACCACAGTGATATATGTGTACCCATATTTACTGCAGCACAATTTGTCACAGCTAAATCTTGGAAATAACCCAAACGCCCATTAACTGAAGAATGGATAAAAAAGATGTGATATTTTTACACAATGGAATATAATTCAGCTATAAAGAAAAATAAACTGAAGACTTTTATAGATAAATGGATGCAACAAGAGACCATACTCACAAGTGAAATAAATCAGACTTGCATGTGTAAGCATTGTATTGTCTCTCTAGTGTAAGAAGCTGAAAGAGTGAATAAGATCCAAAACATGCAGTAGACACTGTGAAAGGGAAAAAATTGCTCAAAAGAAAAGAACAACTGGGATGGGGAAAAGGAGAAAAGAAGAAAGGGAAAAGAAAAAATACATGTAATTATATATGCAAGATAATTAACATAATTATACCACTAATTTCTGCTCACTGAAAAGAACAGTTTGTGCTTATATTGTTTGATCTATTTTGCATGCCTACATCTTGTAATCTGAGCAAATTCTTTGCAGATAATATGCAATATAACAACCATTGTTAATTTTCTACTATCTTGTTTTAAAATTCTGTATCATTGCTTTTAATTTTTTTCTCTGTATTTTATTTATTAGTTTTTTTTATGTACTTAGTACAGGGTGTATAGGGTCTCACTACAGAGGTTAGACTGATAGTGATCCTCCTGTTTTCAGTCTTCCAAGCCCTGGAATTACAAGCGTGCACCACCACACCTAGTCTCAGTTGCCATCGCAGCACTCCCCATGGGTGGGGCCCGCATGGCATGCTGGGGATCAAATCCCAGTCCCTGCATCTGCCTAAACAGGCATTTTAATTTGCTGAGCTATCTGGCTGGCCCTGTTTTTTTCTCTTTAAAATAAAAAAGAATTAAATGCTAAGTCTAGGACATTCCTAAAAAATTATATTTTGTATTGGAAAAATGGAAGACAATGTAATTAATATTTATCTATCAAAAGAACCTGCTAAAAAATTCAATAAATTCAATAAAGTTGCAAGATATAAAATCACACAAAAATCAGTGTACATCTGTATGCTAATAATGAAATAGAAAACATTTAAAATAGCATCAAAAAGGATAATAAAATAGCATCAGAACGAATAGTAAAATAGGAGGACCAGTGAGATAACTCAGTGGACTAAGCACGTGTTTTGGTAAGCACAGGTACTAGGGTTTGATCCCTTGCACCACTTGCTGTGCCAGCCCTGTCCTCAGGCTCACTGAGCCACTGAGACTGGGCAGGGTAGTGAAGGCCTATAATTGCAGCCCTGAGGAGGCTGAAACCAGGAGGATCACTACAAGTCCAAGCTGTGTAGTGAGACCCTGTACCAAATACATAAAAATAAAATAATAAAATAAATTCAGCAGCATTTTTCATAAAAATAGAAAAAAGTTCTAAAATTCATATGGAACCACAAAAGTTTCCAAATAGCTAAAGAAATCATGAAAAAGAAGATTGAAGCTGGAGGTGTCACAGTTCCCAAATTTGAGTTATTATATAACTACAGGAATCAGAATGGAATGGTGTAGACACACAGAGCAACAGGACCCTAAAACAAAGCCATGCATCTGCGGAAAACAGACTTTGACAAAGCTGCTGAGGCTGCATGAAGGAGGAGGATGGTCTCTGTGATAAATGGTGCCACAATAACTGGGTATCCACGTGGAGAAGTGTGAAGTTAGGCTTTTATCTTACAGAATACATAAAAGTAAACTCAAATGGATTAAAGAATTAAATATAAAACCTGAAACTGGAAAACTCCTCAAAGACACAGGAGGAAATAATCTGGACACCAATCTTTAGATAATTTTCTGGATATGACAACAAAAGCATAGAACATAAAGGTGAAAATAGGCAAGCAAGGACTATGTTAAACTAAAAATCTTGAACAGGTCAAAGAAAACAAATAATGATGTAAAAAGCCAGTCTATGGAAAAGTATGTACAAACTCTAAACTCTGTAAAGAATTAATATTCAACCTAGGTGAAGTGGAATGTGTCTGTGATCCTAGATACTCAGAAGGCTGAAACAGTTGGATTACAAATTTAAGGCCAGCCTAGCAATTTAGTAAGACCTTGGTTAAAGTACTATTTTCTTTGCAATACTGGGAAGTGAACCCAGGGCCTTTTCACTGAGCTGTATTCCCAGCCCTTCTCCCCTTTTTAATTTTGAGACATAGTTTTGGTAAATTGCCCAGACTGTAATATTCCTGCCTCAGCCTCCCAGAGCTCTGTTGTCACAGATATGAACCACCACACCTGGCTTGAAATTAAAAATGAAAAATTAAAAGGACCAGGATGGTGGTCTCTGGGCTCAATCTCTAGTACTGAAAAAAAAAAAAAAATCCAAAACATATAAGGAATGCATGCAACTCAACAACAAACAATAGTCCAATGAAAAAATTAGGAAAAGGACTTGAAAAGACATTTCTTTAAAAAAGGAAAAGAGACCCACAAATGGACAAGAATATAGGAAAAGATAGTCAATATTATTAGCCATCAGGGGAAAGTTAAAACAAAGTTATGAGATATTTCTGTTGCAGATGGCTGTTATAGAAAAAAGGGAACATTTGTTTGCTATTGATGGGAATATAAACTGGTAAAGCTGCTATAGAAAATGGCACTGAGTTTCCTATCAAATTAAAAATAAAACTAAAGTACAACCCAGCAGTCTTCTAAGTTTAACAAAATGAAATCAGTAGTGGGAAGAGATATTGTACCTCCATTTATGATGCATTCATTATTCATGATAGCCAAAATATGGAAACAACCTAAGTGACTACTGGTAGATAAATAAAACACACATACCACATGATGAAATATTCTACTTCCTTTTAAAAAATAAAGAAGTCTTACTATCTGTGACAACATAGCTAAAATTGGAGGACATTGTGCTCTGTGAACGAGACCAGGCAAGAAAGACAGTACTGCGTGACCTGTTTATATTGGAGTCTAAAGCAGCTGAACACATAGAAACCGAGCAGAGTGGTAGTGACCAGGGGTTGGGTGCTGAGGAAAATGGGAACACGTTGGTCAAGTGTACAAACTTTCAGTCATAAAAAGAATCAGCCTTCAGGTACGGCATGGTGACTACAAATGATAAAATACGCTTGCAATTTGGGAACAGTAAATCTTAAATGTACATATATTAGAAAAATAACTCTGAGCTCATGGATCTGTTCATTAGCTCAACATTCCTGAATATGTCCATTGTACCTCCGTAGAGCTGGAAATGCAAGCTACCCTTTTCTGTGTCTTCTGTGTGCTTCTTGCCTTTTTTGCCAGGGGGTTGGTGTAGCAAGAAAGCCCTCCCCAGGTCCGGGAACTTGATCCTGGATTTCCCAGCCTCTAGAACTGTGAGAAGCAAATTGATTTATACATTTTTCAGTGTCACCTATTTTGTTAGAGCAGCACACACAGACTAAGCCACCATGGAAACAGGAAGTTACACAGACTGGGTCAAACAGACCCCTCATGTTTTCATTGAGATGGAAAGTGACAGCCCTCTACCCAGCCTAGTATCTGGAATGAGGGGGAAAGCGGGGCACTGTGCAAGCCATCCTCTCCAGAGACACCCCTTTCTCTACCTTCTGCTGTGTGCATTTTAGCCACATGACTACTGCCTTACACCTCGGAGAACTACCCTAGCTTTTGCTTGCCAGTGAGTATCTATTAAGATGTTAATTCAGGAACATTCATGGTACAGAAAGAAGGAAGTCAAAAATTTGTACAAGGCTGTTGGTAAATAATATTATCTCAGCTCTACCCATTTTTTTCCTCCTGGGGCTTTCTGGGGGAAGTGACTGTCAGCAGCAGATCTGCTTCTCTGCTCCCCCTTCCTGCTGGCGTCAATGGAGATCCAGGCCAACTGGCTTCCTCTGTTTAATTCATCTCTGCCGAGCTACTGCATGGGGTCACGGAGAGGTGAGAGCAGATGTTCTTCCCCCTGCTCCTGCTTAGTATTCACGTTGGTTTCCTCTTGGGAGTTAGCAGAGTAGGCAATAACCCAGGGAAGGTTATAGAATATCAGAGGTTGCGGCTTCAGTTCACTTTGATTTTATCAGCCAGGCAAGACCCTCAGCATCACCAGAAGACCCTTCTAGGTAGACATTATCCGGTTTATTCTTATAAACGAGTTCAGCATAGAGCCCAGCACAAAGAAAAATACAGGTTTTTCTATTGTTAAATAGAGGGCAATGCTGAGGGTGTGGGGAATGTGGCAATTGCCTGGACAGAGAGCTGGGGACACTTCTGTGCCGTGATCCAGAATGCCCCAAGACAAAGAGACACTTCCAGCGGGGACATAAGGCCACCCCCAATCCCTGCCAACCGTCTCCTCTCTGGGCTGTGTACTCTCAGTTTTCTTCAAATGTTTGTCATAGGACACACTGAAACAGGAACATAGTGCACTGGAAATGAGCATAGGCCTTTTGGGTGTGTGCGCAGTGGGGAGATCAAAACTAGAGCCTCCCAGATGCTAGGCAAGAGCTCTAGTGGCACCCTAACCCCAGAGCACAGACTTCTGAAACCATTCATCTATTTACTGTGCATCCGTGTGCTGTTTATTCTAGCTTCTCAGGATACAACAGAAAACATGGCCCAAAATACTTCTCCAGCAGGGTTTATATTCTAGTTGGTGGAAACAGGGCAATGGAAAAAATGAGTTCTGCCCTGTGTTAGAAGTTAGGTGCCAGGGAAAGAAGAACTTGGGACCTTGCACTTGCCAGGCAGGCACTTATGCTGCTGAGCTATATCCCCAACCCCGTTGTGGCTTCTATAGTTGATACTTTTGGAAAGCCTCATGCAGGCAAAGCTGTGGGGTGGGGTTTGAAGGCTGACTGGAGAGCGTGACTAAATTTTGACCATGCAGGGATGAAACTTCTAAAACCTGTGCCAAAATAAGCCTCCTCTTTAATTTGTTGGTGTTGAGTACTAAATACCAGGAACAGGAAAAGAGACCAAACTAGCAGTAGAGCAGAGTTAAGGGTACAGCCAGTGCTGAGTTAAGAAGTAATTTTATAAAATGACCTCTTTGACAAGATGGAGGTGCTGGAGGAAGAGTGGCCAAGGCACAGACGCAGAGATAAGGGGGCAGGACAGGTGGGAGCAGAGTGAGGTGGGGTGGTGAGAGATAAGGGGATGTCGTTTAGGGCCTTGTGGGTAAGGCTGGCAGACTTAGCAAATAAACATGATGGAATCTCAGCTAAATTTGAATTTCAAAAAACAATACTTTTTTTTTAGGGTCCTGGGAATTGAACTTAGGACCTTGCACTTGCTAGGCAAGTGTTATGCTCCTGAGCTATATCCCCAGCCCAGAAATACAACACTTTTTATGTCTCAGTTAAGATATAACAAAAATATATTTACCAAATTTAACTGAGGAACAATGATAATTTTTTGTCTCAGATTGTGCATAAGACATGCTAAAACATTACACACTATTTACCGAAGTTTAAACTTAATTGAGCATCCTGCTTTGTATCTGGCAAGACCACTTGTGGGCCATTGTAAGGACTCATACCACATGTGGGTGTGCTTAGACCTCCCTGCCTGCTTTATGGACAATGGAGTCAAACAGGAAACCTGAAGAGGCCGCAACCAGGCTGAGTGCAGTGTTTTGACCAGTGTGGTGGAAGAGGGGCTGTGCTTCTCGAGGAGGTTGGATTCCAGCTACATCTTGAAGGTGGAATGAATAGGAGCTCCTGGCTCATTGAATAGGATGAGTGGAAGAGAAGAATCAGGAATAACCCTCAAGGTTTGAGCTCATGAAGAGGGAGGTTGAAGAAGACTCCTTAGGTGACATGGTTTGGGGTGCAGATGGGGCAAAGATTGTGCATTTCACTTTAGACATATTCAGTTTGAGACATCATTTGGATATCTCAGTGGAGAGATTGAGTAGGTATTTGAGACAGTTTGGGAGGCAGGGCTGGGCTGGGCTCATCAATGTGGGTGTCCTCAGCTTGGAGTACAACTAAAGCTAGGAGACTGAAGGAAGTGGCCAACAGAGGCTGGCAAAGAGGAGGAGCCAGAAAAGACACCAGGGCTTGACTTATGAATAAGAGGAGATCCCAGAGAATGAGTGGTCCAGGAAGTGGACGAAGGGTGGCAGAGTAACTGTGGTCAAGTGTGCTAAGACTGGGGGCTGATGTGTGCTGATGTGGGCTTAGGCCGTTGGAGGCCACAGAAATACCTTGGCAGAAGCAGTTCTGAGAGTGGCCTGCTTGGAACTGGAATGGGTTTAAGGACTAGGTCACAGTAATGGTGAATCTTTAGAGAGTTTCCAGTGATAACAAATAGCCCTCTGCAGCACATGGGCCATAGGTTCACCAACACTGCTCTGGGATAAGCATAAAGAGAAGACAGAACCAGCAACTCTGGAAGAAACCTCACAAATTTAGGTCTTGCTGCTTACTGGCTGTGACACTGGGCAAATAAATTCATGAGCCTCAAGAGTCTCCTCTTCTAAAAAAGCAATAGTAATAGGGGTTCTGGGCCAGTGAGATAACTCGGTGGTCTAAATGCCTGCTTACACAAGCACAAGGACTGGGTTCCCTCTGTGGCACATGCCATGCTGGCCCCGCCTCTGCCCCAGGTGCTATGAGCCGGCCACCCAGACCAGGCATGGTAGGTAGTGCACACCTGTCATCTAGCGCTGGGAAGGCTGAAAATAGGGGGATCACTATGAGTCCAAGCTGTGTAGTGAGACCCTGTAGCAAATACATTTTTAAAAAGGGAGTTCTATAAAGATTAAATATGTAAAAAGTATGACATATAGTATTTAGTAAATATTAACAGTATTATGACAACATTATTAATTTCTGCCACAATGTAGACAAGATACTTAACTTTGCTGTGTTTCAATGTCCTCATACTATAAAGTGTAATCATGGTACCTACTGCATAGCGTTTTGTAAGGATTAAATGAGGTAATCTACATAAATTGCTTAGAATTGTGGCCCACTATGTAAACTCAGCAAAACTCTTATCCAAGTAGTTTTCTGAATGCTGGTCTCTTTGTAGAAACAAGGCTTTGTACTGGCAAGATTGACAAGCGCACAGGACTTACAAAAACAACTCCCTTGATTAGAACAGCATTTTGTGTGAGCGTGGTCTAAACTTTGTTGAAGCTGCCTCTGCTCTTTGTAACTTGAAAAGCCCAGAACAAGTGACACTTATGAGAATTGACCCTCAATATGAACTGGAACCCCTTTGTCCTTCAAGTTCATCTGCATGGGAGTAAAGTCACAAGGGTAAAGAGTTGGTTCCCATCTTCAGGAGAATCTGGAGAGCTTATTGGCTTATGTGACAGGCATATGCCTTCCTAAAGGTATTATTATTCACTTTTGAGAACCTGAGGGAGCCAAAGACCTTTCCTTAGAAGAAAAGTGTACACACACATGAGATTTAACTGTCCTGGAATAAGATGGTCTTTTTTTCCCCTCAGTGCTGAGGATTGAAGCCGTGGGTTTGCAAAAGCTCTACCACTGAGCTACATCCCCAGCACCAAGAAAATCTTCCGAGTGACCCAGCAGTGTGCCTACAACATAAGAATTTTGTGTCCCTCTCCCACCAATAGAAATTTATCAAAGAAATGAGAACATCTTGCCAGGAAAGTACCAAAGATAGCAAGCTGATTTTTTTTTCCTCAGAACTTCTTCAGTAAAGCAAGATAAAATTAGTACTTGTAGCTCCCAAAGGTGGCTAAGCGCTTGTTAGCGCTTCCCCACTGCTTTCTAGGAATAAATGTACAGCTGTAAGTTCTAAGTTCTGCAAGAAGGGAACTCTGCCCACTTTGCTAGGACAAAATGAGAAATTTTAAACTGTGGGATGATCACTGTATAAAGTGTTCAAACACCCTGCTCATAAATAAGTAACTTCTAAGACACATGTTTGTTTAAGTAGAGAGGGGTTAAAGTGGGTTACAGTGGGGCACAGGGTCTACTTTCCACTGTAAATTTTCCTCAGTGGTTTGAAACAAAACGTCTTCAAAGGATTTTAGCAGCCAGCTTGGCAGCTACTCTTGTCTTACAGCGCCACCTAGTAGGAAAGAAAGGCAAAACCCAATCTTTAAAAAAACACCTTCACTTGGCTATTAGAATCAAGCAATGATTGATTGATTGATTGATTGACTGATTTTTAAGGAAGGAAAGGTTTATTTAGGTCACAGTTTGTGGAGATTTCAGCCCATACTCAGCTGGATACAAGGCCAGGGTGGCACATGGCAAAGGGCAGCAGTTCAGGGCAGCAGCTACTAGCTAAAGCAGCAAGAGCAAAAGGGAGAAACAGCGGCCCAGTGGAGCAATGTTTTTAAAATACAGCTTTGGTTAAACAGGTCCCTGTCCAAGTCTGCTCTGAGGATTCACTGGGTTTACAATCCTCACGATGAAACCTCTGCTGTGGTTTCCATGTACTGTTTTTGCCCTGTGTCCCCTTTTAAAGCAACTGCTCGAGAAAGTTCAGCTGTATCTAGCGAAGAAAAGCAAACCACAGGGACTGGCGAGAGAGCTCAGTAGAATAAGCTCTTGCCTGGCAATTGCAAGGTCCTGAGTTCAATCCCCAGTACCACAAAAACAAACAAACAAACAAAAAAAACAGAGCACAGCTTAGGCCAGGGCCTTTTGTGACATCAAGCCACTCCCACGCTCCTACTAACTCCTCCTGAAGATGAGAAAGAATTTGACTCAAGGTTTCATATCCAGGTTCCAATGCTAGCAGTTTATCCTGCTCCATTGCTGTCACTGTGTTAGCAAACAAGAGTTGCTGCTGGCTTCACCACTGGGGATGTTCAAACATTCCCTGCTGGCTAAGGTGTCAAGGAGAAAAAGCTCTCCTAATTCCAATACCCTGCTTTGGGTAATGTGGGCATGTTAACAGTTTCGATTATTCTTATCTATGGACATGGACATGCTTCCACTTTTTAATTAGTGTATATTTGCAATACCTAATAGTGATATTTGCTTTAGGGAACTGGTACATTCATATAATCAATGTCTGTCGTTTCAATGCTGTTCCCTTCTCCCCTGCCTCCCCAGTCCTCCCTGATCCCCTTTCTCATCTCCAAAAACTGTGACTTCTTGTTTTCTACAAGTTATTTGTTTTTTATTTATTAGGTTTCTCATATAGGGGAAATCATGTGATGTTTAACTTGTGTCTAACTTATTTCACTTAGGATTATGGTCTCAAGCACCATCCATTTTCTTGCAAATGACATGATTTCATCCTTCTTTATGGCTGAGTAATATTCCATTGTATATATATATATACACTGTATTTTCTTTATCCATTTTTCTGTTAATGGACTTTTAGGCTGTTTCCATGTTAAGCTATTGCGATATGTAATGCTACAATAACAGGTATGTCTGTATGACTGTAGTATAATGTCTTAAACTCTTTTGAGATATACCTGGCTATATTCTAGATAGTTGGGTCTATTAAATTTCTAGCTTTAGTTTTTTGAGGATTATCCATACTGATTTATGTAGTAGTTTCACTAGTTTGTACTATCTTTAAGGAATCTCTATAATCATTTCCATACTGTTTGTATATTTCCATCAAAAAATCTAGAAGGAAGGGCTGGGAATATAGCCCGGCAGTCTAAGTTCCAGCCTCACAAGCACAGGGACCCTGGTTCAATCCCCAGTACCGCATGCCGTGCTGGCTTCATGCTGAGCCAGCCCCCAAAACCGGGTATGGTGGCGCACACCTGTCATCCCAGTGCTGGGGAGGCTGAGATAGGAGGATCACTAGGAGTTGGAGCTGCATAGTGAGACCCTGTACCAAATATATAAATAAATAAAAATCTAGAAGGATTTCACTTTTTGCACAACCTTCCCATCCTTTGTTGTTTGTTGTGTTCTCTATGATAGCCATTCTGTCCTGGGTAAGATAGAATCTGAGTTGTTTTCCCTAATAGCTAAAGATGATGAACATTTTAATGTACTTATTAGCCATCTGTATTTTTTTTGGAAAAGCTTTTTCACTTCGTGTGACCATTTTTCACTGGGTCAACTGTGTGGGGAGGCTTGTTTGAATTATTTTTATATTTTCTAGATATTAGTCCTCTATCAGATAAATAACTGACAAAATTCTCTCCCCTTATTTGTAAGTTGTCTTTTCACTCTGTTCCTTGTTTCTTTTGTGGTGCAGAAACTTTTAAAATTTGACATAATCCCATCTGTTGATTTTTTTTTTGGGGGGGGGAAGGGTCTACAGAGTGTTCAGGGTCTTGCTACTAGATCAGACCCGTAGTGATCCGCCTGTTTTCAGCCTACCAAGAACTGGGATTACAGATGTGTGCCACCATGCCCAGTCTCAATTGCCATCTCAGTGTGCCCTGTGGGCAGGGCCGGGATGGCAGGGCTGGGGATTGAACCCCGGGACCCTGCACCTGAGGCACTTTAATCCACCGAGCTATTTGGCTGGCCCCCATTTGTTGATTCTTGATACTATTTCCTGTACTGAGTTCTTGTCAGGAAGTCCTCTGTGTACTTGGCATGAAGTGTTTGCCCGAAGTTATCTTCTAGCAATTTCAACATTTTTGTTATCTAGGGCTTTAATCCATTTTGATTTTTAGTACAAAGTGAGCGATATGGATCTAGTTCCAGCCTTCTGCATATGAATAATCAGTTTTCCCATTTGTTAAAATGGTTCTTTTCTTTACATTATGTTTTGATCCTTTGTTAAAATTCAGATGGCTGTAGGTACATGGGGTTGTTTTTCTTCTGCTCTATTTCATTGGTCTATGTATCTTTTGGGCAGTACATATTGGTTTTATATCTATGGCTTTGTAGTATTTGAAATCTGGTATTGTGATACCTCTCAGTTTGCTGTTTTTGCTCAGCATGGTCTTACCTCTATTGTGTCTCTTTTGATTCCCTGTTAATTTTAGGAGTGGTTTTTCTAGTTCTGCAAGATTTTTTTTTTTTTTGTATTTTAATAGGGATTGTATTAAATCTTGGATTGCTATTAACATGACCATTTTAACAATTTATTAGTTCTTCTAATACAAGAATGGTCATCTGTTCTCTCATGTTCTCTTCAATTCCTTTCTTCAGATTTCTGTAGTTTCCACCATAGAGTTCTTTTACCTCCTCTGTTAGGTTGGTTTCTAGGTGTTTTTGAAGTTATTGTGAATTGAATTATATTCTTGATTTTTTCTTCTTGGTTCATTGTTGACAATGTTAGTTTTTGTGTGCTAATTTTTGTATTCTGCCACTTTTGCTTAATTTGTTTATTGAAGTTTTCTAGTGGAGTTTTGAGCCTCCTATGTCAAGAATCATCATCTGCAAAAAGAGATAATTTGACTTCTTCCTTTCCTATTCATATCCCTGTTGTTTTTCTCTTGCATGATTCCTCTCACTAAAGCTTCTAAAGTCTCTGTATTGAACAGGTGCTGGCTGTGGATACCCTTCTTTCATTCCTGCTTTTAGAGTAAATGCTTTTAGTTTTTTCCCATTTGCTATGAGGTTGGCTGTGGATTTGTCATAAATGGCTTTTATCAGTTTGATGTAAGATTTCTCAATAGCTATTTTCTTCAGGTTTTTATCCTTTAATTTTTTTTTGACAAGGTCTTGCTCTGCAGTTCAAGCTGGCATTAAACTCACTCTGTGGCCCAGGCTGCCCTCAAGCTTCCAGCAGCCCTCCTGCCTCAGCCTTCCAAGTGCTGGGACTTTTTTTTTTTTTTAAATTTAGGACAGGGTCTACAGGTTCTCACTATGTATATCTGACTCATAGTGATTCTCCTGTTTTTAGCCTCCCAAGCACTGGGATTACAGGCACATGCCACCACGCAGAGTTTCAATCGCCCTCTCAGCATGCCCCAGGGGTGGGGCCAGCACCGCATGCCTGGGATCAAACCCTGGCTGCTGTGCTCTGCCTAAGCAGGCACTTTAGTCTGCTGAGCTATCTGAGCAGCCCTAAGTGCTGGGATTATAAGTATGTACCACCGCACGTGGCTAGGGTTTTAATCTTAATGAATGTTGGATTTTGTTGAAGGTTTTACATCTACTGAATGATCATGTGATCTCTACCCTTCTATTTATGTATTTATTGATTTATGTATGTTGAACCATCACTGCATTCTTGGGCTGAGGTTGTGTTCTTTTTAATGAGTTCTAGAATTCTGTGTACAGGTAATTTACTGAGATCAAGGATATCTGTGTATGTAACCACTTTAGTTGTTAAGTTTGGTAGATTTGGTAGTAGGGTAATTCAGGCTTCCTGGGATGAATTTAGAAGCCTTTCTTCCCTTTTGGCTACATGGGAAAGTTTGAGGAACACTGGTGTTAGTTCTTTTTTAAAAAGCTCTTTTAAAATTCAACAGTAAATCCATCAGGTCCTGGACTTTTTTCCTCTGGACAATTTCAAAATCAGATATTAGACTAGCTATTCTTGCTTGCTTTCAGGCTCCAACTGCTTGGAATATCATTTTCTGTCCTTTCATTTTCAGTATGTGTCTGTGTGTCTCTGTGGATGAAGCATGTCTTTTGTAGGCAGCACATAGTTGAATCCAGTTTTTTGATCCAATCTCCTGATCTATGTCCCTTGATTAGAGAGTTAAGACCATTTACATGTACAGTAAGTGTTGTGATGAAAAGCATTGTGCTGATTCTTGCCACATTGTTTTTCCAGTGCTTGATTCTTTCGGTTTTTCTTTTAACTACCCTCCCAGTGAGATGTTCTCTTTCCTTTGACCTTGTGAATGTTATTTTCCTCTTTGTCTCTGTTTAGGATTCCCTTAAGTATTTTCTGCAGTGCTGTTATGTTGGGCATAAGTTTCTTTGGTTCATCACGGCAGGTGTGCATTTCTTTTTCTATTTTGAAGGATAACTTTGCAGGATACTGTATTCTGGTTTGGCAGTTATTTTCTGTTAGGGTTTGAAATACTTCATTTTAAGCTCTCCCAGATTTTGTGTTTTTAAAAATCTGCTGTTACTCTGATTAACTTGTCCTTATAACAACTTTTAGTATTGCCTCTGTTTCTGAAATTTTGAGTATGATGTCATGGAGTTCTTTTCTTTCTCCTTTACCTAGATGGCCATCTCATTCCCCAGATTTAGGAAATTTTCTGCAACAATTTCAGTGCATAATTTTTTTTAATACCATTACCTTCTACCTCAATGCTTCAAATCTGATGATCCTTAAGTTTGTTCTTTTAGACTCATCTAGGAACTCTTGGATAATTTTTTTTTAATTTTTATTAGAGAGAGAGAGAGAGAGAGAGAGAGAGAGAGAGAGAGAGAGGTGTGTGTGTGTGGCCAGCTCAGCCCACCAGGGGGCGGGGCTGGCTGGCATGTGGT
>NW_004524752.1:3226055-3235120 GCF_000260255.1 Octodon degus
TTTTTTTTTTTTTGCGGAACCAGGTATTGAACTCAGGCCCTTATACTTGCCAGGAAAGCTCTTATTCTCCTGAGCCATCTCCCCGGCCCCTGGTTCTTTCTTCTGATCCATCTTCCTACTGCCTAGATTTTCAATGAAATCTTTCCTTCCCAAGATATTTTTCATATCCTCTCTTAACTGAAGTAGTCTTATAGCCTGCCTTATCTTCCTTAATTCACTCAGCTCTTTATATCTTCTTTAAGCTCATGTTAATATTTGATCACATTAGTAGTTGATTTATTTAGCTGGTTATTTATCTCTTCTTTGATCTTTTAAAAATTTTATTTTATTTTAAAGAGTAAAAACAAATAGAAACAAAGACAAAAATAGTAACAAGCAACAGTGCACATGATACAATTTCAAAATAAGAATAAAAATTTAACAATGGTTATGTTGCATATTTTAATTATCAAATCTGCTGTTCTGATTAACAGATATGAGTATGCCAAAATTGGTCAAATAATTAAACATCAATGCTTACTTTCAATAAACTTAATTTTTTCCTATCCTTTTTATTTTTAAAATTTATTTTAAAGAAAGAATATTAATTGATAAAGACATTAGAAATAGTATACATCTCAGACTATAGATAATAGCATATAGTTAGTCCATGTGAAAATTTCAAATATTAACTACAACTTTCAAAAAACTGATGGAAATGAGTACTAGCATCATCTCAGCTATCCCAGATATATACTTGTAAGATTTTCCCCCTTACTTTTTTTTTCCTATCTCTTTTCCCTTTTCCTCATCTTTATTGTTTATTGCTTGTGTTCAGTTTCTTTTCATTTTACTATATCTATTATTTCTTTCAGCTTTTATTCTTTCAGGTTCTCACACTAGGGAGACTACGATATTTACACATATGTATCTGATTTATTTCACTTATGAATATAGCCTTTAGTTGAAATCTCTTTTAATTAAAATATCATTAGCTTTTTTACTTTTAAATTCTGCAGTTTCACCTACTCGGTATGTGTGAGATCAGCTTTTTGGAAAATGATGAAGTTTTGGAGGTCTGTTGTTGCCCCATTTTCTTGTAATTCTTGTGCTTTTGCGTAGAAAGCTGTAGATCAGTCAGGCTAAAAAGCTCTGCCACTATTGTGGAGATCTCTTTAGCAAGTGGCCTTCCTCCTGTGGTGTGCCCTTGGGTTTGGGATGGTGCAGCATGCAGGAATCCACTCACTCTTTCCAAAATACAAGACGTAGCCTCCAGCAGTGGGGAGAACACTTGGTAACAGTAAGCATCCAAGGAAAGTTTTCCAAAAAGTTTTCAATTTTTTGATTACCCTGAAAATGAAAGGATAGGATAATGAAGGATAAACTGTGAAATAAAAGAAGAAAAATGGGGGGAAAAAAGGTGAAAAGAGACAAGAGCAAATGAAAGAAAAAAATAAGTTTTGATGATAATATTTTTAAGGCTGGCCAGATAGCCCAGTGGACTAAAGCACCTGCCCGGGTTCGATCCCAGGTGTGCTGTGCCGGCCCTGCCCTTGGGGTGTGCTGAAACAGTGATTGAGACTGGGTGTGGCGGCATGTGCCTGTAATCCCAGCACTTGGGAGGCTGAAAACAGGAGAATCACTACAAGTTGGTTCTATGCAGCGAGATCCTGTAGAACCTGTACTAAATACATTTAAAAAAAAATAAAATAAGATAATATTTTTATACCTGGAATGGGTGGGAAGGGAAGGAGTTTTGGGAAGTTATGTAACAGGACAGAAAGAGGAGGAAATATAAATGTGGAAGATATATGGGAATTATAACCAAGTGATAATCTAGCAGAAACAAAATCAGAGGTCTTACAGAACAACCCTTGACACTATTATAGACCCAAAAGCAATAATTAACACTCATAATATTTGTATATATACATACACCCACACAAACTCTAAAAGAGAAGGGAAAAATATATCTTAATGATAGTATTTATACACATGAAAAGGAGGGAGCATATATTTGAGAGAATGTGTGAAGAGAATGAAAGAAGAGATGGGGAAGGAATTTAGAATTAAGGAAAAATACAGGGAGATTATATCTTATTAGTAAACCAACAGAAACACTAGTTTGGCCAACTTTATGATATAATGTTGTAGTGGAACATACTGTGATGTTCTTAGATGTTATAGAGTAAAAGCAGTAAGTAGCTCTTGTAAACACTTATAAACACACATGCATTGCCTAGCACTTTCAAAAAGAAACACCATTAAAATACACAACAACAAAATAGGTCCAATATTCTTCCTTGTGATGGTGTTTGCACTGGAATCCATGTCAGTCCAGAGCTCTCTTCCACCTCAATTGAAACAGAAAGAGCTTCATAGAGCTTGTAGGAAGCTGAGCTCCACCTTAGAGGTTATGGCTGGGAACTTGGGTAGGTCGGCTAGTGGCCAAATTAATTCCCACCTACTGACTTAAATTCTTCTCTACTTGGGGGAGAACGGGGCAGTAGTCTGTATCAGGTCTTCAGCATGGGCCAAAGCTCCATACATTTCCAATCTGTGGGCTTTTGAAGATGTGGTGTCTAGTGACTGAGCTGCTATCTACTCTGTGAGTGCCTCCAAGAGATCTGCGTGCACAGGGGTGGAGTTTTTATTGGGTGCTGCTGGCCCAGCCCTCCATAGTTCCTTTAGGGAAACCCCAAGGCTCTAATGGCCTCCCACTGCGAAACCTCCCATGGCTGTTCTACATTCAAGCACCTGGTGCTTCCTTCTGTCTGTCCACTGTGCCAGAATTCTTCCAGCCCAGAGTTTGATCTCCTGAAAACTGAAGAGTAGGATCTCCACCTGTGATTTTTAGTTTTACTTTTTCCAGGGCCCACTCTAATTATTAGGGATATTACCACTCCCCACCTGTGTGAAATGACAGTTATGTTTTGGAATTATGGAAATGTGCACGTGTTTTTGCTTAGGCATTCGGAGTTGCTCCCGACTCCTTTCAGTTCAAGTCTATTTCCTGTTTGTTTTGCAAAGGGGGACTTCTCAGTTGGCCTCTCACCATGCCAGGCGAGATGGGAAATGCTACTTCTGTCTTCTGCTGGATCTCTGAACTACTTGGGGTGTATTTCTGTCCTACAGCAGAACCAGTGCTCATAAGAGAATGCTCTGGTTTTCTTTTCACTGCTGCATACTAGGGAAGACCCCATCCCCACCCCATCCCCAGCCATCCACTGCAGTGCCAGAATGTGTTGTTTTAGTTTATTTATCTAATTAACAGTATTTCTGCATTTCACCTGGTTGCTAGCTCTCTGAACATGTCATTCTGTGATTTTTGTCTACCCATGTTGTCTTACTTTTTTGGTGGCTGAGACAAAATATCCAACACCCAAAGTTAAAGGATGACTGTGCAATCATCCAGCTGATGAGTATTTTGGGGCCCGGAAGCATTCCCTTTGCAGTGTCATATATACCAAAGTAGGCAGCTCAGTAGATGATAATAATACCCTGCACGGATACACTGAAGCCTTGATACAGGCCCTCAATCCCATCAGATTTGTAGATTTTAACCAGGCAGTCACCAAGGCCTCTGAATTCCCTTTTGGCTCCAGTTTATCCACATCGGCTGCTAGACGAGTATGGGTGAAATCAAGAGGGTACACAAAGCACAAGGATGTGGCTCCTGCGGCACTTCCTGATGCCAGGTTCCCTGCAAAGTAGCACCAAAAGTGGGTCCTCTTGTCCACACCACCTAGAAGATCTGCTTGTATTTATCTTTGAAGGCAAAGTTGAGAACCTGGGTGCCGTTGCCGGCTTGACTTCTATCCATTTGAACCGTTCGCCGCTGCATGATGATGCAGTCAGGGCGAAAAGGAACTGACATCATGTACACAGGCACAGTTGACTACTGAAGACTGCTCGTGATGAAGGAGGCAAAGCTTTGATCAAGGGTTCATGGTCCAGTGTTATAAAGCTCCTGGTTTATAATAAATGGTCTTTATTATGTTAAAGCACATTGCTTGCATACCTAATTTGTTCAGCATTTTCATCATAACGAGATGAATTTTATTGAATGACTTTTCTGCAGAGATGACCATGATTTCTGTCCTCTGAGGCATGGGTGGTGCTTTTGAGCTTGTGTTATATGATGTAATCAAGAAGTACACCTAAGTTGTTTCCTAGGCTTCTCCTCCTGTGAATAGGCAAGTTGTATTATATAACAGATCTTGAGCATTCTCAATAGACTGCTGTCTGCTTGTCGTGGCAACTCTGTACTGGTTGACAATGGGAAGCAATAATATTTATCTGACCAGTTTTTCTTAAAGCCATTTCCATGATAATGATAATGGGATTCAATTATATTATTTCAGTCACTCCTGATAACAAATTTGAAGAAATTAAAATATTTAAAGCAAAAAAACAAAAACAAAGTTAAGGGATGAAAGGTTTATTTAGCTCAGTCTGTAGAGGTTTCAGTTCATAGTGGACTGGCTCCAAGGCAAGTGGCATGGAGAAACATTGCAGAGAGAGCAGAAGGCAGCAAAGGAATGAAGTAGCAAGCCACGAACACCAAGTGACCACAACACTCCTCTTTGTGTCTCTTATAATCTATCCAGGCTACTTGCCCAGATAGATCACACCCAGCAAGGCTTTCCCATTATCTATTCCTAGCACTGTGCCAAACCAATCAGTGGACTAGTTTAGTAATCAAACACCCTCAGGCCCAACATCACACACTTAATCCCACATCACACTCTCTAGCTCGTCACCTCTGAAAAGCCCCACTGTGACGACGTGAAGCTTTGCAGGACATGTAGACACAAGCCCTAACACCTATCTTTTCACAGAGCTGTGTTCCTGTTGATCTGGGTGGGTACTACAGTGTGATTTGTGAGTGCAGGCCACCTCTAGCCTGCCATCTTTGTCTCTGCTCTTTTCACTTTGTTGTATACTCATCAATTTCTTTCATCGAAGTTTAAAATTGTTACTTAGCGTAGAGATCTTTTACTGTGGTCAGTTTTGCTCCTAAGAATTTTCATTTATTTTGTAGTTGTTATAAATGGGATTGCCTTTTTCATTCTTTTTTCAGAGAATTTGCTATTGACCTGTAAGAATGCTACTGATTTTCATATGTTGGTTTTGAAACTTTGCTGAATGTATTAGTCCCAACAGTTTTTTGGTGTTTATGTAGTTTTCTATACATAAATTCCTATCATCTGTAACAAGTTTGACTTTTTTTGCAGTTTGGATGTTTCTTATCTCTTTCTCTGATCTGATTGTTCTGAATAAAAGTGGCGACACTGGGCATTCTTGTCTTGTTTCAGATCTTAAAAGAGAAATCTTCCATATTTTCCCCACTTAGTATGTTAGCTCCTGGTTTATAATAAATGGTCTTTGTTATGTTAAAGCACATTGCTTGCATACCTAATTTATTCAGCATTTTCATCATAAAGAGATGAATTTTATTGAATGCTTTTTCTGCAGAGATGACCATGATTTCTGTCCTCTATTCTGCTGATGTATTGCGTCTACTGATTTACATATATTAAACTGTCCTTTCATTTCTTGGACAAATCTTACTCAAATATGGTGAATAATCTTTTTAATGCACTTTTGGATTTGAGTTATATTTTGTTGAGTTTTGTGTCTATCTTCACTGAGGATTTTTTTTTTTTTTTATCTTATTTGGTATCAGGTAATTCTGGCCCCATATGTTTGGAAAAATTCCTTTCTTTTTAATTTTCTTTTTGGAATAATTTAACAGAGAATTGGTATAAGCTCTTCTGTAAATGTTTGACAGAATTCAGCAATGACACCATCTTGTCCTGGGCTTTTCTTTGATGGATTTTTTGGGAACATTTAATCTCATTGTTATTAGTTTATATTTTCTATTTCATGTTTCCATGTTAATAAGGTATTTATGTCTAGGAACTTGTCCCTTCTGAATGTTAAGATTTGTTGACATAATTGTTCTTAATAGCATATAAGTCATTTGTAATGACAGCATTCATTCTCACCTATTTTATTATTCTCTCTCCTTTTCTTGGTCTAGGTAAGAGCTTGTCTATTTTGTTTATCTTTTTGAGGAACCAGCACATTGTTTCATTGACCTTGTATTTTTTAGTCTCCACTTCACTTTTTTCTACTTTTGAATTATTTGTGTTGTCCCTCAAATGCAGCAACAGATTATTTGAGATCTATTTTGTTCTTATTCATTTGTTATAAGATTCCCACTTAGTGCCGTTTTTGTCATATAACATGGGTTTTGGTACACTGTGCCTCCACATTAAAAAATTGATTCCATCTTTGACCCATTGTTGAATAGTTAACATCCATGTTTCCAAAGTTTTTTTTAATTTCTAATTTTATTGCTTTATAGTGAGAAAGGATAGTATGATTTTCAATTATTTAATTTTTTATATTTTGAGCAGGTCTATTTAGTCCAGGCTAGTCCTGAACACATTACATAGCTCAGGCTGGCCTTTGAATTTGAGATGATCCTTGTGCCTCAGCCTCCTGAGTGCTGGGAGTTACAGGCATACACCACCATGCCTGACTATATATACATATTTTTTTTAATCCCTGTGGGGTCAGACATTTCTCATTTTCTATACTGCTCCTTTATTGGGCTTTCCATGTAATAAACCTGTAGTGAGCTCTAACACAATATTCAATTTTTAAAAGTAGGTTGAGACTTGTCTTATGGCCTATCATCTGATCTGTCTTGAAGAATGTTTCATGTGCTGATAAGAATGTATATTAGAAGCTGTTAGATGGAATGTTCTATAGATGTCATATAGATCCACTGATTGTAGATACCATTTAACTCGTTTCTTTGTAGATTTTCTCTGGATGATCTGTCCATTCCTTGAAATGGAAGTCAAAAGTTCCCAACTGTTACTGTATTGGGGTCTATGTCTTCTGTTAGGTCTATCAATATTTGTTTCATATGTCTTGGTGCTCCAGTGTTAGGCACATATTTAGACTTTTTGCCTGAACTGATTCTTTTATACTATACAATGACCTTCCCTGTATCTTTTTATTACTTTTAAGTTCACTTTAAGTATGGCTGATTCTGGGTTCTTTTGGACTCCATGTACATGGAATATCTTACTCTGCCTCTTCACTTTAAGTCCATTTGTGTCCCTAGAGATGCAGTGAGTTTCGTGTGACAAATGGCATCTTTTTATAATTGAGCCACCATGTCATTTAATAGGAAAATTGTATGTTTATACTTAAGATAGTTATTGATAGGCAAGATCTTAACTATAACTACCTTGTTACTTGTTTTCTAGTTTTGTTGGGGTGCCTTTCTTCTTTTATGGATTCCTTTGTGGTTAAGTGATTTATTCTAGTTGTTCACTCTGACTCATTATTTTTGATATAATTTTTACTTTTTGATTACCATAAGGCTTATAAACCTTTGGTTTTAGCAAGCTATTTTGAAATTACAGCAACTTAAATAGAAACAAAAGGGCGTGAGAAAACATATTAATAAGAAAACACTATTCTCAATTCCTCCTGTTTGAATTTTAGATATCCCATCTTGTATTTTTCCATATTTCTTATCTCTTTTTTCCAGTATTTTTTTCATTAGTATACATATTTGTAATACATGACGACAACTGAATACATTCATCAGGGGAACTGGTACATGTACATATTGTCTTAGCCATTTTAGTTTTCTTTCCTCTCCCCTCCATTTCTAGCTATCTTTCCTATCCCTCAAAGGATCTACCTCATTTCCTATCATTTAATTTGCTCTTTTAAAATTTTTTTTGGCTGACTCAGGCTGCCTTAAGGGCACGTCTGGTAAGGGATGGGGAGCTGGGGATCAAATCACAGTCCCCTGCACCTGACTGGGTTTGCCCCAGCAGGCACTTAAACAACTAAGCTAACCCACAAGCCCCCTAATTTGCTCTTTAGTTATACTTTGAGTGTATTGTTTAACACTGATCATGTCACTGTTTTTATCTTTCATGCTAAAGATATGGTTTGTACAACTATAATCAAATATTGTGAATTTATGTAATTTAGTACAGAGCTTTATACCATCCTGTTATCTTCTTATACATTAACAGCTCCTTATTTATTTATTTTTTGTTTTTTGGCAGAACCAGGGATTGAACTCAGGCCCCTGTGCTTGCCAGGCAAGTGCTTATTTTACTGAGCTACCTCCCTGGCATTAATCTCTCTTTAAAAAACTTTTAGCACCTCTTTAGAAAAGCTCTGGTAGATATGCACACTCTCATCTTTTGTTTAGGTCTGTATCTTTTGTCTGAGACTGTGTTTGAGGTACACATGAATAACATTAGCCTGGTGACCATTAACTTCATGGACCTCACTGCTCTATAGGTTTGGAAAGTTTTTTGTGATATTTCTGCATAAACCCTCTATTCCTCTGCATTCTCAAATCCTCACTGAACTACAAAAACCCTCAAAAAATTGCACTTTTACTATTATCCCACAGTGCCTATAAGATTATTTTTTCCCTCCAACTGTATATATTCAAGTAGCCTATTTTTGAATTCACTAATTTTTAAAAATCTACTTAATCTATACTGCTGTTGAAGCCCTTTGTGTTTCTAACTTCACAGTGTATGTCACAGTTCAACGATTTCTACTTGTTTAGAATTGTTTCCATCTTTTAAGTTTCTGGGGCTTAGGAGACAGTTGGGAATGTAAGCACCTGCATGGCAAGCTCAAGGACCCGGGTTTGATGCCCAGGACCACATGCCCTGCCAGCCCAGCCATGCTGGTCCCTGAAACTAAGCATGCAGATACATGCCTATAATCCCAGCACTGAGGCTAAAGACAGGAGGATTACCACAAGTCCAAGCTGTGTAGTGAGACCCTGTGCTAAATAAATGGTTTTGTAAAAAGTCTGTTAGCAGTTTATGGTAAAACTTTTAGAGAATGAGCACCAAGCTGCAATCCCAAACCCACTTAATTTCACAAAGTGTCAACACTAAAACACTGAGGTACTGATCAAGGGGAATTCCATGTTAGAATATGGAAAAAAAGGGGGCCTGCCTCTTAGCTCAGCTCTTTAAGTGGCTGCTTCAACAAAGCAGTCAGGTTCAGGTTGCTGT
>NW_004524752.1:3235324-3253682 GCF_000260255.1 Octodon degus
AAAATGGCTTTCAATTCTCTGCGTTTTCCCATGAAGATTACTGCCTGGTCAGGTCTAAACCTTGCTTTTCATATTAGGTGAGGTCATAGTTTCCTGAAAGCTTTTGGTGCTCTTTGGCATGCAATGTTACTTGGAGGATTAGAAATTTACTCCAGTCTTCATAATTTAGTTTTATACCCATCTTTCTAGAAATTGTAAACAGCTTGTGTACTGCGAATTGCAACTGGAAGTGGTACAGATCACATTAGTCCACCCCACTAAGGTATAGGTCCCTGCCTGATGCCAGTGCAGTTCGAGAGCCCTGTGAGCACTGGCCTGGCAACATCTGTACTGCCTAAGGTTGGGGAATGGATGTAGATACAATCCCTTGGCTGCCAAGACTGATAGTAAGTTGGTGGCACCTAGTTTCATAGCCACAGAGGTCTGTGGAGTCCTGAGGTGAGGGTGGGACTCCAAAACCCACTCCAAAGCAAAAGTAGGGTGAAACTTGTGTCTGAGACCAGCACCCAGGTCTCAGTAATGGTACTTTTAATGTATTTTCTTTTTCAATGTTGAATTCAAAATATAACTTTTGTCACTAACAGATACAGTTGGTGGTACCTTTTCCCATCCATTTCTTAGTTATATTAACTTGTTTCTAAATACATCACATTTTTCACACTATATTGAATTTGAAAGAGAAAAAACTTCAGTATCTTAAACTTCAAAGTCAATATACACTTTTAAATTAGGCTGCTTAGGCAGATGCAGCAGCTCGGGTTCGATCTCTGGTGGGCCATGCCAGCCCCGCCCCTGGGGTGCACTAAGATGGCAATGGAGACTGGGTGTGGTGGCGGTACCTGTAATCCCAGCACTTGAGAGCCTGAAAACAGGAGATTCACTATGAGTCCAATCTATGTAGTGAGACCCTGAATACCCTGTAGACCCTGCCCTCAATATAGGGGGGAAAAAAAGGAAAGAAAATCTATTGGGATATTGGAAGTGAGCCCTTAAGAAAGAATAATACACTAAAACCCTTTTGGTAAATCAAACTTGTCTGAGAGGACATAAAGAGCTGTTGCTAAGAAGCAGCAAATACAAACATGCATCACTTCTGTCACTGTCCTTCAAAAAACCCACCATAAAAGTAACTGCTTTTTGTGGAACCACCACCTACATAGAGTATTTTCTTCTTTTCTACTCAGTTCTCTTTTCTGGAGGACATGCTGCTTATACCATTCTAAATGCCATACTTTAATGGGATGTTTGCTAATATTTTCAGTAAAGTTTCTGATTTTGGACATTCAGAACAGTGTGGTAAAGAAAAAGGTCAAGATTTCAATTAACTTATAATCTATTCTCCGTCCATCCTTTCTCTCAGTAAAATTTACAACAGAACTCCTAATGCATGCCAGAAAAACTATGAAGTGGCCTGGCCTAGAGGCAGATAGTCTACAAGCAAAACAGACTAATGAGATAGGTTACATGTGATGGGCCTTCAGAGTGGCTTGCATGTAGGCCTGAAGGGAAGAGATCATTCAGGAGCCTGCTCCAGGGACAATAGGGGAAGAACACAGGAGATGAGAGGAGGTCATGGACTCTTAGAAATTAGAGCAAAGTTTTGTATAAATATGTACCTTCTGGGGAGACAGCCCTCAATATTTAACACTTATTTAAAATAGTTAATGCCCACATAATAGGTTAGGGATAATTTATCCACACCATGAAGAAATCTGGAAACTCATGTTACATGCATATAAGACATGAGTTATATCAGATTACTCAAGCAAAAATGGTCTTAAGAGAGCTATGCCTCCTCTCTATGCTTGTGACATGGTACAAAGACAAGGTAGTATTAGTGAGGGATTTTTTTCAACTTGGCTAAGAAAGCTAACAAAAAACACTGTAGCACTTCCTTTTTGGCCTTGGCTATCCACAAAGCTAGATCTGATAGCACCTATTGGTTTCTACAATATGAATTACTCTGTAAATCTGAAAAGATCCAAAGCAAAGCCAGTGTACAAGGATGCAGATGTATTGGTAACTACAACTGATTGGCTTTTATTTGTAAAGTTGTCATTTTTCTCTCAAGTTTCTGAGACAGCTTTGCTGAGCCTCATTAATTTGAATAAAGCTAACTACCAGGTAATTCCCAGTAAAGGGCCTGAGTTCAATCCCCGGTTCTGCCAAAGGGGGGAAAAATTAGAAAGGAAAACATATGTTGGCCCATCATACTGTTCACTCACCTTTCTGTGGAAACTAATGACCACATTACTCTGAATATAAACAGTGTTCAGTAAAGATAAATCTGTCACAACTGCTAAAGTTGTTACAAAACCACTTGTTAACACGTTCTACTGCCTAAAATATGGAACATAAAATGGACATTACCACTTAATTATACCCAAATGTCCCATTCTTCTCAACTTAATTGTCCTACTCTAGAACAATACAGCAAAATTACTTTTAAAATTCAGAAGGGAGGGGCTAGGGAGATGGCTCAGTGGAAAAAGTGCTTCTCTGGCAAGCACAAGGGCCTGAGTTCAATCCCCGGTTCTGCCAAAGGGGGTAAAAATCAGAAAGGAAAAGATACTTTGGCCCATCATACTGTTCACCTGCTTAAGTTTAAGCCTTTAAGCAAAGAAGCTATCTGTGAGGAGGAAAGTATCATAGAGGAAGGGACAATGGAAGGATATTCTTTGCCTATTAGTATCTGAAATGAATTTTTTTTTTTTTTTTTTTTTTTTTTTGCGGAACCAGGGATTGAACTCTGGCCCTTGCGCTTGCCAGGGAAGCACTTATTCCACTGAGCCATCTCACTGGCCCCATGAAATGATAAAATTTTATTTAACTGGAAGGCATATTATACACATAATACCAGAACAGAACTCATCAGAGTTACATTGCAGTTATGAATGCTTTGTCATTTGTTCTTGTAAATAATGTATGGAACAAACTCAACTCTTTGGTTTCTACACGTGGCTAAGTGAAGTGTGACACACTGAGGAAAAATTATAGAATTTGAGATCCACCTGGGAACAGTCTGCGCTGGACTGCAGCAAAGGCTCTAAATGTGGAAGAAGAGGAGGAGGCAAATCAGAGTGTTGAATGACAGAAGCAAGATGGGACTGGGTTTGCTGTCTGGTGTACAGTGTCAAGCAGGAGTTTTCAGGTCTGGATGATCTCTTAGAAATAGCTTGGCATGTTCTATACACAAAAAAGAAAACAACTCCCTTGAAATGCAGCTGCCAGGAACTTAACTGTGAAGTTTCAGTTTCATGGAATAACAAACAGTATTTATCTATAATCTAGCAAAGGTCTGTAAAGATCCTCATGGAAAATGAAGCAGTCATGCCAAAAACAAATACAAAGTTAAGGAAAGGGTCAAGTCTGTTTTCCAATTATGCAAATTTTGTATTTACTCAATTAAGATCTTTCTATCTCATACTCAATTGAAATTTTCATTCCTTCAGAATCAACATAATAAAAATAACAAACACCTAAACATTTTTGACAAAACACACTCTAACTTCATAAATATTTAAATCAAACAAAATGCTGTTACAACCCTAAAAATTAAGCTAATCTTGATCCCAACAATGTCACTAGGTTTGTAAACAAAAGTTGAGAAGAGTCACAAACATGGTTTCCTCATTAAATAATCTATCCAAATTGTATCAAGAATAATCAAGTTAACATTCCTAAACCCATTTCTGCGCAAATTAAAAATATTTAACAGAAACATAAACAGCTTATTACTAATAGATTTTTAAGCATTTACTGAACACTATGTTTATAACCCCAAAAAGTTTAGCTGGAAGTATATTCTCTTAGTTTTTAATTATGACTACATACTCAATTTCACATCAAAAATGGTACATAAGTCAATTATATTAATATAAAAATCTGAACAATTAACATTTTCTTTGCACACTGTTTACAACATGACCTTTAAAGGCTTTGGGTTCCAGTAGGCCAAGGATCCAAAACATTTGTCAAGCTGACTGGTGACTTGCTAAGATTGAGGCAAGGAACACCTACTGCTGGGGGTGGGGCTAAACACGAAGTACACAGAGACCTCAAGTATGCAGCTGTGTACCTTGGATGACTTCTTAGGTCAGTCAAGTCTTTTGGAACAGAGGACATGGAATCTTGGAAATAAAGTATTTTCAAAATTTAGCAATGGCTCCTACACAATTAAGAATATTGTGAATGCTGGCCATGTCATGTACAATTCTAAAAATATTAGAGAAGCCTTGTAATATACTATAAATTTGATAGGAAGCTTTAGAAAGATTTTTCTGGAAGATACAGGCATCTCACTTTTTATGCCACTTTTTCATACTTGGCTGTAGAATTTCCCACTGTTTTCTTTTTTTTTTTCTTTCTTTTGCGGAACTGGGGATTGAACTCAGGCCCTTGCCCTTGCCAGGCAAGCACTTATTCTACTTAGCTATCTCCTCGGCTCCCTCCCACTGTTAAATTGTTCAAGAATAGGTGGTATCAGTCCCCTTCCCTCCACTAACACCAACAGTGTTTTTCAGCTATTCTTTTAGAGTGATCTACCAAATTTGTGTCTTCTGGTACAAATCAGTTAAACAAGACGAAACTGCACTATTTTTTGTGTAAAGGGCCCTGGGCTAGGGGTTAGTAGATATGGGAATTCAAGCTGTGTGAGTACAGGCAAGTTAGTCTTTCTAGGCTTTGCAGTTCCTCATCTGAGGTCCTTCCTAGATCAAAATCAGGTAATGCTAAGTTGGTAGGTTAGACACAGGCTGCATGCAGGCCAGAAACTTCAGGGTACAGGAATGACTGGAGCTGGGCAATGGGTATCTCACATGTGTGAGATTTGCCTTACTGCACGTCAGCCGCTTAACACTGCAAACATTCAAAGTGCGGACGTCAACCTATCTTTTGGATGCACAGAGCATTGCGTATCTTGTGTATGTGTGGTACTAAGTATCAGATGCAGAAGTGCTCTGTCACTGAGCTGTATCCCTACCCTACTTTTTTGAGACAGGATCTTACTGAGTTGCTCAGGTGGGACTTACCTTGCAGCCCCTCTGCTCCAGTCTGCTAAGTAGGGGGGGGCATGTGCCCCCATCTGCAGCTCACCTATCTTTTGTAAATTTCTTTCTTTTTTTTTTTTTTTTTTGCGGAACAGGGGATTGAACTCAGGACCTTGCGCTTGCCAGGGAAGCGCTTATTCCACTGAGCCATCTCCCTGGCCCTAAAATTTCTTTCTTTTTGCACTTCTTGCCCATATATAGAAACCTATTTATTCTTTTTCTATTAAATGAGACACTTTGGGTATTCACCAAGTAAAGCCTGCATTTTAGGGACAAACTAAACAGACTGACAGATTGGCTGGCCTAGCCAAACAAGTAATTACAATGTACAAGCCTTTCAAATGTTCATTCATTGCTCTAACTCAGATGAGATGTTATCCATTAATTATTAACAGGTTTCTTTCAAAGGGTAGAGAAACGCATCAGTTTGGGATGGCTTTGTCTAAATGACTGTCTTTATTTGCAAAAGGCCAGGACTCTTAACAAAACCTTAACACAGTTATTCCATAATCTCTAACTTGCAAGGTACAAAATTAGTCCCTGTCAGGTTATGAAATCTATTATTAAACTTACAAAAAGACTACCGAGCTTTGGCAGGGATCTTCCTGACACTTGGCTGCTATTGTAGAGCAGGCTACATTTTAATCTACCAAATGTGTCCTGTCAGCCTTTCTACTTCGACCTATTGCTTCTACTAGATTCTTACTTCAAATCCAGCAACTGCTCATCTGGAGAAAAAAAGTACATTAGTCAGACTCGGTTCATTATTAAAAAAATAAATTTTCCTCTTAGAAAAATTTTCCTCTTTAAAAACAAATTATGGATAACTATTTAAGCTTATATGACAACCACAGTTAAGTTAGTTCCTATCCCAGTTGACTGTCTGATATAACATTTAACTCTTCACTGTTCCATTATGAAACTGTCCAGTAAAGCTACCTGATATTGGGCTGTGGCTGTGGCTTGGTGAAAGAGCACTTGCCCAATATGTGTGAGGCCCTGACTTCAATTGCCAGTAATGCCAAAAGTCTGATATGTTTGGTCACCTTATGAACACAATTTCTAGGTTGTCTTTTTTTCCCCCATTAGTACATCATCATTCTTACAGATATACCGTAATCAAAAGTTAATTAGGATTTTTATATCTCTGAGATTGGGCCTTGCTATGTTGTTCTAACTGGCCTCAAAGTCCTGGGTTCAAGCTCACTTCTTAGTTTTTTCTTTTTGTTTATAGTATGAGTTCAACAGAATGCCATATAATACTTCACACAGTATAACTTAGTATGTTATGTAAGGGCTTGAATAATACCACTGTTGAACCATGCTACTTTAAGGCTGAGAACTGTGATAACTATAGAGATGGCCTGAGCTAAGCTTCAGAAATTTTCTCATAGTGAACAGAAATTTTTGAAGACAGTTTTGCTATTCTAAGCTGGCCCTGAACTCACTATGTAACCTAGGTTGTCCTCAAACTCAGTGATCATCCTGCCTCTCAAGTGCTAGGATTATAGGTGTGCGCTACCACCCCTGGCTAAGAGCTTATTATTTTTTTAATGTAAAAGTATTAAAAAAAAAGTATTCATATGACCAAAGCTTCAAGGTATGTATTTCCTCTATGATATTAAAGATTGCAAATTAAACAGAAAGCAGTGTCCTCAAAATTCAGATAGCCTTTTCCTAGAGACAGGTATGTAAGAATATTCTGACTTGCTAAATACAGTATTTCAATTTTCACTGAATATCAAAATATAGAAACAGAAATTCCTTTCAACTACATTTTAAAAAGGTGAGGCAATTATATAGAATGTCATTAGTAAAAATAAAAATTAACCTTAAACATCAACACTTACACAACAAATGGACAGCATAATAAAGCTACATATAGTTACAGACAGATAAAAGTATTAACTACCAAAATACTACTCTGGCTCAAACTCCTCTGCCTTCCCTCATGCCTCCATCCCTTTCACATTGGGGTACCAACGCAGGAAGCTCCTGGAGGTAGCCAACCGCGCAGCGGCCCCTAAGGCAGCAGTAGCTGTGCTTCGAGGAATGTAGAGCTGCTGAGAAATCTTGTGCTCTGGAGACAAAATAAAAGACAGTTGGTCCATAGATCCTTGACTCTTGGTCTTGACTGTTGGGATAGTATTATTACTGGACAAATCTTCATTCTTTTGGTTCTCTGGAGAGCTTGCCACTAAAAAAGAAACACCAAAGCCTTTTCAAGGGGTTCTCAGAGTCACTAATTTCTCTCTCCTATTTTAGCTCTTTACCAACACATATTACAATAATTTTCTGTTGGGCAGTGACAATTCCCAGTGACCAGTCAGGGAATAAGACTCAGAAACAAACCAACAAGTGAACAGGAAATGGTCATGTGAATTACATGCTGAGATAAAATAAATTCTCACTGAGATAAGAGCCAAGAGAAGGGGAAAATGTACTTACGAACAAAGAAGGGAAGATGGAATAAAATGAAATCCCAGAGAGAAGCTCCCCTGCTTCATTCTATCACTGAGAGAAAATGGTGTTCATAGGCACTCCCTACTGCCACAGTGAGTCTAAGTCTGTGCCAGTAATAAAACAATATCAAACTGATTGCTAACAAGCACCAAAAGCCAGTTAGCCATAAGATAACTGTCTTAAGCATTAGTTTGAACTATGAAGAAACCATCCTTTAAATGAAATGAAATTCTGGAACTCCAATGCCCAACTATTTCTAAAGGCCAAGGAAGGGGATGCTAGGCATGTTCAGATAAATGCGCGAGACTGGTGAGATCCAGAGTGGCTGGTATAACTATTTATTACCTGCCGAGTGTAAGGGAAGCTGTTGATGACAGTAAGCCAAGACACTGCTTCTTTCAAGAAAGATCTGCCTTAAAAAGAAAAAAAAAAAAAAAACACCCCAAAAAACCAGGTGTGTTAAACAATTGCTCAGCATGTACATGCAGTTGATTTAACATTCTGGCACAAGCTCCTTACTGTGTTATCTACTATGCAAACTCCTCACAGACTGGCACTGCTATCTTAACATGGATTTAAAAGAAAAATAAAGAAAAACTAAGCATAATTCTTTTATTCAGCTTTGCATTTTTAGCATCTAGCACAGCAGCATGTACTCTTATGTTAGTGCATTTGTGAGGAGTTATATAAAGAAGAGCTCTATGGGGTGTTCTAAAAGGAAATTTTGATCATTGAACTGTAACACTCCAAGATTACTGAAGAGACTGGACATAAACAATACACTTCAAGTGTCACTGTCTCACATCATGCTCAGATGGAATCATCTAGTTGCAGGAAAACCCACTGCAAGGCTCCCACTACCTCTGCATTATGGAAGTTGTATAATTATTTCATTATATGTTACAATGTAATAATAGAAATAAAGTGCACAATAAATGTGCTTTGAATCATCATGAACCCCTGATGCTCCAAGCTCTATGGAAAAACTATATTCTACAAAACCAGTGCCTAGTTCCAAAAAGGTTGGGGACTGCTATTTTAGATAACCGATTGGTTAAACAGGAAAATTCATAAGGAAAATTAGAAAATATTTTGTACCAAATGAAAGTAAGAATAGCATCAAATATTTATGAGATGTAGTTAAAGCACATTCAGAGGGAAGTCTATCATTTATATTAGTAAAAACTGGCTATAACATAAGTAAGTTAAAGTTTCAAAGTGAAAAATTAGAAAAGACAGAATTAGGCCTAATGGAAACAGACGAAATAATAAAATAAATGCCCAATCAGAAACCACTTAAAAAGCCCTGTAGGTACACCGAGATCAAGAAAAAAAAAAAAAAAAAAAAAAAAAAAAACCACAAAAAACCCACAAATTTCCAATTCAGGAATGACAGCATATATGACTGCATTAAGATTCTACAGGTGCTAAAATGAGGGCACAATACACGTAATTTATGCTAACAGAATTTTGAGATTACAAAACATAAATTCCTTGCCAGAGAAAATTAGTATTCACTCAAGAAGGAATTGATAACATAAATGACACTGTATCTGTTAAAGACATATGATAAAAACCTTCCTTCAAAAAAAAACCCCTCCAAGTCCAGTGGTAAGCCTACCTTAGCCCCCAGCACACAGGTGTGGAGCTTCCGCTGGTGCCAGTCCAAACATTTAAGAACTGAAAAGGAATCTGAATGGCCTGTGGGATGCAGGACACCACGATCTGTGGGCCCAGTGTGAGCAGGCACAGAGCTTTCCTGGAGTTGTTTAAGAACTATGGTGGACCCTGGGTGGCCTGAGGGACTCTGTCTGAGTTCATAGTGGGAGCATGAAAACTCCAAAAGGCCCCTGGGGGCAAAAGGTAATCTCAATCTGCTAGCCCTCCCAGAAGAAATCCAGGACAAAGATATACAAGAACTTGGAAATGACACCCTTGAAATTCCTGAAATGATAGCAACTGAAGTAAAGAAACAAAATCCATCAGGCTATGGAAGAAGCAAGAGCAGAAATAAGTCTCTCAGGTCAAAAAAGAAATGACAACAATCATGAAAGAATTGCTCAGCACAGCTAAAAAAGGCATTGATAAAAAAAATAGAGAATATAAAAATGATGGAAATACTAAGTCAGTAATACAGAAAAGAATCAGAATGCATGAAACAAATTCAAACATCTATCCAGGAAATTAAGAACTCCATCAAAAGCTGGCAAAATCAATGAAACTGAAGATAGATTTTCAGACATTGAAGAGTGGTGCAGCTAATGAATGTGAAAGGAAAGATCTCTTAAAACTAACAAGGAATCAAAATAACAACTCAGCAGTACAAGAAGACACAAAGGAAAATAACATAAAAACAGGTGTCAATGAAGCAGCGGGACACAGTACAAATGACATAAAAAGACTATCTGCATAAGTACTAGCAGAAAATTTTCCAAACATGGGCCCTACATACATATGTGAGGCATACAGAACTCCAATTAATCATAATCAAAATAAATCTACATCTAGATACATTAATAATCAGGATCCCAGAAATTCAGAAAAAGGAAAGACTATTAAAAGCTGTTAAGAGAAAAGAACGAGATCACCTACACTGAAATCACAGCAGATTTCTCAACACAAACCATCAACTCAAAAAGAGCTTGGAGTGAAGTATTTTAGGTCCTGAAAAAAAATAACTTCCAACCCAGACTGATGTACCCTGCAAAACTATTAAATTCAATGGCAAAATAAGACCCTTCCATGACAAAGAACAACTGAAGAAATTCATAACCACCAAACCAACCCTAACAAAGGGTACTGACAGGTATTCTACAAAGAGAAGTCATCAGTTTATAGAATGGAAAGGAACCACAGAATTGAGCAAGTAATTAAAAAGACAGAAAAAGTATTAAATCTATAGCAGGAAAATGACAAAGACTAGCCACTATGTATCAGTTATAACCATCAATGTAAATGGCCTCCATTCACCAATCAAAAGAAATAGCCTAGCAGAGTGGATTAAGAAACAAAACCTAACAATATGCTGCATACAAGAAACACATTTAACTCAAAAAGAAATTCACAAACTAAAAGTCAAATGATGGAAAACAATCCTCCATGCCACAGGAAATCAGAAAAAGTAGGGGTAGCTATCTTGGTTGCTGACAATATCAACTTCAAACCAACTCATTCAAAGAGATAAAGAAGGCCACTACATACTTGTTCAGGGAAAAATGCAAGAGGAAGAGATAACAATTAGAAGTATAAATGCACCCAATGTAGGGGCACCCACTTACGTAAGACTGATTTAACAGAAATGAAAAATCAAGCAAGCAATGTACCCTGCAAAACTATCAAATTCAATGGCAAAATAAGACCCTTCCATGACAAAGAACAACTGAAGAAATTCATAACCACCAAACCAACCCTAACAAAGGGTACTGACAGGTATTCTACAAAGAGAAGTCATCAGTTTATAGAACGGAAAGGAACCACAGAATTGGGGGACTTTAACCACAGTAATGGGGGACTTTAACATGCCACTGTCACAAAGAGATAGATCAACTAGGCAAAAAAATCAGCAAAGAAATAACAGAACTAAACCAATCTTGTGAAGAAATTGACTTGGTAGATCTTTACAGAATGTTTTACCCAGCAACAACAGAATACACATTCTTTTCAGCTGCACACAGGACATTCTCCAAGACAGAAAATATACTAGCACACAGAGCACTCTTAAGTAAATGCAAAGCAACTGAAATTATCCCATGCATACCACTGGATCACAGTGCAATAAAACTGGAAATTATTACAAAAGAAACTACAAAACCATGATAAACACATGGAAATTAAGTAACAACCTCCTAAACAACCAGTGGATCACAAATGAAATTAAACAAGAAATTAAAAAATATTTACAAATGAAGACACAAACTTACTGAAACCTGTGGGATGCAATAAAAGCTGCATTTTCCTCTTAACAGGAAAATTTATAGCAGTAAATTTGCACATTAAGAAAACAGAATAAGCCCAAATAAGTGATCTTATGCTGCACCTCAAGTTCCTAAAAAAGAAGAGCAAGTCAAGCCCAAAACTCAAAGAAGGCAGGAAATTGTAAAGTGTAAAGAAATTAATGTACTGGAGATGAAAACAATACGAAGAATAAATGAACAAAGAGTTGGTTCTTTGAAAGAATAAATAAAATGATAAACCCCTAGACAACCTAAACAAAAAAAGGAAAGAAAAAAATCCAAATTTATGTGATACAGAATGAAAAGGGTGAAATTACTACAGAACCTAGAGAAATTCAGAAGATCATTAATACCTACTTCCAAAATTTTTGCTCTCACAAGATGGAAAACACAGAGGAAATGGACAATCTCCTAGACACATATGAAATGCCAAAGCTGAGTTAGAAGATTATACAAACTCTCAATAACCCAGTAAGGAGAAATGAGATTGAAAATGTAATTAAAAAAACCTACCACAAGGAAAAGTCCAGGTCCAGATGGATTCACATCCAATCTTAGTTTTTAAAGCAATCTCCACACTTACTTTCACAGTGGCAGACTGCGGTCAGCTTAGCCTGCCCTGGGGGTGGGAGGGGCTGGTGCAGTACATGGTGCCAGGGATTGAACCACAGTCCCTGCACGCTTCCCTAAGCAGGTGCTTTAGACTGCTGAGCTATCTTTCCAGCCCTGCAAACACTTTTAGGGAAATACTACATGGAAAAGAAATACTATCATGGAAGTGTACAGAGTAGACATAAAACCACATATAGTATTCTGTGATTCTAGTAAAAGGAAAATGCTACACTATAGACCAGCCAGCTGGCAGAGGGACTGATCACAAAGGGCCACAAGTACATTTTCCAAGTGAATGATAATGTTTTATATCATAATTGTATACATTTGTCAACACTTAAAGCGCCACTCATCTAAAAACTGACAAAACTTTTACTCTATATAAATGTGAAAACCCAGAAAAAAAAAAAAAAAAAAGAGTGACAGAGTTAAAGGGAGCAAATGAACATCAAAATGAGATGAGGATATGAGATAAAAGATAAAACCAGCAATCTTTCAAAATATAGCCTCCAAGACAGAAAGGTTTTTAGCAACATGGTAAAATATCACATGTCAATTCAGAGCATGCACAAGTATATGTAAACCTACCAGAAGCAGACTCTTGTTCTTGGGAGTCAACCACTGTAGGAGTTGAACTGGATCCTGCTGGGGATAGTTGGGTTTCCTCTGGCTGAGTCAAAATGTTGTTAGGTTCAAACTGGCTCCCTTCTTCTGATTGTTGTGACTGGATAAAAGAAATGTAAAACTTCTCCAATTTGGGCAATGTGGAAGAATCCAAAGAATCTTCCAAATCTATTTCCTGCAAAATGGCAGACATAAGGTGAGGGCATGAAAAAGTGTTAATATTCTAAGAACTAAGCCCTTTTTGTTTTCATATATGCAAAATACAAATAGCTTTCATAAGTAAAAACTCCTCACTTTCAAGAATCTAGACACTCTTTGAGAAAAAGCAAATTTCTGTAACAATGAACAGTAACTTAAGAATCCTTTATTAAAGATATACTATAAGCAAACATGGTATTGAGTGCTACCACAAACAGCTAAAGAAGGGGTGACAGAACATGAAAAATGTCATTCATTCACAAAGGACTTCCTTGCAGGCACTATTAAGTTATTTGCGTGCGTTTAAAAAAAATTATATATAAAACCAACATTCTAGGTAAGTGGTGTATCTTTCACTTAGCTAATGTTTTTTCACAGAGAGGTTAACCTACCCACTGTTTATCAGTAAAGAACACAATGTAGATGTGAGCTCAAGCTCGTTCTCCATGCTCCATCCCACTACCTCCCAGGAAGATATAATCCCTATTCCTGAGGACATCACAGCCCAGTTATGGAGGCCAGCTATGAAATGGGGCATTAGCACTAATTCTGCAGCACAGAAGAATGTCAAGAGACTACAGAGGTAGGCCTCAGAAGTAACAAGATCAAGTTATTAAGAACCAGGGCTGAGAGAAAATGCTGCACCTCCCAGAGAGAGAGGTATACGGGAATATGAACTAAGTGTATGTGTGGAGTTAAATATTTTAACTATTACAAACTAGATCTAGTTTCTTACCTTATAGTCATTGCTGAAGTATGTTTAACATATAGAATTTAAGAGCATTTAGTTTCTAGGATGTTAGCTGGCATTAATATCAATAGTGTATACCCCACTGGGACCAAGCTGTGACAAACTAGACTATGTAGTTTACAGTCCAGGATTTGCCTGAAGTCAACTGAAACAAAGTAACTGTACAAAGAGAAAATTTAGCTTCTACCTTTTTAAGGCTCAGTGTAACAGGTATTTAGTATCAATAAATGTTTCTTCTGGACAAAAATATGGCACGTCATTTTCAAAGACAGGAGCATGAATGTAACTTAAACAATTATATAATATATAAATGGCCATAACATTTTGGCAGAAAACTAAAATTCTAAAAGAACAGTTACATTGGGCTATCAATATACTACTTTAGGAAACAAAGACCTGGATTCACATTTTTGCTTAGTTAATGCAGCTTACATATTCATGTTTTAAAGTTAATCCTCATTCAAAATGAGGCCAAGTATCAGTAAGTTCTGTCAGTAAAGCTGAAATGATATATTTTTCTCACTAAACTTCATTTTAATGGGTCTCAAAATTCTGTGACGGATTTAGGTCAAGTTGTTTCCATTAAAAAGTACTGATTTAAAAAACAACTTAAAAACTGCCACACACACACACTCGAAAAAAAAAAATGGTCCACAAAACATTCTCCTTTCCTTCTGAAGATTTTACGATGCATTGTTATCACTAACCAATCTTTCACTATTAAACTTAAATGGCCAATTGGGAGAAACAGTTCTGAGACCAGTCTTTCTGGGGTATCAGGTATCAGGGATAATATTCATTTAGCCTTCTGTGCTTTCTGGGCAGACTTGGTGACCTTGCCAGCTCCAGCAGCCTTCTTGTCCACAGCTTTGATTACACCCACAGCAACTGTCTTATATCATGAACAGCGAAACAACCCAGAGGTGAGTAGTCAGAGAAACTCTCGACACACATGGGCTTGCCTGGAACCATGTCAACAATGGCAGCATCACCAGATTTCAAAAACTTGGGCCCATCTTCTAGCTTCTTCCCAGACTGGTGTTCAATCTTTTCTTTTAGCTCAGCAAACCTGAAAGCTCTGTGAGCTGTGTGACAATCCAGGACAGGGGCATAGCCAGCACTGATCTGGCCAGGATGTTTCAGGATAATCACCTGAGCAGTGAAACCGGCTGCTTCCACTGGTGGGTCATTTTGGCTGTCACCAGCCACACTGCCATGCCAGACATCTTTGACAGGACATGTTCTTGACCCTGAAGCCCACACTGTCCCCAACTTGACTTCAGTTGTGATGCTGACTGGAGCAAAGGTGACCACCATCCCGGGTTTGGGAACACCAGTCTCCACTCAGCCCACAGGGACAGTGCCAAACCACCAATTTTGTAGACACCTGGGAGGGGCAGCCGCAAAGGCTTGTCAGTGGGGCGAGTGGGTGGGAGGATGCAATCCAAACCTTCAAGCAGTATGGTTCCGCTGGCACTGCCATCTTTACAAGTGACCTTCTGTCCTTTGAACCAAGGCATGTTAGCACTTGGCTCCAGCATGTTGTCACCATTCCAACCAGAAATAGGCACAAAAGCTACAGTGTCAGGGTTGTAGCTGATTTTCTTAATGTAGGTGCTAACTTAACAATTTCCTCGTATCTCTTTCAGCTGTAGGGTGGTATTGTGGAATCCATTTTGTTAACTCCAACAAGTGTTTCACACCCAGTATGTAAGCCACAAGGGCATGCTCATGGGTCTGCCTGTTCTTGGAGATTCCAGCTTCAAATTCACCAACACCAGTAGCAACAATCAGAACAGCACAATCAGCCCGAGATGTGCCTGTAATCATGTTTTGATGAAGTCTCTGTGTCCAGGAGCATCAATGATGGTCACATAATACTTGCTGGTTTCAAATTTCCTCAGGGAGATGTCAATGGTGACACCACACTCACACTCAGCTTTCAGCTTGTCCAACACCCAGGCATACTTGAAGGAACCCTTCCCCATCTCAGCAGCCTCCTTCTCAAATTTCTCAATGGTTCTTTTGTCGATGTCACTGCATTTGTAGATCAGATGGCTGCTGGTGGTGGACTTGCCAGAGTCCACATGTCTGATAATGATGATATTAATGTAAGTCCTTTCCTTTCCCATGTTGGCTTGGATTTAATGGTGGTTTTCACTACACCTGTGCTCTTGCGGCAAACCCATTGTGAAAAAGTTGCAATGATATTTATATTACTAAACTTTACCTTCTTTTATTGGCACATGTTTGCCATACATTATAATTATTTGTGGGGAGTTGGTGTAACTCAATTCTCTTTTTCACCCCCCCATCTTTTGTTCCCCTTCCCATTTGGAAAAGAGCTTCCTACTTTCTATTATCAATATTTTATTTGATCTTTATATTTTAAATTTCACATATAAGATAAACCAGATATTAAAGCTTGTGTGTCTATTTTATTTAGCATTGTGATCTCAATATGCACTTACTTTTCTATAAATAATTCAAGTTTATCCTTCTTTATGGCAGAGTAGTACTCTATACTGTATAATACCACCTTTTCTTTATCTGTTCATCTGTTGATGAAAATACAGGCCACTACCAAGATTAGAATATTAGAACTGTGCTGCCATAAACACGGCTATGTGTATGACTGTAGTATGATGTCTTTGGCTCTTCGAGGAAGATTCCTAAGAAGGGAATAACTAGGTCAAGTGGAATTTTTAATTATAGTGTTTTGAAGATCTCCATTCTAATTCCCATAGCTATACTGCTTTACTAGTTTACATCCTTACCAACAATGTAGGTGGATTCCTTTTCCCTGCTTAAACACTATAAATGCTGGATAAAAATATATTTAAATATATTTAAAGACCCTAGTGAACAATCAAGTCAGGCAGGATTTTAGACTATGAGATAGGTTCTATATTTACCTCGGCATTCATTTTCCAAATCAAGCCCAGGCTATAAGGTGCAAGCAGAAAGTGTCAGCCTTACTGGCTAAGGAGATAAAGATCAGAAAATTCTAGACTAAATAGATGAAAATAAGAATTTAAAAATAATTTATTAAAAAAATCAAACAGGCATTCTAGAACTGAAAGTTACTATGCATAAAATCTAGCAAAACAGCAAAAGTAAAAAAGATAACAATCAAATAGGAAATATAGTCAAAAGTTGTAGCATCTTAAAACTGGAACTTCATAACATAAATATGCTCAACTTTTTCAAAACATATAAAAGATGACTTAGATTTCACTAAATTCAGTGAATCAAAGTGGGACATGTCCAAAGGAAATCACACATCTATATATACTAAAATCAAAGAGCTGAATGATGAAGAAGAAAATCTTGAAGTCAGGAGGAAAAAAAAAATTACCCTCAGAGGAGGAAGGATGATTGACAATTTAATTTGAACAGGAACAGAACACAATAAAATGTTATCATCAAAGGGATAAAGGAAAAAAGTGCCAGCTGAAAATAATTCCCCAAAGAGGAAATCTATCAAGAAGAAAAATTAAAGGTTCACCCCCCCCAAATCTGATAAAATTTACTGTTAGCAGAACCTACACTAAAAGAAATTAATTAATAGAGTTTTTCAGGTTGATGGAAAATGATCCTTGATGGACTACATAACTAAAGAAACCCATCAGGAACACCAGGAAGGGTAAGCTTGTGGTTAAATATAAATAAACTCTGTTTAAAACTTATGCCATATACTGAATTATATTATAGCCAAGGGTTGTTCTATGCTTTCTGTATCCTATGCAGTGAGCAGAATGAAGAAGCTGAGGATTTTCCTGTTCTCTCCTGCAACTGGATGAGTTTATCTTTGGTAGGGAAAAAATAGTCTAGGATCCACACTATTTTTTTAGAATCAAGTTTTCCATTAATGAAGCTTGTTTTGTAATCCCCATTTGGATTGTGTCTATTCTCTTTTGAATAAAACAAAATGAAAAGGAGAAAAGGGAGATCAGACAGATACACATATGCTATCACCTCTCACAGAGTTATTAAGTACAAAGAACACATGAAAAAGAATCAGTTGCCTTACCAGCATTTTACAAGCACAGAAGGAAGAGATTCCAGAGCATGGTACTCTTGAGCACACTACCTGAGTCTGAACCCCAGCTCTGGCACGTGTTAGCTGTATGACCTTAGACTAGTCACCTAATTTCTGTTCTGTCATCTGTAAAATAGAGATGATAACAGTACTTGGTTCAAAACATTTTGTGGGGATGAAGTGAGTTAATATTTACTTAAAGAGTTTAGAATTGTATCTGGTACTTATTAATAGTCTCTTTTATTATTTTAGGTCAAACAGAGGTATCCTTGTATTATTAAATAAAAGGAGCAAGGAAAAAAAGCCTGACATCAATTAATAAGTTCTGGAGTTGAGTTTTCTAGTTTGAAACTTTGATATGTAAGATGACTATTAAAATCTGGAACAGGGCCGGGGAGATGGCTCAGTAGGATAAGCTCTTGACTGGCAAACACAAGGATCTGAGTTCAATCCCTGGTTCCACAAAAAAAAAAAAAAAAATCTGGAATATATTTGTGTTCCAATATGCCAAAATACTCTCAATAATGACAAGCATTATTCAGTTTATAAATAAGAGTCTATAAACTATGTCTGTCTAATTCAGAGTTCTGGGCCAGAGATATAGCTCAGTAGCACAAACGCCTACCTGGCAGGCAAGCAGAAAGCCCTGATACCAAAAAAAAAAAAA
>NW_004524752.1:3254424-3259190 GCF_000260255.1 Octodon degus
AGGAATTTTCCCGGAGGATCTGAAAACATCATATCATAGTGATATATGTGTGCCTATGTTTATTATAGCACAATTTGTGATAGCCAAATCTTGGAAACCACCGAGGTGCCCATCACCTGAGGAATGGTTGAAAAAGATGTGGTATTTTTATACAATGGTGTATTAGTCAGCTATAAAGAATGATAAACTCGAAGCCTGTATATTTAAGTGGATGCCACTTGAAGATATACTCATAAGTGAAATAAACCAGACACACATGTGTAAATAACATATAGTTTCCCTAGTGTAAGAACTCAAAAGAAGAACTACAAATGGATAATTATAATACAATTTAAAGGAAAGCAAGAACTTGAGGACTAGACAATGAAGAGAGAGCAAGGAGTAGAGCTAGGAAACATGACAGAGGCAAGCCATACAGTTATATGTACAAGATGAGTAAGGCAATGATTCTGAGAATCTTCAGAAGATTTTTGAATCTAGCAGTTAATTGGATGGATTCTCACCCTGACTAACTATATATACTGACACACCTGTGAACTAAGCAACTGCACAGAAGACGGCAATCAGTAAAAGTAGGTTCATGCTTGGAGTGCCTGTCATTCCAGTCTTCTGAATACGTGCTACTTGTCATGACACGTCAGTTGCTGCCATGCTGTCTCTCGGGTAGATGACTGTTTAAGAAGGGGGTGGTAATGAAGGCAGGAGACAGGAAAAGGAGTCTTGCAGGACTGTCCTGCAACAATGTTTTATATGGTTAGATTTCTGGACTTATGTGTAAACATATATAATTCTTTATTCCTATTTTTAAAATACAGTTTAATTTTTTAAAAAAATTTTTGTCATATTCTGGAGGGACTTAAAGTTTAACATATCAATACTTGATGAAAAATACCTGTTTCATTTTATGCCTAAGATGTTTGATATTTAGACAGATAGTGAGGTTAAGCTCAACAGCCTACGTTATATGGTACTAATAATAAGCTTCTCTTCTGGAGGGTTACCAACCTAAGTTTGCAGACCAAAAATTAAACAAAAAAGAGGGCTGCAAAAAAAGCCAACATTTGGCCCTAGCCTTCCAAGGTCAATTAAGACTCAGGACATATGAGAACTTGTACTGTAACATCATGTAACTCAGTAGTGTCCCAAATTTTCTGATCAAGGAGATTATGGGGCCAAAGAGGAAAGTGATCGATGATGTAATGTGTGCCTAAGGAACATCACATGGAGAGAAAACATTCTCTCAGGCTTTCACAGGGAGTGAATTGGCCAAGCAATGGCCGTGATTCATCCACATGGCTGACACTAACAAAGGATCTACAATCTGAGGTACAGGGTCTCAGGATAAACCCTGAGGGGATTTCACTGACCTTATCAGATCCAAAAGCTACAATTCTTGTTATATCAGTCTTGCTTTACCTTGGTCTTAACCATCCAGTAGAAAAGTATAAAAATGAAGTAAAAGAAATAAAGCCATGCTGTTATGTTGAGCTATAGCGGACTCAGGTCAACAACTTCTGACACTGCCCGTCAAGTGGAAGACCTAGTACTATTATGGACTACTGGACTATTTTGGAATATTTTGCTGAGTTCACCCACCCATAATATTTAAATGAGGAACTAAACAAGAAAAGGGGATATAGATGACCATTTTGTATCTGTGTATTCAAAATGGTTAAGACAGATATATAGCTACATTCTCTTAATTCAAAGAATAGAGTGATTTGTTCTAATAGTGTTTGTAAATAGGATATCATGTCTGCATCTTGTACAACAAATAACCACTAGGAAGGCAGTATGCAATGTATTAATTATTGGAACTGTCCTACCAATCTGATTTGAAGCTGTCTTATTGCTATTTATGTCTCAATAAAATTATGGAAAAAGAAAAAATACCAAGAATGAACAATCAACAAATGGGATATCAAACCGCAATGTTCTGCATAGCACTGGAAACAATCCAGTGAAAAGACAATCTACAGAAAGAAAACATTTTTTTTCCAGCTACTCCTTTGACAAAGGACTAATATCTAGAAAAGAAAAAAAGCAAAAAGTTATCGAGTCCCCAAAAAACTCAATAAATAAACTGGGAAATTGAACAGAGACTGCTCAAAAGAAGTAGCACAACTAGCAATACATGAAACAATGTTCAGCAGCTTTAACTATTAAAGAAATGTTAAATCAAAACAACACTGATTCTGTATTAGTCCAGTAGTTATGGCTATCATTAAAAACTTAGAAAACAACAATGCCGGCAAGGATGTAGGGAAAAGGAAGTTTTCTATACGGTGAGTGAAAATGTAAACTGGTACAACCACTATGAAAATCAGTACGGAAATTTCTAAAAAAAGTATAACTACAAATTCACTTGACTCAGCTATCCAGCTAAGTATCTTCCTGAAAATAACATATTAGAGCAATATATACATATTAATGTTTACCACAGTACAATTCACAGTATCTAAATTATGGAAGCAGCCTTTATGTGCACCAACAGATGAATAAAGAAAATGTGATACACACAATGATGTACAACTTAACCTCAAAAAATAAATTTAGGGGCCGAGGAGATGGCTCAGTGGAATATGCACTTTCCTGGCAAGCACAAAGGCCTGAGTTCAATCCCCGGTTCTGCCAAAAAAATAAATAAATAAATAAATTTAAATATTCATAGGAAAATGGATGAATCTTGATAACAAAATGCTAAGTGAAATAAATTAGATATAGAAGGTTAAATACATTTAATCTCTTATATAAAAAATCTAAAATATAATTAAAGAACAAAGTAAAAGAGCGATAGAAAACAGAGAGACAGACTTTCAGAGTTGGGAAGGTCACCTGGGGAAGGTGAGTGGAATGGGGACAGGGTAAGAGTAGTAAAAATTATCAAGATGTGAATAAGTGTACATACAGACAAATACATATATATCCTAAAATCAAAACCAGCACCCCAAGATGAATGTATTACAGTATAAATATACAGTAATAGTAAAATAGATGTAGAGCTAAAACCTTCAAGAATTTGATAAAAGACATAAAATGTGCCAGTTTAGCAGACCCCACCCAGGATAAATTCAAAGAAATCCGTGTTTTAGATTAAAACCTGCTGAAAATTTTAAAGGCAAAGAAACTATGACATTTTCTTTACAGAAGGACTATTTAACTATGGTTAATTATGCATCAGAAACCATGAAGACCAGAAGAAAACAGAACAAGAAGTTTAAAGTGATAAAATAAATGGCAAATGGGATTTCTATTTCTGGCAAAAATGTCTTTCGTAATTTTAATGTTCTTTAGGATTTAGAATTAATCCACTGCCAGTGAAGACATCTAAGATACTCATTGTCAGAAGACCTATTCTCAATCAATTGCTAAAGGGGACCCTTTAGAGAGAAAGGACACACTGGAATGACATGCTGGATATGAGAAAAGGAAAGGCAGCAGAAATGAAATGAGTAAATATGATATACTATTCTTCATTTTTCAGAGTATGTTTGAAGGTAAAAAAGCAAGCACACAATGAAAGGTGCAGGAAGGGATAAAAGGTTTATATGGTGGTAAAAGATAGACATGTCATTTGGTGGTAATTTACAGATCAGGTCTACTGTAAACAGAAAAGGATGCATATTATAATTCTTATGAGTAACCACTAAAAACACTCAGAAAAGTAACAAGTAAAGTAAAACACTACAAAATGTTCAAATAAAAGTAACAAAGTAAAACACTACAAAATGTTCAAATAAACTGGCAAGAAAGTGAAAGCAGAGGAATAAAAATCAGGAAACTAAAAAATATGGTGAATCTAAAATGAAAACAATCACATGAAATATAAATATCTAAACACACTAATTAAAATTCTGATTGTTGGAAAGGATTTTTATTTTACTAAAACAACACAATATGAGAGTAACAATAGTTAATAAATGGTGTATTGTTATCTTCAAAGTATTACTCAGAATATAAGACACGGACAAAAAAGTCTTAAACATCAAAACAGAACTTTTCAATGAACTAAGAGAAATTAGTAGTATAAATGAAACAATATACAGGATACAGTAAAACCTTAGATAGCAAGTAACTTGTTTTATGAATGTTCTGCAAGACAATCAACATTTCTAATAAATTTTGACTTGATAAATGAGCAATATCATGCAACAGAAGTAGTTCATGTTCACATGATCACAACTGAGCTAATGCTCCTCCACCCAACCTGCTCCAGGATTTTAGGTGATTGGCTCCCAACAGCAAGAGGATATGGAGATCTCGTCTGCAGAGGAGGTGAAAACTCCAGAGGAATCCCTCATTTCAAATGAGATTAGGAAGAGGTGTAAAATATGGGAAACTGGAAAATTTTAAGAACCACCCAATTAAGGGTGTAGCAGTGCAAGCAGTAAATCTGTTTAATGTCAATGCAATGTCAGATTTCCATGAACTCCTCAAAATTTCACAGAATTTTTGTAAACATGTGGACTAAGTTCAACAGATCTACTGTACATTTTAGTGACAATAATCAACAATAACAGACTGTATACTTGAAAACTGGTAAAAAATAAACCCTAAGTATTCCTACCACAAAAAAGCATGTGAGACTAGTGCCTAAGTAGCCTGATTAGCCACAATCTATACATATAAAATAAATCAATGGATCGACCTATCCTTGTCATTTAAAAACATTCCATAGGCACCAAGGAGATGGCTCAGTAGAATACGCGCTTCCCTGGCAAGTGCAAGAGCCTGGGTTCAATCCCCGGTTCTGCCAAAAAAATAAA
>NW_004524752.1:3259290-3267554 GCF_000260255.1 Octodon degus
AAGTATTAAGAGGGGCCTGGCCCTAGCTCAGGCCTTTAAGTGACTGCTTCCACAAAGCTGTCAGCCTCAGGTTGCTGGAGTTCGAACCTCACACCTCTCCAGCTGGCCAAAAGTGCCCTGAAGGCATTCAAGGAACAAAAACAAACAAACAAACAAAAAAAAGTATTAAGAAATAACCACTCTTTGGAATTTCAGATAAATAGTTAATACTACAAAAATTATTTATATTACCTACATTATTTATCTACACAAGCTCAATGCAAACCTACAAAGACCTAAAACAAAAAATGCAAGGCCTTTTTAACATTTCTTAAAGTACTACTATACACATTTGGGTCTAGAATAGTTGAGCTTCTCAATAACATGGAATTCCACCTTACCAGAGACGAGAACTTTAAGAGTACAAACTCCACAGTGTATAGAATACGTCATAATTAAGTCTATAAAGAAGGCTAATGACTTGATTTAAAAGTTAACTTAGTCATCTCTCCAAAGTGAAATAGGGAAGTGGTCTGTTGTCTTAGATTAGGAACAGAAAAAACAGCAAAGAACATTTTAAGAAGAAAATACTCCTTAAGAATACCTTCAGAAATTCTTGACATAGTAAAGAATTATTTTATCCTCTTAAAGACTCATCACAGGAGCATATTATAAAACTACACGAGAGAAAAAGTTTGAGGACTCATACTTCCTTATTTCAAAAGATCAAAAACCTAAGGTAATCAGGAAAACATAATTACTGCCAAGTTCAAGCACAACTAGGCAAACTATGAGTTTCTGTCTCAAAAATAAAATAAAAGGGATAGAGCTCTAGCTCAGTGTGAAGGCCCTAGGTTCAATATCCAGTTTAACATGGTTTCACCAGCTTGTACCACCAGTGGTTACTTCATCTAAAATTATGTACTCAAAGTACAGCCACTGATGGTTCAAGCTACTTGGCAGCAAGACACACGTGTTAAAATATCTACAACATGTGAATATGTTAAAAAATCAACATAGATGAACCTTGAAAACATTATGGTAAGTGAAAGTACCACAGAATACCACATATAGTATGACAGAGCATTTATAGGAAATGTCTAGAACAGGTAAATCTTTAAGAAAATCAGCAAGTTAGTAGTCATTTAAGGCTTTGGGAAGATGCAGAAGGGGTATGATTGCTAATGATTATGGGGTTTTTTCCTAGGGTGATAAATACGTTATAGAATGGCTTATAGTAACGACTATACAACTCTCTGCACATCAAGTTGTGCACTTAATGGCATATTACATTTCAATAAAGCTGTTATTTTTTTTCCTCTGATTCTGTATGTGTGTGTTTTAGATACCTCATCTTCCCCTTCCCATTTGAACATTTTCTTCCTTATTCCCCATATCTATCTCCCATTTTGGTCCTTACTTACCTGAGTTTCTCACACCAGAGAAATAATGTGATATTTAAACATAAATGCCCAATTTATTTTACTTAAAATTATGTTCTCAAGGTATATCCTAAAAACCTTTTAGGTAAAAACCTAAAAATGTCCCAAGTTTATCCTTTATGACAGGTAGTACTCCATCGTACGTAAAACACAGACTTTCTTTATCCATTCATCCATTGATGGGCATATGGGTTGTTTCCAAGATTCAGTTATTATAAGTTCTGACGCCATAAACATATGTGTGCATATATTACTACTGTATGATTAAAGCTGTTATTTTTTTAAAGCTATGTAAATATTATATTTGGATCTAAACTGTCCTACAAAGATTATGTTCTGGGGGCTTAGATGCCATCTGATGGACATTTAGAAGGTGTCTGGATCATGAGGATTCTAACTTCATCAGTGGATTAATGCAAGGATGGTTTCTTAATTTGATGGCATTATTAGGGGGTGGGCCTAGTTCAAGTGAGTCACAGGGGGCACAACCTTATAAACTATATCCTCTCCTGGCCTCTTCCTCTCTAGGTCTTTCTGGCTATGTGGCTGACTGCCTTGAGATAAGCAGCCTCCTTTGTCACCTCCTTTATCCTTAAAATGGAGGTTTAAATGGTCTTTCAGAATCATATTTTTAACTGATGAATAACTGTGCTAGCTCACGGATATGGCTCAGTGGCATAGTGCCTGCCAAGCAAACACAAGGTCCTGAGTTTGATTCTTAGTACAAATAAACATGTACTAATTAAAATTAATTTGAAAATCAACATCTATTTTATGCATCTATATTCTACCAACCACTGAAAGATGAATCATTAATCACAATTTTACTTCCTAAGAATGAAGAGCACTAATTCAAAATTATCACAACAACACTCATTAGACATTCACCTTTTCAATCTTGGTTGTGCCAGTATTTTTTTCTTCAGCATCCAGCCCTTCTGGCTTCTGAATTTCTCCTTTAATTCCATTCACAAGGCCTGAAGGCTGCCATAAATCATCCCATTTATCTTTTGGTGGAGAAAAACAACAATCCTATAAAGAAAAAAACTACGAAATAAATTGACAGTGACATATGATCCAAAAGGACAAAAGAATAATGTATCAAAATAAAGTGTATTAAACATGAAAAAGTATTTAACTTTCTATATTAGTGTCATTTTTCACTTTGCTTTAATGGCTTGTATTCAGTATTTCACTGGAACTCCTTTGTTGGCACTTCATAAACAGAATCCTTCTTGGAGAATGTAATACCATGTTCATGTCTAGATGTCAAACATCAACTGGAGCAATTTAACTACAGGTGTTTCTTCTTAAAACCAACAGAAAACAATTTCAACTATATTTATTAGGCACAATATTAGCCAACACTCTGAACAGTGAACCCCAAGATCATATTACAAAACTATTGCAATAAACATAAAATTAAGAGAAAATAATTTACAGATCATAAGTCTCTGATTAGGAACTAATGATACAACAAAATCATAATGCTTGAAAAAGATATGCATAATAAGCTCGTTCTCTGCTGCATCCTGTGTCCCCTTACCTACCACTGTCATTTATATACACACATAAATAAAAATCATATAATCTTTTGAATTATGTCTTAACAAATCTCTCTGAATTCCCAGATATTTAGCTTTCTTGAGGCTCAAATTTCATTTTCTCAACAGCAATTTGTTTTGTATTACCCTAAGTATCTAACCTTTTGTGCTATTTCTTCACATGGTAAATACTGTTTCTTTCCACCAAAACTTGAGGCAAACAGATGGGAGTTAGTATCACCTTCCTTTTCCATTTTCAACCAGTTCTCATCCCAAATGTCATCACCTATGGTCACTGATTCCAGGCATGGCATGCCAGTGGGGATCTCATCCTAAAATGTATCAGAGAACAAATAAAAACTATCATTTATAATTTCTATTTGAACACATTTTAAAATTTGGGCTCACACTTCTTTCCTGACTCAAATAAAGATGGATGGCTGTTTTATTTTTTCTGTATTAAGACAGGGTGTACTGGGTCTCACTGTGTAGATAAAACTGGTGATCCTCCTGTTTTCAGCCTCCCAAGTGCTGGAATTATAGGCATGCGCCACCACACCCAGTCTCAATTACTGCCTCAGTGTGCCCCGGGGGCAGAGCCGGCACCATAGGTCCAGGGATTGAACTACTGGCCCCTGCATTTGCCTAAGAATTTTAATCCGCTGAGCTATTCAGCCGGCAACATGGCAGTTTGAATACACAGATGTATTACTCTTTCCCACTCTAAGTGCTACCAAAATAAAAATAAAGAGATTTAAACTGTAAACTTTTTAGTCACAGAGAAAAGAAAACACCTACATCTTGTATACAGGATAACAGACATTTGATTAAGGGTGGTAGACAACTGATTAAGGAGTCTTGTGAGCAGGTAATGGAAAAACTGAGAAGCAACCCATACTTATACTAGAGATATAATAAAAACTCAAGAATTTTACTACAAGGCTTTTAGAAATAAGGGGATGGTAATTAAAACAAGACTACCAGTTGAAAGTGTGAGAAGCAATTAGATCTTGATATATCTTCCGATTCCAAGGACTCCAGCAACCATACCTCTTCTGCCTGCTAGAAGACAAAGAGTATCTTCTGGAGAGTCAAGGGGGATTGTTGGAGGACAAAAATGATGGCAAAGCAAGCATAATGAAAAAAGGAAGTAGCTGAAGACTTTTAACCTTAATGTTGAGACTCTGGCCCTTTATTACTGCAGAACAGAGACAAATGGAAAGTGCAGGGCTGGCCAGATAGCTCAGCAGATTAAAGCACCTCCTTAGGCAGACGCAGGGACCAGGGTTTGATCCCCCAGCATGCCATGCCAGCCCCACCCACAGGGCACGCTGAGATGGCGATTGAGACTGGGCATGGTGGTGAATGCCTGTAACCCCAGGGCTTGGGAGCCTGAAAAACAGGAGAATCACCACGAGTCCTATGTAGTGAGACCCTGTACTAAATACATTAATAATAATTTTTAAAAAAACAAAGAGCATAGGCAGAGCAGCAAAGATTATCCAGTATGTACAGAGAAAAAAAAAAAGATTAGAAAGAAACCTCTAAAACGACTGTCATAGACTTTCATAACAACATGGAATATTTAACAATGTTTTTATAATCAAAATTGCAAAATTAAAATGTAGAAAAATAATTAGGGGTAGTGATTAAATCAAAAGACAGGTGAAAATAGAGAAAGACATTAACTTAAACTGATAGAATCCATGTATGACAAACTTATTGGCAACATTATACTAAACAGAAAAATCAAAGCATTCTCTAAAATCAAGTACAAGACCCAGGCAGCCACTTTCACTTCTCCTCTTCAATTTAGAGTCTGTGAAACTTTAGCCATAGCAATCAGGCAAGAAAAACAAAGAAAAGGGATATGATTGAGAAAGGAAGAGAAGCAATCCTTATTTGCAGATGACACAATCTTTTACATATAAGACATCCCCCCAAAAAACTTCCACCAGACTACTCTTCAGCCAAGATATTTAGGATACAAAATCAACTCACAAATATCAGTATCATCCTTGTATACCAACACTGAACCCAGTGAAAAAGATCAGAAAATCCCATAGTTAGAAATCCCATACATAGCATCTTTTTATTCCCTAGTATTGGGGATTGACTCAGGACCTTGCACTGGTCCAGCTGGTGCTTACGCCACTGAGCTATATCCCCAGCAGCACCCATACATAGTATTTTAAGAATGAAATACCTAGGAATTAACCAAGAAGTGAAGACTGTTCTGTAACAAAAACTATAGCAGTCTAAAAAAAAAAAAAAGGTTAAAGAAAACAATAGAAAATGGAAAACCATCTCCTGTTCCCTCAATAGGCAAAACAATTGTCAAAATGACCATATTACCACATGTGATATATACAATATATAATACAATTTCAATCAGAACATTGACAATATTCTTTACAGAACTCCTAAAAGTTATAGGAACCAGAAGAGACCCAGAATAGCCAAACTAATCTCAAACTAAAGGAGGAAAGCAGGAGACATTATAATTCCAAATTTTAAGATATACTGCACTTTTTTTTTTTTTTTTTTTTTTTTTTGGGGTACCAGGGATTGAACTCAGGACCTTGCACTTGCAAAAAAAAAAAAAAAAGATATACTGCAAAACCACAGTAATAAAACCAGCATAGTGTTGGCACAAAACAGTCACGCTGGTGAATGAAACAGAAATGAGGATGTAGAAACAATCTCATGCATCTCGAGCCATCTGATTTTTGACAGAGGCCAATAATATAAAAATAACACTATATTCTGTCAAACAATAAAACAGGCAAAACTCTAAAGGACACAAGCACAGGCAAAGACTTTCTGAAAAGAAATCCAATTACATAAGAAATACCCTGTGCTGGCAAGACCTGTCCAGTCCAAGCCCAGGCACAGTGTGGGTGATACCCTCTTCAACCTCCTTACCCCCCCTTCACTCCGAAGTTTCCCCCTCTCCTGCCCAGTGAGTGAGAACTTCTGCCCCGTTCTTGGGACCCACAGATCCAGGCCTAGCCCAGGCCTGGTGAGTGTGTGGGAGAGTTTCCTCTCCCCTCTACTTCACCTTGTCCCTTTCAGATTCAGCACAGGCCTGGCATACAGGCCTGGAGTGACACTCTGAAGCTGCAGTCCCTGAGGAAAGAGTAGGGGACAGAACCTCCCAGCTAGTCCAGGAGCAGAACATCTTGCCAGAGGGGCACAACAGGTGCACTCCTAAGGGCGGCAGCAGGAAGGAGCTGAGCACAACAGCCAGACCCAAGCCAGGCACAGTTGGATAAATTCAAACTTTGTACATCTGCACCTGAATTTCAGTAGGGCTAAGGTTATAACTGCACCAAAGCTCTACAACAAACGTCAGAAGACAGTGCTATACAAAATGACAATAAGAAGGAGCAAATGCAATCTCAGACCCCAAACTCACCCATAACAAGTGCAGAGGACACTAATACAGAACAAATTGGGAATCACACAGCTGAAATCAATGAATCAACAGCTTCTGAAATAAACAACTGCAGAAAGGTACAGAGGAACTCAGATTAGAAGAGAGAAAAGAAATCCCTAAACTAATACCATCTGCAGTAAAGAATCAAATGCAGAAACATATGGAGGAAACCCAGTACCTGCCCAGAACAAGTGCAGAGGACACTAGCTCAGCTCAAATTTATGAATTCATAGCGTCCAATGTGAATAAACAACAGCAGAAAGTTATAGAGGAAGTCAGAGCAGATTTCTTGTCTGAAATAAAAAAATAAAAAAAGAATTCTCTGAACTCATAGCATCTGAAGTAAAGAATCAACTACAGAAACATAGGGAGGAAACCCAATCTGAAAAAAACTGCAGTAAAAGAATGACTGCTTCTAAAGAAGACATTGATAAAAAAAAAATAGATTGGAAAAATGACAGATTCCTTGAATAAGTATTACAGGAAAGACATATATCGCATGAAGCAGAGTCAAAGAGATACAGAGGAACTTAAAATCTCAATCACAAGCTGGCAAAACTGTTTGAGTGAAAGTGAAGACAGAGTTTCGATCTTGAAGATGCTGGTGCAGGTAGTGAAAAGGTAAGAAAGGATCTCTTAAAAACAACCATGATGCAGGAAAAAATAATTCATCACTTGCAAGAAGATGCAAAGAGGAACAATGTGAGACTAATACGTATCAATGACGAAGGAGTCAATACAAATGACACTAAAAAAATATGGGCAGAAATAATAGCAGAAAACTTCCGAAATATGAGGAAACAATCTGGCATTCAAGTAACTAAAGCATACAGAAAGCCAAGTAACCTCAATCCAATTAAAAACACACCGAGACATATAATGGTCAAGATCCCAGAAATCCAGCACAAGAATAATGTACTGAAAGCTGCTAGAGAAAAGAAGCAGATCACATTCAAAGGAAAAACCATCAGAATAACAGCCAAATTCTCTTCAAAACCATGAAGGCAAGAAAATGGAGCAGAGTACTTCAAGTCCTCTTATGAAAACAAATTCCAGCCCAGATGACTATACCCTGCAAAACTCTCTTTCAAGTTTGATGGAGAAGTGAAATACTTCCATGACAAAGAACAACTAAAGAATTTCATGATGACAAAGCCAACCCCACACAGGCTCCAGAAAGATGTTCTAGAGAGGGACCAAAATGATCAGAACTCCATGAATGAGATCAGTAGCAATGAACTAAATAGGGCAAACAATCAAATACAGGAGAAAAAGGAGTAAACAACAACAGGTAAATAACATGTCAATTGTAAGTCAATACATCTCAATTATAACCATCAAAGTAAATAGACTCAACTCACCAATTAAGAGAAATAGACTGGCACAGTGGATTAGGAAACAAAATCCAACAATATGCTATATACAAAAAACACATTTAACTCATAAAGACATTCATAGGCTGAAAGTCAAAGAATGGAAAACAATACTACACACCCCAGCACCTCAGAAAAAGCAGGGTTAGCAATCCTATTCTCAGTCTCAACTTCAAACCAAAAATGATCCAGTGAAATAAAGAAGGCCACTATATACTGGTTAGGGGAAAAATTCAAGAGGAAGAGATAACACTCATAAATATGTATGCAACAAACACGGGAGCACCCAACTATATAAAGCAAATCTTAATGGACATGAAAAATCTAACATCCAATATCACAATCTTAACAGGAGACCTTAACACCTCCTTATCCCAAAAGATAGGTCAACCAGACAAAAAATTAGCAAAGAAATAACAGAACTGAACCAGAGCTTGAAACAAATGGACTTGGTGGACATATACAGAGTGTTTCACCCAAACACAGC